>NC_060172.1:31650792-31672093 GCF_021292245.1 Micropterus dolomieu
CTGGTTCCACAGGAGAGGAGCTTGATAGCTGAACGCTCTGGCTCCTAGTCTACTTTTGGACACTCTAGGAACCACAAGTAACCCTGCATTCTGGGAGCGCAGTGCTCTGGTGGGGTAGTAAGGTACTATGAGCTCTTTAAGATAAGATGGTGCCTGACCATTAAGAGCTTTGTAGGTAAGAAGAATGATTTTAAATTCTATTCTGGATTTTACTGGAAGCCAATGCAGAGAAGCTAAGACAGGAGAAATATGATCTCTTTTCCTGGTTCCTGTCAGAACACGAGCTGCAGCATTCTGGATCAGCTGAAGAGTCTTAACGGACTTTTTCAAGCAGCCTGATAATAAGGAATTGCAGTAATCCAGCCTAAAAGTAACAAATGCATGGACTAGTTTTTCTGCATCATTTTTAGACAGGATGTTTTTGCAATATTACGTAGGTGAAAAAAGGCTTGAAATTTGCTTAATGTGAGACTTAAACAACATGTCCTGATAAACTCCAAGATTCCTCACAGTGTTGCTGGAGGCCAGGGCGATGCCATCAAGGGAAACTATATCTTTAGATAATGCGTCACGGAGGTGCTTAGGCCCCAGAACAATAACTTCAGTTTTATCTGAGTTTAACAATAGAAAATTACAGGTCATCCAGGTTTTAACATCCTGAAGGCACATTTGAAGTTTAGCTAACTGATGAGTTTCACCTGGCTTGATCGATAGATATAATTGACAAGTCCTTTGTCTGATGCAATAAGGAGGTCATTAGTAATTTTCCCCAGTGCTGTCTCTGTGCTATGATGAACTAAATCCTGACTGAAAATCCTCAAAGTAACTATTGCTATGTAGAAAGTCAACAACTCTCTGGGTGTTGTTTACACAGCAGCACTACAATACCCAGATTGACAGTTGCATTTATAGGATCACATGTTTTGCTCATAACAAAAAAGAGCCAGAAGTGACCAACAATACAGTGGGTACAGGTGCCCTCTGCAGGCTGAAACGCTGAGTCTCAGCTGTGCAGTGGCTATACTTCCCATGACCACTAGAGGCAGACAAAGAGCTAACAACTAAAACTGGAGGCAAAATAGAAGTCTGGTTTAATACTGTTATTAGTGCTACTGGTAGGTTACTATCACCACCACCAATACCTTTGTTATCATCATCATACCTGGAAGGAATGATATTATTTTAGTTACACTGTGATTAGTTGAATTACAGGTTGCCTACAAATTTAAACACATAAAGCAGATTTAGAATGACCCTTAGGTTTCACTAAAATGCCTCTCCTGACATGTTTCCACTCCTGACATTTATCTTTTCCACACAGGACCAGCATGCATTTCATCTCTAAGAGACAGGACTGCCACTTCCACTGCTAAATTGTTTGGGACTAAAAGGATCTGACGTAATTATCCCAAGCCAAGGGTTAATCTCTGACTGCTGGGCCTGGAATAGATCTCTTACAAGACGTTACTCATCTGCTCTATCTCTTTGCCAGGTGTTATTAACACGCAGTCTCCCGGCTCTTGTACAGTGATGTACAACTGAGTGTTACATCATTTTTACTACAGTCAATTAAAATGTCTAAATAGTCTACTGGCACTAAAGTGAAGAGAAGTGCACAGCATCATCATGTTCAAAGCCCATTGTGATCAACACATTTAAAAATCCGTGCTTTTCTATATGTTGAGAGCATTTTTCTGACCACTTAGGCTGATGAAAACCTTTCAAAGGGACTGGACGGTGTCAGAAATATAATGTCAACCCGGTTAATGCAAGATTGGTTTTTCCTTATAGCTTTCTGGAGATAAGGAGATTTCACCAGGAGAATTGAATTTAACTTTGTATAAGGAGACAACCAGGCTCGGAAAAACAGTCAAATGAAATTTAAAAATGAAAGTTAATCCTTATAATAATTTTTGGAGCTCCCAGTCTATCTTACAAATCAGAGTGGCTATAAAATAGTAGGCAACCATGAAAACAATCTGATTTGTAAGATCTCTTTCCCAATTTCTGCAGCATACACATCATCTGTTCTTTTAGTTTGCGTTTGTTCACAGTGTGGTACACCATCAACCCTTTCCAAAGCTCTTCACCTCCTCCCTTGTAGTTCTACTTAGTAAATTCCAGGAAAGACGAACATTTCCTAGAGATGCCAGCGCTTGGCAACTTCAGCCTCCCCACAGAGAAGTTTAATGAAATTATTTCTCTCTTATCCCCTTTGATCTCTCCCTCCTGACATCCCCACCCACATTTAAAACCTGCAACATGCTGGATTTACCCTCTCATTACACTGCTCAACATGAGAAAAATGTGTCCTCCCTGTCTATCAAGTCCATCAGTTGTCTAAAACCTTCAAAATGGAACAATCAAGGCTGGAGACAGCCAACAGGAAGAGGTACAAATCTCAGCTCACTCCAGATCATTTCTCATTTGTGTCCTCCTCTGTTTCAGCCCTCTTCTCTCTCTGCAATTTGAATATCCGCAAAGCCAAATTCATGGCATAGGATTTGCAGAAAAGAGTGAAACTGACTTTTGCATATGTTTCCTATCACTGCACAGTTTATCAAGTAGAGTTGCTTCAAAAAACAAGTCTTCAGAATTCTATGATTTAGGTGATTTCACATGTCTATACTGTTTGACACAAAGTAATTACCTTGTCTAGACAACACGTCCTATCTAGTTTTTAGAGGGTCCCTGAAGCAAATGAAGCAAGTTTGAAAGTGAGTCCCTGCAGCCCTTTCCAGAAAGTAAGAGACTATGTGTTAGATTTTTCATTTATTAGCCATTAATATAAACAACCGTTTATTAAGGACCACTTATTAGAAAGGGATAGGCCTTCTATAATGTGTTTAGAGGCATAATACGACTCTCACGCACAAACAGGAATAATCACACAAAAACAGCCACAAAAGCCGGTCTCCTCATGTCCACCAGTAGTAACACTGCAGTACTGCTGCCCAGGTCCATCCACCTCTGACACACATACCGAGTACACTATAAAAAGTACCCGTTTCAACGCGTCAGTTGGTTCAGCGGTTGGTCTAAAAACCGCTTAGCTGGAATACTTTTTGCAGTGTGCCCACAGCTCCACCCACACCGTGTCGGACAGATTACAGTTTTTAACTCTTCTATGAACACTGAAGGCACGTCTCTGTTCAAGGAGAAACTGTGTTATGGTTTATTAAAACATCCGTTTTTTAAAACGTTCCAGCTGTTGCGTTAAACGTGGCCGTCGCTGTTCGTGCGGATCATAGGCTGATGTGCGCCCTCGGTCTGTCTCAGACTGCCGCTGAAAGTTACTTTAAAGACTTATATGAATCCGTAAAGTCCAAGTGTGAAGAGACGACATCATGTCCACATCCGTGGAAATAACTGATTAACCGAGAGCTTCTGACGTTTCACTGTCCAGGATACAGCGGCGGTCGTGGAGGTAAGGTTAGTGTTTGTGCGCACTTTATCGGATTATCCTCGTATAATCTGAGGAAGTGTCACTTGGCACTGTGTTTAGTTTTGTGATCAATTGGTGGAATTGATTTCAGTGATCTGTCCTCACTGGGTGCTTTTTACAAGCGGGAATGCATTCATACATTTTCTTCCCAATCAGACCTCTTTCAAAGATTTAGATCCTATTGTGGCCAATCAGCACAGGCTGTCAGCAGCAGCATTATGACCGTCTAACATCGCTCTACTTTTTCGGACACACACAGTGGGATGATTGGTTTGCATGTGTTCTCCTGCACGACGGTTGGCTGACAGGTGTGAAATAAGTGAAACTGCTTGTGTTACCTGAGCAACAAGTGGCGCCTGCTGCAGAGGGGAGTGTTGTGTAAGTAAGCTTTGGAATAGAAAAGCAATATCAGCGTTCATACACATCATACACAAAAATAAGAAATGGTTACATGAACACACACACTGAAGTGACAGTTTGACCTGAAAATTATCTCAATTACCAAGATATTGTAATTGAGATAATTTTTCTGACATGGTTGGCTACACACTCAACTGAGGATGTAGATCAGCCTGATGTAGAAGCTCTTTGGTAATTATAACTGGAAATATTGACAAAACTGCATGTATATATACTTTCTTGACTGAATGTCAATATGTAATTAAGGAATTTAAAGGCTAACATATTGACCTTTAGTGATTTTTTTTGACACAAAAATCTGACAACCATAGTGACCATCATCATTGCAATGCAAATGAATCCAGCTTTAATCACACTGGTCCGTCCAAATCTGATTAGCAGAAGTCATAACAGACTACCACTTTTCATCTCTATCTGTGGCCTGGCCTTTGTGCAGCGCCACTTACATTATCTATCAGACTTCAGTCATCTTTAATAAATCAGAGGTTGCCTCACAACAGGCAGGTCTTGAATCTCCAGCCCTTATGGCTTCACTTAAACAAGCAGAAGCTCGTGTCTTATGACAACCTGATGGATGCAGGTTTGTGCAGGGCTACGAAAAACCAGCATTTACTGAAAAAAACTCATTGGCTTCAACAGCAACTTTGTTTCCAGTCTGTGCTGTCATACTCCTCCCTGTGTGGATAATGGGTACTAATGGAAACTCTATTTTTGGCTAAATCCACTGAAAGATTTAGGATACAATTAATGCATGCATATATAAATTTAATGAAGGAGTGAACGATGGAAGCCTGGAAAGAGGCGACAGTGACCGAGATAAAGGCTAATAATAGACAGATATGGCAGAGGCTCTGTGGTGATTGGTTGGCTGAGACTTAGTGGATTATTGTATTATTATTCAATGAGCCCATGATTCTACTGACAACTTTGACACAGCGAGGTGCCTGCAACTTTGGAGGGATGTTGACAGTATTTACTTCTGGCTACTTCTGGAAGCTGGTAAGGCAGTGAGGAGAGTAGTAAAGTCCTCGCAGGTAAATGGCAGGTTCATGAGAGGAAACTGGCCTGTAACCAGGTGAATGACAGGCCAGCTGAAAGCACACAGGAGCGAGTTTTGTCATAGGCTTAGTACTGGTGAACCTGGGTGAAGTAGAGTAAGATTTGGAGAGCTCCCTTCTTCACACATTTGCAATATCAGATTTAAAAAGTGCAATTCTAAAGTTTGCCCTGAAACAGTACTGTAGAGAGTATGGCAATCCAATCAACTGTACAGTTCATGTTGCTGTTAAGTACACCATCAGGTCAGCTAACACTGCTGACTCCTTACAGCCCATATAGAACCACAGAGAACCTCTAACAAATCAAAGTATAATACCACCAATGTGTATTTTCATCATTAAAACTCACATTCACTGAGGTCATAGGCTTTTGTGTGTACTGAGAATTGTCCGTGTGTGGCTGCTTACAGTTTTACTGTCAACAGAACTTAGTTTATGCTGCGCATATTTTTATTAGCACATCTTTCCTGTCAAGTGTTGATGGAAGTTCTAGATCCAGGAATATGTTGCGCATCATTTTCCAATCCTGCTGCACCTTGCCTTGGATCTGTTTTATGATATTTTCTGTTGCCACGAGCATTGCCTTTGTTCTTTGCACACCTCCCTCAAAACATTTGACTATAATGGCATGAACCATTATTATGTCAGACAGAAACACTTTTATCTACCTTACGTACCAAATAAGCTTTATTTGTTTTACCCAGTTTATACCCAGTGGAAAAGAAAGGTGAATATGGGAAGGCAAACTTTTCATAATTGCACCCTACATTCTGTACCAAACATAATGTATGTGGAGTTATTTTCTGTTCACTGTAAAGAAGCTTGAAATGAGGCAGCAACAGAGGAGTGAAGTGTCTCAACCCAGACTGACTGACCCTAGTTTACCTCATGACCACAGTTCTGTGACGATAGCATCCTGGTAGAAAGCCACCGTGAGACAATAGGCCAACCTGTCTGGAATAAGGCCCCTGTGGTTTCAGCTCCAGTTGGCCCTTGTTTGAGGATGGGGTCAGGATATGAATGCTGGGCATCTGCCAATTCCTCCAAATCCAGGAGAGCGCTTCCTCAGGCCTGGAAGTTCCCATATAATAACCAGTCAAAAGACAAAAGATGCAGCTCTGCAAGGTGGTTGCATAACAATTTCTTTTGAAGATTGTTGTAAAGATTTAGGTTAGCAGTGAATCCTAAAGACATGTTCACACTTATCCCCGGGGATAACCTTTAGGATACACAGCTCAAGTACTAACAAGCAGTTGGATTTAATTTTGTTGTTGTTTTACATCTTGTGACATGGAAACAGTGTTAGCTGCTGTACAAAGACACAGACACAGCTAGACACAGATTTAGGCCAGTCCCCCCTTCATGTCGTGGCTCAGAGAAGTCCAATGGAGGAGTTTGTTTTGTTAAGGATCGTTGACCAGGATGCCATTATCTGTTTTTATTTGACCGGGATATTGCTCTTCATTGCCACCTTTTATAAAAAAAGATAAACAAAACATTTTATTTTCAGCTGTACTTTTTTCGGTTTAGAGGATGAGACACAGAGGTTACAGTGGGGCCTTTCAGCAATAAATTGTTCTGATTTCATAAGTGGTGTCAAGATCAGGGGTGGGCTAGTTAAATTTCCCAACCAGGCCCTCTGCAGTCATCCCTGCTGTACCAGAGCAGTGGCCTCATTGAAATGAACGAGGAGGCTTTGTTTTTTGACACAGCGCAATCGTCAGTCTGACTACAGAGCGACACATTTCTCCTCTGTGTTAGTGTTCAGCATGGAGCTCTTGGTGTTTGCCATTCTTTTTATCGGCTTTGTTGTACTGGATGACAACACATTCTTGAGCCAATCCTGTGGCTGTGATAACATGGCTCTGCTCGGCCCCTGCTTCGAGTTAGTAGTGGAAACGCATGTCTCACGGCTTGGCTCTGAGCGGCTAAAGTGGACCGACCCTGGCCATGGAATAACCCTATTAGCTTAACTTGCCTCCCTTCTAAGCAGCAACATCTACCATAATCAGGTGAAGATCAGCATAACCAAATAAGGTTAAAAAGGTGATCACAATGACTTTCCTACAGTTAACTGGATCCCTGGATCCAAGACTATTTGTAAGGCTTGGCTCCTTTAGCTTGGTAAACTGCCCTCTTGATGGGGCAGAGGCTTACCCTGAGTCGACTGGGTGCAGAGTTTGTTTGTGCATGAAAATCAGAGTATTATGAATAGGGCTGCAACTAACGACTATTTTGATAGTCGATTAATCTAACCGTTATTGAAACGAATAATCGACTATTCAGATTATGAATTCCAGAATGACACAATGCTTCTTATTTAGCTATCAGCTTTTAAATTAAACTTGAGGTTGTTTTAGGCATGCGCTAATTAACAGTCAAGACAATAAAATAAATACTTTTTGGCTTTCAAAAATGCATCTTTTAATGAATGTTTCTGCTGCAGCAACAGAAAGTTCCTCTGAAATCAAGTCCTGATCTTACCAGCGGATCTGCTGTTAAGTGACTGAGCAGTTTATACACCAGTACTGCAACACACCGGGACAAACTGACACCATATACAAAGAAAGGAATAAATTGTGCATTACATTTGCCGAATTTACAGGGGGGTCAATAATTATTTTCGTGATTATTAATTAACTATTTTATAGTAGACAGTGTTTCACAACGTTTATATATTTTCCCCTAACTCAACAACTCAAAAAACTCAGATTTTTTAAGGGAGTTTGGGGCGGATTAGTATGAAATTGTCCGGTTTTGTCTAATCTTGCGCACTCTGCAGCAACGCGTTCTGAGTGAAGAGTGAAGTGCTGCCACACTCTGGAGGTTTTAGGTGGTGGAGGTGTTACTGCAGCGCTGATGTTGTTTTAGTAACTTTACTGTTCACATCACTTTAGTCCGTTAAACTGACCGTGTCGTTACGGCCCGATGACGTCATGAACAAATCTTTTTTTGTCGACTACCTCGATTAGTTCTTGCACCCCTAATTATGAACTTGCAGTTTGGACTATTATCTTTACTTAGCCCTTTCTGCAGTGTTGTCAGTCAGCCATGTGATCCAACAATAAATCAAGTGCCTTAAATTAAGCTGAGAGTTTAGAGCCATGCTAGCTGTGAAGCGGTACTTAATGTTAAGCACAGTGGTGCTTTGAGCTAAATGCTAACATTAGCATGCTAACATGCTCACAGTGGCAATGCTTACATGCTAATGTTTATGTTATACTTACCAGGTTCACCATCCTAGTTTTATGTTAGCATGCTAGCATGTTCTTAACACAAAGTAGGCCTACAGCTGAGGCTGATGGGATTGTCATTAGTTTTGCAGGTATTTGGTCATGAACCAAAGAATTGGGCAAAGTAAAACCTTAACCTGAAGCTGGCGCTAGATGAAAAGTCAGAGGATCACCAAGTCATGAGATTTTATACTCAAGAAACCTTGAATATCTGTAAAAAATTCAATCTATCCAAGAATCAACCTCGTGATGACACTAGAGGAAAACTCTTCATCCTATGGGGACCATGAATGTCTGTAAAAAAAATGCTTAGCAAGCCATCCAAGGCATTTCAGTCGGCACCAAAGTGGTGGAATGCCATTGCCATCCATAGAGAGTCTATACTTTGTTACTCAACAGAACAAGGTGTTTCTAAAGGTCACATGCTCAGACTAAAAGCTTGTTCCCAGTATCCAGCTTTATTTTTAGACAATATATAAATAGCACACTAAAGGTTACATGAGCTTAACTAATGGAATTCCATAATTCTTTCTGTAAGATACTCCATACAGAAATTATATGGAAAAGAAAAGTCAGAAGGACACACAAGCACTCTTTTGAGATATAAGGCACCCTGAAAAAAGTCACTAGGCAGAACACCGTCTCTTCTGGTGAGCCATAAAAAACAACACCTTCTGAGCCAAGACATTTTTACCTGCCACCAAGGCAACGAGCTTTTGTCTGAGGCAGAAGTGAGTTTTAGGACAGCGTGCTGACTCCTTCTGATTCTTTCCTTTCTACGGATGTGCTTCTCTTTCAAGGATCAAGTCATATCCATAGATAGACCTACCTGTCGATGCTTATTTGCCACATTTCCACAGTCAAATCCTTAGATGTGTGACTGTAAAACATATACTATATTATTATGTCTGTCCCAAACATGACTCACTGTTAAATAGTGTGTTGACTTCCTCTCACAGGTGATGTTACTCCAAACAAAGCACAGGAGTGTCAACATATTCACTGTGTTTTGTGTACATATATCTCAGCAACATGACATGACATGGAATGTTGATGAAAAATGTAATTGTATAGACTGAACTAATCGGATGAAGGCTTGTTGTGTTTAGTAACACTTTGTTCTTCTTCAGGTTCCCAGTCCTGTGTGGGATGTTAACGGACTGGTGGCGCGTTGAGGCTGAAGGAGCATGGTGAAACACCAACCCTTGCAGGTCTATGAGAAGCAGGTCTTTGTGTCCTTTGTCACTGGGATCTATGGTTGCCGCTGGAAACGCTACCAGCGTTCCCAAGACGACAGCTCCAGGGTAAGACAATACCAATGATCACTAAGTATGGGTATCATAATAATATATTTATATAAAATTCAAATATATAACATCAACAACAATCAACAACAATCGTATCGTATTACTGTAGTACTATAGTATTATTATTGTATGTAGATGCATCTTGGCAAGTTGTTGTCGCTGAATGATCAAATTATCAATATTTGATTACTACTTGTGCCAATACAATACAGAATTTTATTCCAAATCAATACTTTTTTAGATATTTTTCTTTAAAAATGGTCGACATGTTTTTCTACGAGACACTTTTCAATAAACAAAAAAAAAGCGCCATAAGTCTCAAATGTTAAATGTCTAAACAGAAGTGCAAGAATGTTGCTGTAATGAAATAGTATAAGAGTTGGCAAAATTTTAATTTAAATCATGAAATATTATATCTAAGCATTACAAGCCTATAAATCTGACCGTATCTTCAGTTCAATAGCTGGTGCTATGGACACTTCTCTGTCAGTACCAAAACACAGCCTTCTCCTATTATACAGTGTGTCTTTCAGACATATTGAAATTATCAGTAGGCTGGGACAAGTGTTGGGCAAGTTACTTGAAAATTGTGAATTGTAAAAGTAATGCGTTGCCATTGCTCATTTCTTTACTTTTGTTACTCAGTTAGCCCAGATCTGTCAAAGGTGCCTTGAAACAACTCCAAATCTTCAACACCCTCATGTCACATCTTCTGAATTTAACTCATGTAGAAATAGAAAATAAGACACTGTGAATGAACAAACAGGCAACCTGCAATTTTGGAGGGATTTACTGGCCATCAACAGCTAGCTTAGCCTCTGCGACTGCACCTAGCTGTCCAGAACAACACACAACATGTGTATAAGACAACTTTGGAATTACGGGAAGTAGCATTTCAGCTCTGTTGGTAGAGGTGAACCACCCCACAGACCAGTCTGTCCACTGAACACGGAGACCAAACCAATATTAGCCCACCATCCATTTCCCAGTACAACTGTAACAGAGTAACTGTAAAGTTATTACTAAATTTTAAATTGTAATCCACAACTTGTTGCTGAAAAAAGTACACTAATTGCATTACTGTAACATGTTACAAGTAACGTGATAAGTTTTAGTCCTAAAGTGAATGAGTCATGACACAGAATAAGAGAAAGTAGACAAAGAAAGCTGAACTTGAGTGTCATCTTTCAGCTGCTTATTATACTACTGTAGTAACTGTAGTAGGGGGGACGAGTAGAGAACCATGGTTATTATGTTAATCATAGGTGATTTTGCCATAATATTTGCAGTGCAGTGTAAATGCTGATGCTGTTCTAGTTGGAACCTGTATTACAACTCAGTCATCAGCCCGCTGGACTGTTGCAAATTTACACTACTGCATGAAGAAAATAAAAAATAAAAAGTTGCAGTCCTATAGGTTGTAATGATGAAAGAACAAGAAACATGACTGATGTGTGTATACATCTACTGTATGTATGTACATGATCCTAGCCTAAATGATTGTATGATAAAACCTTAAGAACAAAAGTAATGGAAACAGGTATTTTTATCTCTATTTCAGTGATTGCTACTTACATCCAGGCATCCTGTAATGCAGAATAGGAGAGTGTGTGGCCATTGGCTTACTGTATATAGTGTGCAGCAGAGCAAAACAGAGGCTGATAATTAGACAACACAGTCTTGCTGAGGCTGCACAGAAACCTGATCACACCTCAGGAATATATTAACTATTTTCCATTGTGTGGTTCTGAAGGCCAAAAAGAAATTAGTCTAGCTTTGTGAAAGGCAACACAAAACTACACAACTGCAACGCACATTTGTCCATTTTGATTTTGGCATTACAGGCTGCTTTTGTACCCTGAATTTCACCTTAGTTTCCCTCCTTTTTTTATCTATAAATGGCCTAGGTACCATTTATTGTTAAAAAATCTTTTATCACAAAATTTTGTTTGGATTTTCTGATTAAATGGATAGACCCCAAATGGAAATATTTTAGATGCCAGACATCGTGCTACAGACATGCATCACCATGTTCGCCACTTTGAGCTTTGGAAATACATTTCTTTGGATTTAAATCATGTTTGTCAGATGTTGGGCAGTGTCAATTGTGCTTCACTAAAAACTGATGAAATGCTAGTCTAACATTTGTTTATCTTTCTAAAGTGTTTGTAAGGTAATTAATTTGTAGTTTCAATCATTTAAGCTTCATTTTAGAAAGTCTTTAGGAATTTTAGGAATCTTTTTAAATAAAAAAGTTTGTTTCCAAAGCTAATCCATTAGAAGTTGATGTCGTCCCAATTTCTTTCACTGAATTCCTAAATGACTTCTAGACCAGGCCCTAGTAACTGGGGAAAACGATCCTCACAATAAAGCAAGTACCAGAATCAGTGCAGTGTTTGGATGTGTAAAGCACAGAGCCAGACACCCAGCTGTGTTGGAAACCCACTGGGCAGCCACAGCTACTGCTGTTGGATGTCTTCTTTATCACAAAGAGCCAGTGGCTCAGCCATAAATTAGTCCATTTAATGAATGTGTGAGCCGGGCACTGATGATGTGCTGACCAAGAGGAGAAAATGCAAGCACACAGCTGCCCCTTTCCATTTACAAAGCTACATGTAGCCACACATGCAGTGCTTACACATAAGCAGAGAGGTTCATTCAATTCATGCGCTTAAATGCCATCTGTTTACACTGCAACACAGTGATGTGTGACTGATGTTATTATTAAGGAGGCTTAATGTTCTCTTTGCACTGTGGCCCACAACAGTATATAGAAATTCCAAGAAAATGGATACAGTATGTGTGCAAACCATTCTACCATTGCACATACCATTTATATGGTACTTTATTCATACTTTATACATATCTGCATTCTGTATTATTATTCTTTATCTGTTACTGTGTCCATGTTCAGCTGACATTGACCTTGTTTGATACAGGCCATTCTGTACAGAATTTATCAGCAGAGGAAAGAAGGAGGGAGACGTTTGTCATGCCAGTGAAATCAACACATAGATCAGGATTTATGGGCGCTGTCAGAAGTTGGCAGTTCTAATTGGAGAGGTGGAGAGACCTTTGAAGGCCATGTAGCACTCAGGAGAAAAGTGTCAAGCCTCACACAGCTCCCCTGAAAATGACTTTTACAGCACATTGAGAGTTGCCTGCTAAAAGCAGGAAAATGTCATATGGAGGTAACTTTGGACGAATGGATGAAATGTAGTAAATGTGTTTAGTAGAAGCCATGGACATGTATGACAAACCCTCAAACATATTTTCTCATGACCTTGTTTTTAAAAAACAGATGCACCATTTTGTAGATCCCTTTTGTGTTTTTCGTACATGATAGCTAAAGTTTAGGTAAGTAAATGAACACAGGAGAATTTCTAATTAACAAAAATCTGGAATTTGATTAATTTTTCTGGCAAAATGAGGAATTAAATTTTATAATATTATGACTTTTTGAGAAATAATGTAAACTACATTTTATTTTAAAGTTGGATTCAGATTTTTTCCCTCCAGTGTAAGCCCACTCTGAGTGGAAACCAGGATGCAGAACACTAACAAGGGCAGAATGACATAAATCTCACATTTTGGGAAGTGGTCTGACTTCATGCTGTGTTTCTGTGAGTCCATATCTAGGACACTATTCCCACTGTTGTTTGGTGCTCGAGGTAAATTAACAATGTGACTCAGGCCCAGTGCCCCATAGTCATGTACAGTCAACTGACCTGTGAGTAGCAGGTAAACCAATTAAAAACAGCCACTGGTGCTCATCATTTCCCAATTTCTGCTGTAATGTTGTTACTGGTTGCATCAGAAGATATTCCCTGATGCATATTCATGCCCTCTCATCCCTCTCCGTTCCTGAAACCTTTCATTTCATTGTCCTGTGTAAACTCAACTACTTCATCGGTGCATCTGCTCTTTCCCTGCACATCTAACATCTAATTATCTCCCAGCCTCTTACGTAAGCCCTTGGAAATGGTGAGTCCAGGCACGGTGTGGTGCAAAGCCTATCAGTGCTCAGGATATGTTGACTTGCCTATCATACTCTACACTTTTCCTAACAGAGCGTTAGTTCCTAATCCTGTTAACTACTGAAGGGAAGTGTCCTTGACTGCTGCACAAGCTCTCCTTTGTACCTTTGTCCCACATGTCAAGCCAGAAGACCACACAGTAAGGGGTTAAAATCATCAGATTGTGAAAATGTTGTAGAAGTGGGTAGTTGGCCTACATAAAATAAAAGAGAATCTCAAACAAAGAGATATTTCAAGGATATGTTAAGTGATATCTCACTTCTAAATATATGGCTTAATTCATTAAGAAATTGTCTCCAATAATTACTGTAGTCCCCAAATAGGTCTACACTTAGTATAAAGTAGTAAAATCAATTATGAGCAAACTCAAGTTCATTGTGTGTGAACTAAAAGTTCCTTGTTAAAAACTTTAAACGAGTTTTAACAATTTTTAACATTTTTTAGCATTGAAGATTTCTTAAAATTAGTGTTAAAATCTTGTCTCGTGTCGATCCAGTGAACTCAGTATTGTGTCTCGTCTCCTGAGCTAAGTGTCTTGTCACACCCCTACTGTTAAACCAGTTCAGTGGTCTGAGAGACGTACAGTACGTCCACTCAGATAGGTGACAGGGTGGGGTGGTTATCTGTGGGTTTGTCTCTATGACCAATCCCTTTCACCTTAGATGCATCATTTGATCCGTTGTTGATAACAAATATTGATTATACCAGTTTTCATATCTTCCTTTCCTTCTCAGTGTTTGTTCTGTAATTTCTAGTATGTTATTAAGACATACTCACACTCTTAAAACACACTCTTCATATCCTTTATGTGGATGTAATAGTGTCAGTATAGAATCTGTAAAAGTAAACTGTTGTTTGTATTTTCCTTTACAGTGGGAGTGTACATGGTTCGTCATCTTGTGCAGCTCTTTCTTTCTGCTTCTCTTTTGGGCGTACTTCTGGTTGGTGGCTCGAAATGATTTCAACGAATTCAACTGGTGAGTCAGTCATCCCACTGTGTCACTGGAAGTGACAAGCTGTTTTTGACCAGCATGTTTGGATGGATGGATGAGGTTATGAACAGCTGGGTGCTGACGTTACCGCAGCAACCAGACCTGCCAACATGTGTATTTTGAAAACGTATCAAGAACGAACCCCATTGGCATGAATTAGTCATCAGCATAGATCATTCAAACCTTACCTATTCACACCCCAGGTCGGTATACAACCGCTCTGGAGAGTGGAAGGATGAGACGATCCCCATCCTCGCATCCACCACCGTGGGATTCAGCTACATCACATTCTTAATGGTAACGGTCCTTTGGTAACTTCTGAATGCTAGCTTGCTTATTTTTCAGATACAATATAACTCCCTGCATCTTGCTTCTTTTTCAGATTTTAGCACTCTTCCATATATCCTTGGGCCAGCAGCTCAACTTGTACTGGGTTCACAAGGTGCTGTGATTAACATCTTAAATTTTTACCATGGGTTTGCACCACACACACTTTTGAAATCCTCATTGTCCTTCTCGTCTCTACAGATTGGCGTGTTGGCTACGCTGCTCACCACTATCTCTGGTGTTGTCTCTGTTGATGATATATGGGGAGATGAGTGGGACATCCTGCTTGTATCACTACAGGTTGGTGTAGATTCAGAAGGACATGACTTTGCTCACTCTGTGTCTTGTTTTTGCTGTTGTGGATTATATGCAGTGTAGAATAGTGACAGTTAAAGGGAAGAGTAATAAATTGCTTTCCAATAACTTTCCATGAATTGATCCCTAGAATTAGGCCCCGTGCCCTCTACTGCATTTTTGTTTTAAAACATAGACCTTTTGCTACGTTTGCGCCTCCCGTCCAGACTAAAACGGCAACAATGAAGACCTAAAACAGACAAGTTTGAAAACGCTACCCCGTTTTTTGTTTTAAAACTCCGGGTAGCGTTTTAGTGCAGACAGGCAAAAATGGAGGACTTTAGAAACGATGATGCAGATGCTCATGTTTAGCGCTCTAATTGGGTCATATAGGTCATTCACAGCAGAAACAGAAGCAGAGTTCTACTGACCCTGTATTTTTATTGAAATATTTTCCATCGTGCAAAAAACACTTGTCGCCGTATTTACTTTGCAACGACTCCCAGTCAGTTTTCCGCTGCCACAGTTGCTTTTAACTCCCGTGTTACATTCAGTAACAGTCCCAGCTTATTATTGGTCCATGCAAAATAAAATCTGGTGTGATTGTTCGTCTGCCTTACTTTATTCTTTTGCCAAATTCTTCTTTCTCCCGGAACACACACTGTTTACCTACTTTTGTCATTTATTTATTATCTACAAGTCCCTTTAAGTTGTTCTCTGTTCTATTCTCTAATAGTTCTCTCTAATAAGTAACCATCAATTTACACCAGGATTGTATATCTGTTTTGTTACCAGTCCACAGCACCTTTCCTGCACATTGGAGCCCTGGCAACAGTCACAGCTATCAGCTGGTTGGTAGCTGGATATGTGGTCCGCAGAGAGCGATCCAGTAAGTTGACTTGTATTTAGAGTAAAGATCCCTGTCATCACCAGGGCAGATTTCTGCTTTTGATTTATTTAGCTGTAACAGAGTGATTAGGACTGGATCGTTTCTATGATTTTATTATGAATAAAGCTATAGTTATCCACCTGTTTCCATGACAAGGTGCTTTATATTTTGATCAACCACATGAAGATGTTGTGCGCTACAGTAAAGGTGTTTAACTACATCTCATTGATTGATTGATTGATTTTTCCCCTTCGAGGAATGCAACCCTCTGGTATTCCAAACAGATTAACAACTCTACAAACCAACACAGACAAAGCTAAACATTTCTTTTCATGATGAGTAGATGAGCTGAAGATGAATAAAGTGACTCTCCTTCCTCCATATCGCTCCCTCTTAGGCTTCCAGGTGATGGTGTTGGTGATCTACATTGTCATCCTCCTGGCTCTCTGTTTGGCACCGCTCTCATTTAACTGCCCCTGCATCATGGACCGCCACAACCTCAAACCTCGACCAGACGTCATTGGCCGACGGGGAGCTCCTATGGTGAGTTGGTGCTTTGCCAGACCTCGTTGTCTGAGCCAGTTAATTGCTCAGATGGATGATGTGCAGCTCATATGCAACAGCACATATGCTCATATGTCAGGTGTTCATTTACTGCTTGATAAAAAACGTGGCAAAAATGGCCTACGTTTTGACTGATTCATTTTTCTTCCTAAGAATTGCTACATCAACATCTCATGCTGATAAATCAAGCAATTCTGCTTTTATGCAGACTCAGTGTGTGCATGCCCCTGCACTATATTTTACAGAGCCGAGTGGTGTGCAGCTCCAGTATGTGAGCCTGCTGTCAGGCTCAGTAAGCATGAGAGTCAACAACACTCTGAACTGTCATTTCACAGCTGGGCAAGCAAATACTTTTCCAGATGACTAGCTATAAACAAATGCACAGGGATGTTCAGAGCTTTGTTTTCCTGCTCTTTAAAGGCACACACATACTCATGCACACGTACAGTAGACACCTAAACACACTGCAAGGGACCTGAGCTGTGTGGAGGTTTTAAATAAATCACAGAGCACAGGCCAAAAGCTTTTTATGCCTAAAAACATATTACTATGTTCCACAAAGTTATGCACATACCTGATAGACAGAGATTCTGTAGAGTTGGAGGCGCTCACTGATCACCTCCTACTATAAACAGATGACTGAATAAAGCTGAAATAGCGTTGGAAACACAAGTCAAAGACTGTGTATTGTCAGCAATATGGAAATTAATTCATTGGACTTCATGGCTCCTTTGTTTTTTTCTGCCTACCTATTGGGAAGTGTATTGCAATGTATCCTGCACCAAAGCAGACAGCAAATACAGCAGCAGTGAAGTGGAGAAAAAAGGGCTAAATGTTTTCAGGCTGGCAAACTTCTACGGTTGTTAAATATAGGTTGAAATGTCTTAACTTTATGATTTTTTTATACTGATTAGTTTATTCCCTAAAACGTCACTGCCATAAGACCTCCGCAATACCTAAAAAATGCAATACTGCACACATTCTTTGGACAATTCTCACAGACTACTAGTACTACTTTGTAAATTTTAGTGATAAACCCAAGTTAATAGTTAATAGTCATGAATTAAATCTGTTTTGCTAGTAGCCTGAAGGTATAAGTATATGTATGTGTATATGAAAGCAATATAATTCACATTTAAATTTCTAATTCAAAGATAGAATAGATTCTGCTAGAGTTACTGCTGCTCTGCTAAACTAGTTACCTTTAGCAGGAGTTTAGCAAGGTTTTTTCACCATTTTAAACAGACATAAAAAATATGCTCTGCAGAAGTATGTACAGATATCCAAATAAACAAACTGAAGGCAAAAGAATTTTAATTTAACAGAGCGAGAGCGGAGATCTTCCTCAGGCATTGTCAAATAACCATATAGGGGCAGGCGATAATGCCCTACAGTAAAATCATGTTATTTCAGGGTATTTCTAGGATAGAGATATTCTTGATGGCCAAACAACATGACAAAATACTGCAAAATATTTTTGGTTTAGAACTCACAATAGCTGTCCTTGGATTTATTTTTTTTGCTCTCCTTGTACTCAACCTGGTGCTTCTGCTTGAGGTGGTAAAGTAAGCTTGTTGCGTTGCACCCTTTAGTTGTTACAGATTTCTTGCACTTCTTCCACGTTACCGGGGTTTGTTGTACATCTGATCTTTTGCAACCAAAACACTTCCTCACTAATCTTGGAATGAACTCCTCCACCATGGAGCCGGTAGCAACGTTACTTCCACTTCTATCCATGCTTGTTGTTGCAGCATGTAATGGTATGATGTCATTACATCAAGTCGGAATATGGCCATTATCACGATATGAATTTCATTTAATATTTTATCATGTTAAAATTATACCAATATATTGTCAATGACATGACATGGCACAGCCCAAAAATATTAAGAGAGAACATATAAAATGTAATACATCAAAAAAGCAACATAAAGCATGAATCATATCATTATGTTTCCCTATCTGAATGTTCTTAGATAATTCTGTTACGTTTCATGTGTGTTTTCTTCACACCGTGACTGACAGTTGTCCTCCTGTCTGTCTCCTCACTGCTCTAGCTGGCTCCAGAAAACACCATAGTGTCCTTCAACAGAGCCCTGCAGCATGGAGCCAGCTCCCTGGAGGCAGACGTCACGATCAGGTTATTAACCACAGTATATATAATATCATTTTAATCCTGGGTTATTTATATTTAATGAAGATCCACATATAAATCCCACAGCCGACACATACTGTAGGTTGTTATGTAGAAACATTTAAATTTAATAAAAGCCTTTTCTTTATATAACCAAGTGTCATTGAATGAAGTAATGTCTGGTGATGTGGAATGTTCCAGCACATTCCACATCTGCTTTTTGATAATTATTATAGTTCCTTATACCAAAGAATATACTAAATCATAATTGAAGGTCTAAAGTACAACATTTTCTGACCATTTTGTCGCTTCCAGTGCGGACGGCGTTCCCTTCCTTATGCGAGACCACACCATGAGACGAACCACGGATGTTAGTAAGGTCTTCCCAGTCAGACAGAATGACGATGCCTCTTTCTTCAACTGGACAGAGATTCGCTCTCTGAACGCAGGCCAGTGGTTTTTGGAGGTACTGAAGCCCACTTCACCTCAACTCACCCTGATTTGTTCATGCAGATTCCATGACCACTATAAAATGCCCTTCAATGATGCCACCTCAAAAGTCCTTTAGGAAAATAAAATGTTTTGTACGATTGTGTTGTACGATGAATTTGTCTAGCAGTGAAATTATATTTAGAATGTGCTGCAAGACTATAAAATGTAGTAAAACCCAGTTTAAACACTAGAACATGTTAAAAAGAAATCTCCTGTGCAAGGGCTATAGAAATTAATTACCTTTTCTGATGAGCAACATGAGGTTATGGAATATAGGTGCAGTGGAACAGTGCTGATTTTAAAGATGAAGGTCTATGTGATCAAATCTTTTGACGACAAACTGGGTGCACATGCTGATTAATTTCTTTTCAGTACACACAAATTCAGTTCACAAATTAGCTGCATGTACTTCATTTAGAATGCCAGTTGTTCTTCATTTTGTATTAACCATTCGACAGAACAACACTGTGTATGTTACATCTCAGTGTCTGTCCTCTGCTTCCAGAGTGACCCCTACTGGACAGTAGAAACCCTTACAGCCAGGGAACGGAGCAGAATAGGCAACCAGACGGTTTGCAGTCTGGTGGAAATGCTGCGTCTGACGGCCAGGGCTAACAGCTCGGCGCTGCTCAACATCCGGAAGCCTCCACCAGAGCACCCGCGCTACCGGAACTGGTTCATGGACACGTTTTGGGCTGTGCAGAAGGCAGGCATTTCCCAGAAGAGGGTGAGGACTGTAGGTCCCTCCATATTTGTTCCTTTGATTCATTATTAAAGGTGCTGCTTGTAGTACTGTGACCCCAGTAAATCATGAGTACATTAACAGCTGTCACTGAGATTGGTAGCTGGTGTTGTCCTACAGTATTAGGATTTTTACAAAGTGTGTTACTATGGCGAATACTGTGGAAAATTTACAGGATTGCTTTTAACAGACAGTTAGCAGATACTGTTCTTTCTGCTGTTACAAACTGCTGCAAGGATTGAAAGCCGAGAGTAAATATCTATTCCAACATAGTGCATCAGGCCTAATAAGTTAGACACACGTTTAGTAACATCCGGGAGAGGCAAGGACATATAGCACCAAAAAGGAATGTATTCTTTAAAGGTTCAGTGTGTAATATTTCTGAGGATCTATCGACAGAAATGCAATGTAAGATCCATAACTATGTTTTCAGTGGTGTGTAAAGACCTTGCATAATAAACCATTATGTTTTTATTACCTTAGAAGAAGCAATTTAAATCTCCATAACCGCGGGTCCCCCTTCCATGGACGTTGCCACATTGCATCGTCATGTTTCTACAGTAGCTGAAAATGCACAAACAGCGGTACAGAGCGTGTTTAAACAAAATGCTATGGTGCTCATTTAGAATACCCAAGTTGGGAGAATAAATAAGGTTCAATTCAATTCAAGCAGTGCAGACACTCATCACTACGTTGAATCTGTACTTAGAAGAAGAAGAAGTAGTAATAATATACTGCAGGGGTCTGCAAATACGTATTGTAACATTTTCAACCATTAAATGGTGGATGAGAATATAAGCCATAATATCAACATGTTGCTCAGTTAGCTCAGTTGATAAAGTGCAGAGCTCATAACCCAAGGGTTGGATGTTCAACACTACCTTGGGACAATTATTTATTTTTTGCTCTCTTCAACAAATGGATTATGCAGTGTTTCTTATGCTCACATTACAGCATGTGCTGCAGTGTTTTTATTTTGGTGTTTGATCCTCATCCATCAACCTATGGACGCTTTTTCATTTCCCCAGTGTTTTCAGGCAGAGGACATTTAGGGGAATCACATTTTCTGATGGCTCTTTCAGAGGTCTGTCAAGCAGGCTACAAACTCTTTTAATGTCATTCTGAATTTTTCATGTAAAAGCTCAGTTCAACTCCAATACTGCATTACAGTAAACAAGCTTCTCACACTTTTATTTTGTAGGCAAAAGAGGAAGTGATTATGTGACTAACTGTTGCTGCCATGACTGAGATCTATTTCAGCACGTGATAAAAGTATTTATTTATTTATATTTTTTGTCTCTATCAAAGCACCATAATCTGACCCTTCCCTTGTCAATATTTGTATAAACTTTATAATGGACTGTGGT
>NC_060172.1:31672193-31743413 GCF_021292245.1 Micropterus dolomieu
GTAACGGATCGTGTGTGGAAATATACGGAAAAAAGACGAGTTCTCAGTCTTTTAAGCGACTTTATAAAACATACTGCTGATGGAGAAAATGGAGCAGACGGGGGAGAGAGAGGCGGGGCAAGCCGCTGTGTTTACCTGAGGTGTAGGTGTGTGTGTGTGCCAGAGTGTGGGGAGAAGAGAATTCCAAGGCAGGTGCTAAGCATACTAAAAACAATGATAAGAATGTTCGTGGTCATTAAAACCTGATTTCAAAGGGTGGTATTATGTGAAGATTTGAGATATTGTTGGGGGGTGGGGGTGGGGGGGTTACAATCACGATGCCAGCTCAACCTTGTGATGTCTGTCAGCCATCGACGATGGCATCGTCTATCGGCCCAACCCTTTTAATTAGAGTTTAGTTAGACACTGTAAAGCATTGTCAACCAGCAGTGTTGGTGCAACATTATTTGTGCATCCCCTCTACATTGGTTCCAAACTTATAGCTGTTCAGAGAACGGTCAAATGAACTGTGTTACCGTGAGTAACCATGACCAAACCCTATGATGCAATCACTCTGCAAATTCTAGTTTTTTTAATAATCAACATTATTTGATAATAATAATTTATCCTTACAATAATGAAACAATAAACACAATATTGAACATTCCCTTGTAACCTTAGCTAGACATACTTCAACTGTCATTGAAGTGTGTAATAGCCTTATGAGTAAGTTTATTATTGACTTAGTTAAAATGTTTGGCTTTCTTCACCCTTGCAGTTATGTTGTATGTTGTTTTTTTTTAGAACCTGAACCTGGTTTAAGCCACTTTCTACTTCTCTGTAATCAGGCTCTGCTCTGAACTGACTTGTATCATCCTCTATTCTTTTCCCTTCAACAGCACCAGCAGACGCTACTAAACCAGTTGAGGGAGGTCACAGGCACCACAGACGTTCAGTTGCTTCAGCAGGCACTGCAGGTACATAATGAAACATGTGCATTGCAGACCTTGCGTATATGTGTCTCTGTGTGTAGTAGAGACCGGCCGATATGTTTTTTTTTTTAAAGACCGATACAGGTTTTGATATTTAAGGATTTTAAAATCCGATATTCTGGGACATCAGACGAAATTCTTTTTTCCCCTTCCTGTCAGAAATACTTAACATAAACAAAGATTATCCCCAACATTTGATATGTATAGTTATGTGACTTGACCAAGATAACATGACATAATGGAGTTTAAAACGTTTTTATTGTTAGAAATAGTACTTTGAACTAGGGCTGGTATACCCAAAAATGTTTTCACAATAAAACATTTCATATCATTTGATATGGATAAATTAACAATTAACAAATTTTATTTCTTTCAAGTTTAAAAGTAGTTTTTCCTCCTGAGTGAAAGATAGAAACTATTGAAGTAGAACATTCAAAATAATTATGATAAAATCTTTTTTCAACAAATATCCATCAATAAAATAAAAAACTTTTTAGTCCCTTTTCCTCAACAAACTAAATATCTTAATAGAAAAAGTGCTAATTTGTTCGTTATTCATATTTATTAAATCAAACATTTACTAAACATCTGTTATATTATATTGATATAGCAGATTGATAATTATCATTATTGTTTTATTGCCCAGCCCTACTTTGAACAAAAGTACGGGTAATTATGTCAGCTGATAGCTCTGTTTTGTGGTGTTCCAAACATGCCCTCCGACAAACTATGCAGCGACAACACATAACATAATTCAAGGACCTGTCTTCCCTCTCTTCGTTTCTTTTTAATTATTATTTATCTGCTGTTATTAACACAGCTACCAATTTATCTGCAATTACCTTATATCGGCCTATAATAAGGCACGCCGATCTATCTGTTGGACTCTAGTGTGTATGTCCGCTAATTATTGTCCTGTGTTCATAGCCAACTGACTTACGCCTTAACAAACACATTGTTGCTGCAGGTGAGCAATGGAGACCTGGGCGAGGCTGTGGCGTTCCTGACAGAGAAGAACGCCAAGGTTCCACAGCAAGATGAGACAACCTACTATCAGACGTCCCAGGTGGCCAGCGACAGATATATCAGCGTGGGCAGCCAGGCAGACACAAGTGAGCAGCTTACTTAAACTTTTGGCACGGAAGTTCTGGAGACCTCACAGGGATGATTAAAAGAAAAGGAAACTCATAAATTCAATTTATAGTTTTATAAGAGAAAGTCTCAATCTGTATACCATTTCTGTATTTTAATTTTAAATCATCTGAAAACAATTCTACATGTTTTAGCCTTGTGTATATGGATTATTGTATATACTGTGATATAAGTAAAACATCATATGTGATCAACAGTAGTTCCTTAAAGAAAATGTGAAACAACTAAAGGGTTTTGAATTCTTCCCTAAATTGTTGAGTATCAACCATAAAGGTAAAATTGGTGTGTGTGCGTGTGTGTGTGTGTGTGTGTGTAACACAGATGTGATTGACCTGACGGGAGACGATAAAGATGACCTGCAGAGGGCTATCGCCCTCAGCCTGGAGGAGTCCAATCGGGCATTCAGGGAGACAGGCATCACTGATGAGGAGCAGGCTATCAGCAGGTGGGCTCAACAGTATTACTGACTGATAACAAATATGCCAAGAAATTCTGGACTCCACATCCGACTACACAGTTACAAAGCAGTTTGCACCATGCCCTTATTGAATATCCGCATGTAGCAACTACACTGTCTCCATTTTAGTGCAGGCGGTGATGAAAATATATCTTTCATGCTTCTGTGGTTTGCAATGCTGGATTGTTCATATGTAGTGAAAAAGAAACAGAAGCCCCCTAATAACCAGGGATGTCGTGAGCTCATCTGAGCATATTTTAATAGAGAGGTATCGACTAAAATAAAGCCAATGAAAATCCTTTCTTTACCGAACTCAGTGTTTCCCCTAGGATTTTTTTCAGTGGGGGTGGTCGACCCCCTGAAACTACTAGTGTCGCAGAACGGGCGTGTTACAGATACGTTGAGTCGCCATTGATGCAACTTAGTAATATTTGCCTGTTTAGGTACGGCACCTTCCCCGTTCCTCTTTGTCATTTTTATTGCTAAAGCTACTACCTCCTGATGGAGTTGCTATAGTTCTACTACATTCAGATATTGAGTGATGAGAGCATGAATCGGACCCCGATTTTTTTGCCAGATTCCTTGTTTCTGTTGAAAATCTTCTGAATTCTGTGTTTTACAGTTGAAGCACTTTTTGCCATCAGAAAGAGTGTAGTCATGTGGTGGGGAATAAAATTTCAACAATTCAATAAGAAAATATTACAAATTGAATCAATATAAATGAATTTGATGTATTATGAAAAACTATTATCTTCAAATGCATGTGCAATTATTTCTGGGGAGGCTGCTGCAACAGTATAATGTTCAAACAGTTATACTATTTAAATTCACAGCTATACATGGATTGTGAATTGTCCCCTATCAAACAGGTTATGACTTGACAGCCTCTATATGCTGCTGAACACAGGAAATAAGTGGGCCTGACAGAGGCTACTCTCACGTGGGCAGCGGGGATCCTTGTTTACAATCCTTGACCAAACGGTATGGTTTGAATTTTAAATTACCCGACTCTGCCCACACAGCCACGGAATCTTCAGTGAGCTTTTGTCTTTCATCTGCCAACGTGATTTTGTTTCTCTGAGTTAGATGAAGTCAGCTCTTGCTAGCACGCCGTCTTCAATTTGACAGCGTGTGTCAGTGTAGAGGTGCCGTTAAGAAACACAGACAGAGAGGGCAGAAGCAGCTCTGACAAACACCAGAACAATGTTAGGCGAAAAGAACAGTACAAAAGAATTGAACTGTTGGGGGGACGAGCGAATTCCCTGTGTGTGTGTGTGTGTGTGTGTGAGTGTGAGAGAGAAAACAGCTTGAGCTTGCGCCTGTCCGTTCTGTTTTTTTTTCAGAATATAGCCGAATGATATATAGGCTGTTTTTGTCATTCTTTCAAGGGGACAGGAGGTCGTTTTGGAGGGCGTGCCGCCCACCCCAAAACAATGATAGGGGAAACACTGCCAGTGTTGCAGCGCTGCTCTCTTTAATGACAGCCGGGTTTTACACTGCAAGCAATTCTCTCCGTATGAGGGAGTGTGTGAAAGGGAAAAATTAATTGGTAGCAACACTGAGTCTGTTCTGATGGCCAGCAAATTACACAGACGCTAAGCAATCGGTTATCTGTCTGCTCTCTTATTAGCAAAGAGCCGTGTACAAAACATTCAGGCAGCAGCTTCTCATTTTTAGGCGGCGCTGACTGACGCTTTTACCCGATGAAATGACAAAGGTGTCAGATCATATCAGCGGTTACTAGAGAGTGTTCTATAGTTCCCACAACTCCCAACAGAGTGAAACGTCTCTAGCAGATCGTGTCACATCAGTTTCAGGAGTCTCAAACAAATTATCATATCAATAATTTTAGCTTATCAACTTTTGTACAATAGTGCACTTTTTTATCAGGAACATGTAAGGTGTCAAATTTAGTAGCCACAGCTGTTAATTCATTGTGTCAGAAACACATTTGATTAACATTGGGTTAAAATAAGTATGTGATTGAAATATGACAGGATCCCTGATCAGGATTGGGGCCAAAAAAACGTGATTGTAACATCCCTAATGTATTAAATGTAACAAGGTCAGATCAGATCACACACGATTGCCACATAATAGTTACATGCAGTAAAAATAGATCTAATAATGTCTGTCAAACAGATAAGTAATGCTGCAGTTTTGAAATTAGGTCTTCAATATTTTGGACATTCCCAGACGAGGTGTGAGGTTTAATGTTATTTGAACAAGGGCGTGTTTCAGAGGAATAATGGGGAAATGAAAATTTGAATGAAAAAGTCCCCACTTTAACCTCTTGTCATGTTTTCCCTTCATCACTGTCCAAAGTATTGCTAATGGTCACCTACCTTGTTGTACATGTGATTAATTTATTATGTCCTGATAAGGGAGAATAAAAGCCTTATTAACATTAAATTTTAAACTACAACTGTTAATGTCAAGTACAATATGACCTGACTGAAGCACAGTTTACGCAGTTTAATTAAGCCCCATTCTGAGTGAACTGATATGGACCGTTGAGATAAGCCCCTCTAATGGCTAGCTATGTAGTCCTTTATACAGAGCCTTTTGAACTTTTGAATTTCAATAAAAGGATGCAACTTCAATCAGGTGGGGAGCATTGCGACTCGGCTCTGTGTTGAGATGAAAGGAGTTTGAAAATAGCACTTCATATTTTAGAAGGTACAGTGCGGGCTAAACTGTAACAGTGGATCTGGTGAGTGACCGAGCATCCAGGAAAACTAATCTGCACTTGCTACTATGTAATAAACCAAAAGATGTCTTTAAGAAGTTTAATTGAACATACAGTGTATATAACATATAGTGTCTTGCAAAAGTATTCATACCCCTTGAACTTTTCCACATTTCTTTTCACGTTACTACCATAAATGTTTTACAAATAAAAATCTGAAAAGTGTGGCGTGCAAAAGTATTCAGCCCCATAGTCAATACTTTGTAAAACCACCTTTCACTGCAATTACAGCTGCAAGTGTATTGGGGTATGTCTCTGCCAGCTTTGCAAATTAGCTCAAGCTCAGTCTGATTGAATTGGGAGCGTCTGTGAACAGCAATTTTCAAGTCTTGCCACAGATTCTCAATGGATTTAGGTCTGGACTTTGACTGGGCCATTCTAACACATGAATATGCTTTGATCTAAACCCATTTCATCGTAGCTCTGGCTGTATGTTTAGGGTCATTGTCCTGCTGGAAGTTGAACCCTCGCCCCAGTCTCAAGTCTTTTGCAGGCTAACAGGTTTTCTTCCAAGATTGCCCTGTATTTAGCTCCATCCATCTTCCCATCAACTCTGACCAGCTTCCCTGTACCTGCTGAAGAAAAGCATCCCCACAGCATGATGCTTGCAACCCCATGTTTCACGGTGCGGATGGTGTCTTCAGGGTGATGTGCAGTGGTAGTTTTCCGCCACACATAGTGTCTTGCGTTTAGGCCAAAAACATAAAATTTTGGTCTCATCTGACCAGACCACCTTCTTCCACATGTTTGCTGTGTTCCCCACACGGCTTTTGGTAAACCACAGACAGGACTCCTTACGGCTTTCTTCTTGCCACTCTTCCATAAAGGCCGGATTTGTGGAGTGTGCAGCTAATAGTTGTCCTGTGGACAGATTTTCCCACCTGAGCTGTGGATCTCTACAGCTCCTACAGAGTGACCATTAGCCTCTTGGCTGCTTCTCTCATCAATTCTCTTTATCCCTGACCTGTCTGGTGTGTTCCGTGGTCTTCATTGTGCTTTTTGTTCACTAATCTTTAACAAGCCTCTGAGGCCATCATGGAACAGCTGTATTTATACTGAGATTAGATTACACACAGATGGACTCTATTTACTAATTAGGTGCACACCACACTTTTTAGATTTTTATTTGTGAAATTATTTTAAAACCATTTATAATTTTCCTTCCACTTCACAATTCTGCGCCACTTTGTGTTGGTCTATGACATGAAATCCCAATAAAATACATTTGCGTCTGTCATAAAAAATGTGGAAAAGTTCAAGGCGTATGAATACTTCTGCAAGCCACTGTAAACCAGGTGATCCCTCTACTCTAGTGGGTTCAACTGGACCTTTCAGAGGTAATGGAGAGAGAGGTCTGGCAATGCTGAGGTCATCTGGTTGGGAGAAAATGTTTATTGTCTTTAATTGAATTTGTTTGTGTTTTGCCTGTTTGTTGCTGCTCGTTAGAGTTTTGGAGGCCAGCATAGCGGAGAACAAGGCAAGTCTGAAGCGTACCCACACAGAAGTATGGAGTGATTCACCCAACCCGCATGACAGGAAGAGGATAGACAACTCCCCTGTGGGGCTGAAAAATGTTGGCAATACCTGCTGGTTCAGTGCTGTCATACAGGTGGGCACACACACACTGAAGGTCCAAGACCATGAAAGGCGGTGTTTGAAATTTCAGAAAATGACACAAATGAAATAAACCCTCTTCTTAAGAGTTTTCCTATAGACCTTTTTCAGATTGTGTCAATTTAGCTTTTTGCAATTTCTTCTATTACTTTGATCTTACACCTACTGTTTATATACTTGGACATTTCAGTTCATTTTTAATTTCAGTTTAATTGTAGCCCAATTTTAGACTTAGTTTCTTGTATGTTGGTGGAGTCAGTGGTAGAATGTGACCTGAGGTGAAATATGCCAGATCAACACTGGATACACCATCACATGGTGCCTGGCTCCTGTGTGTAATGTAACCCCCACCCATGAGAAGAAGGCCCTACTTGAACCTGACCCCGCTGCACTTGGTACAAGAACATGAGTAAACAACTTTCTCTTTTCCTGACAAGATATCCAAATCTTAACAACAGTTATGTTCACTTTCTCTCACAAAACAGAAATGAAACATCATGATGTCAAAGCAGTGAGCGGAAGTAGATCTTGTTATTGTTGCCACTAGTGGGAAAAGTTTTTGTTACAGTCAACAAAATGACATCTAAGCAAGTGAATGTGAGTTTGCCTCTTATGTAAAACATGCACGTGTGTGAGTTTTTGCTAATTTCCTTACTTTCCTACATCACCTCAGGTTGTTTCTTGTACTTGTATCACTTGATGCAGCAAGCACTGTCCAGGTTTTCATCATATTTGTGGATAATTTAGCTGTCATTTCTGCCATGTCTGTTGAGTTCCGCTGCTCATTATGCAAGAAAACCTAAAAAAGCCACCAGCAAACACCTGCCATCACCCAATATTGTGCTGTATTCATATCGGGAGCCTGTTGCTCAAGCCGACTGTCTGTGGGTATACAGAAAATGCAGAAGTACTATCTGTAGTTCAAACAACAGCCCCAGAGCCGGCTAAAGTCCGCCACATGAAGCGTTGAGTGGGCAGCTGTGGGTGCAGGCAAGATGGAGGGAAGTTGAACATTTGCATAAACTACCCACATTATAATGATAAACAGTTGGTTAAAATTCTGCAACATTTCTCTTTAACACAACACTAGATTTTTCAATGCAGTTAATCATGGTTGCTCTGATATGAAAGGATGTACATGGGCTGAGGCTGTCTATCACTGGATGTTACTAACATGTCTTATATCCCTCTTTAACCTCAAGTCTCTGTTCAACCTGCTGGAGTTCCAGAGGCTGGTGCTCAACTACTCACCGCCAGCCAGAGTCCACGACCTGCCTCGCAACCAGAAAGTAAGACCCCCACCTTTCTTCCCAGGCTCTTGACTGGAGGAAATTAAGTAGCAAAAATCAGAGTGTCAAGAGTGCGATATCTTCAGTCTGCGATGCGTGTGCAAACTCACATCCGCTCCGTTTATCTCATAGCCTCCCTTCTGTAGCCTGTCACAGCTAGCAGTGCCTTAGCTCAGAGGGTTTGACCCTCTTGGAGCCGTGAGCACCATTCAGCAGCTGTGTGATCTTGCCATAACATCACAGCAGCTTAGCTTTGTGCCCCTGATAGTTCACGTAGCTCACTGTTCGCAAGCTACAAGAAGTGCCAGCTATTGTCAAACGTTTGATGAAACCTCTGTGTTTCTCCACCAGGACAGAAATGAACATGAAGAGAGAATGTGTACTCATTGATCCAGAAGAATTTAAAATCTGAGATACTCAAATTTGTCTAGCCACAGTAACCACTGAATTGGCAGGATAGTTCTCAGCATGTTTTGTTTGTCCATATTTCCCCTACAGAGTTCTCACCATAGGGTTAGCGGCCTGTCACTAATCTGGTCTAAGCCTCTGCTATGGCAGCATGGTCTCTTCATATCACTTCCTTCTGTTCTGATCACTGACCTTTTTCTGAAGCAGTACGAGACTGCTAGAGCTCAGAATTTACATCAGCATCCCAGTGTGTTATTATGCACTACTAAGTCACCTCTGTATCACAATGTTATAATGTCAAGATGGGGACATTGTACAACTTTGTTGTTAAAGTGTTCCACGTTTCAGTCTGTGGTTGGGCTGGGGCGATTCGTCGACGCAATCAATTACGTAAATACGTCGACTCGCATTAAGTGTGTGTTAGTGGGATTCCCCCGGAAAGCTGCAGCTACAAGACCTTGCCTTCGACCGTCTAAAGTTTGGGAGTATTTTAGACCGACAATCAACAATGTGCTGCTCTGTGAATTGGAAACAGCTTCACTGTGCACAACTGCCCTCCACAAATACGTAAAGCAGCATGAACACGTGAAGCAAAAGTATCCCGGAGCACTGACGGCAGCACCACAAATCGTGTTTACTTTCTGTCTCCACACAAGCATTGCACATTATTAGCACGAGGACACGTAGTCCGTTAAAATGTATATGTTAAAAGTATTTCTTCATCGCCGCCTTGTTAAAAGTAATTTCTGCCCCTCTGCTGTCATGGTAACGTAATGTTCAGCCATTTTATATTTTCTGTTTATTTAACGGCCGCGTATGAGCGAGAAGCTAAATCTAACATTACAGACAATCACAATCTGTGACTGTAGTTTGTAATTGTTTCAGTTGTTTTCTTTGCCCCACACTGATGCAGAAATACGTTTGATTATCATACTGCATTACTCAATACTGAAATAAATCCATGTGAGAAACAACAAAGTTTTAAGTAAAGGGGCCTAATTAGTGTCTGTGACGTGGAAACAGGATTTATTTTAATCTAAGTCATTATTCTAATGTGCTTCATCAGGATGAATAAAATATTGATTTATTGATTAGACATGTTTTTGATGACTTATTTTGGATAAATTGGTTTGTTAATCGAGTGTGAGTGGATAAATTGGTGTGTTAATAATCGGGAGGTACAGCACCAAGTCTTTGGCCTTTACTGTAATACTCAAATGACTCTTAAGGAAATTTAAATGCCCAGCCCTAATTGAAGCCCGTTTGGATTAAACATTAAAAGTACAAAATGCTCAAGTTCACATCAAAGGGAAAACGAAATGAAGCCCTCAGCTGTGTGGGAGCACTTTCAACTGAGTGATGACTGCAGTAGTGTGGAAGTTATGGCGTTTATTCATTTTATAATTGCTTAATTTCATTACAGATCAAAACAGTCAAGTTTTAATTAATCAGTATCAAACTGTTGGCTGGAAACAAACAGCAACACAATGAACGCATTTAAATAAGCTTAATTATATTAGGCCGATTGTAGAAGAAGAGTATTTTGTCGTTATAATTAAAATTTAAAAGTGTGAATTTTGCATAATAACGTGTTAGATTTAGTTCCGCTACCGGAAACACCGCTCATCCTGTGCGCTCTCCGCCTGGACCCCCGCCCGGCTAAACTATTCCTGGATTCGGCTCTAGACCTGCTCGGATCAGACTCTCTCACTCTGGACTCTTCGATTAATCGCTCTGAATTACTGTCGAAGCTCAAAAACTGACATTCGGGCCAGCCCTAGTAAATAAATTCCATTAAAAAGGCCAACACCAACCATGTGTTACTGCGTCTTTCAAATCTTTGCAACTTCCTCAGCCCCAAACACAGTTGTTCTTGCTAAAGATGTAAATCTGTAAGAATGGGTCACAAAAATATACTTTTTAAAAATGACATATTTAAAAGAAGGCTAAAACAACACACAACAGCATCAATAGTAAATGCATCTGTTGGGGAATATTTCAGTTTCTCCCTGAACACTGAAGTTTGATTCACTAAATAGTCGATTGTGTTACTCTGACCAGGAGCACAGGAACTTGCCCTTCATGCAGGAGCTGAGGAACCTCTTTTCCCTGATGGTGGGGTCCAAGAGGAAATACGTGGATCCGTCACGAGCTGTGGAAATCCTGAAAGACGCCTTTAAGTCCAGTGAGTCGCAGCAGGTAAGCCTCTTTCACCCATAACCTGCTCGGCAAAATAACATTCACTTAGTACATGCAGTGTTCAATGAAGAGAACAGCATTATTTCTAGCAGGTGAGAGATTATCTTCTCGCTACTGCATTATTGTCTCCTACTGATGAAATCAAAGAGACAGCAAACATATTACCCCAGATAGAGTTCCATGATGTTCATTGGAAAACACATGACTTCATATTGCAGTTTAGACTAGCTAGATGCTGAGATGCTCATCATATTAAATTTAGTGTCTTAAGTAGAGGTGGGAATCACAGGGTACCTCATGATAAAATACACGAGACGTGGCTCACGATAATGATAATATCACGATACAGCAATTCTGCAGTAATTGATATATTGCTAGACAATCCTAAGATGATACATCGCGATATCTGTCTAACTATGCCTTTTTTTTACTGCAATTTCTAACAGTTAGAAAACGGCATAATTCCACAGCACACATCTATAAATTAAAATTATAGAACTACAGAGCAACTATGAAAAATTATTATAAAAACATTTCTTTACAAAAGGCATGTAAAAATGTAAATGTTTTTTTGCTGAAAATACAAATTGCTGTGTACCAGCTAAGTCTGATATGTACATCACATTATATTGATAACTGTTAAGTGACTCAGTGTGCTGCTCTTTCTCCACCTACTGATAGCTGTATTTTTAGGCGACTGGGAATTTTGGGTTTGAGTTTTCACCCTTTGAGGTTGCTGTAGCTAGTCTGCGTAGAGTGCTGAAGCAGCACAGGAGCCAGTGAAGCCAGTGAAGATAGCAGCTCTTCTTTGTTTCACACAGAGCTCAGTATTTGCTCAGTATGTTATTGGGGTGGGAATCAATTCAGTTCGATAACGATTCAGAGGGCTGTGATGCGATTTATAAAATGATTATCCTTTAATAATTACTAAGCATTAATTTTGCGCATTGAAATCCAAAAGAAACATCTCCTAAGTAGCTTATAAGGACTAGTTTGCATCCCCTAATTTACTTCATTAACCTCAGCTCCATGGTCCCTCATTTCTTCAACAACCAGTTGTCAGACTCCTCTGAAAACTGAAATATAACTCAGGATGTACAGTATGTGTACAGAACAGAGCTGTACACCAGTTTAGTCTAAGCTTCTTCCTGATGTTCTCAACCCTTGACAAGTAGATAAGCTAGTACTAATGACATACAGTTAGTGGAGCTAATTAATATTGCTTCGATACTAATTTAGCTAACGTTACATAACAGCCAAAAAACGTGCTGTACAGGGAGATGTTAGCTAGCGCTAACCGCCTTCACTTTTCCAGCAGTTGGGGAAACTACAGACTTTTCTTAATGGACGCACTGCGACCTTCACTGCACGTTCAGACAAAAACTGACTGCTAATTGCGATGCGATAATGTCCGTTAGCATGTTAATGGAGATTCCTATTATATGTTGGCATTGAGCTAACCATCACAGCGCTTTTTTTATTTATTTATTTATTTATTTAATTTCATGAATCGATATGATGGGCTGGAATATTGATACAGTGTCATGGAAAAATGTATAACAATAATTAGCTGTATCGATTTTTTGGCACACTCCTTGGCCTCATAGTAAGCACCACTTGCTCGGAGGTGGAGGGTATGCCCTTTCTCCCATTAGTGTATATATATCCCTCCTTGTGCAGATGAGGGGTTCCTGTCAGTATGATTAACTTTTATATGATTAAATTGTTTTTTTTAGTGGTTTCCTATGGCTTTTTCATTTCATTTTATTTTGTAGAGAGGTTACTAACAATTGTTTTAATAAGTTACATTTAAATTGTTTATTATACTAGACCTTTTTAAAAAATTGTATTACTACATGGAGGTTTCAGTCAATTTGCCTACTGTCACACTTCAGAAATGTTCATAATTCCTGTAGAAACACCTTTGTGTTTGTGTTGATGTCATTAAAAAAATAAACACTTCTTTACTGTTTGTACATACAGGAAATATTTAATCTTGTTTATCCCCTTTTTGTGCCTAGTCCATTCAGCCTCAGGCTGGACTGCTCAGTTTCATTGTCATTTTGCTGACTCAGCTCTACTGAATCCGAGACACTTAACCTCTCTTATCTATAACTTTTAATCCTCAAACCAACATCATCCCCTCTGAGCTGAAAAATATTGACCAGTAATTAGCTGATATGTGCATATATCCAATAATGTGACGTACACATGTCAAATGTACAGTGTTCTGTTCTTCTCCTTACATAAGCATTCGCACTAAGCCAGTGTCTCCGCAGAGGTTAGCTGAGGTCAGCTTTATGGCCTCTGTACTCATCAGTCATGTCACTGCTATGCCTATTTGCCAGGTTAGATAGGCATTGACCTGTATTACTGGCCGGCATTGATGTCTGTGAGAGAGTGGCCTCATGGCATGCAGGTTCCCTTTGAAGTTCAACGATCTGTGAACTCTTAGGACCAGTCATCTCATATCCAAAGCTCAGCGTCTATCAGCAGATGACAGACAAGGGATTGATTTGACTGATTGGACTTTCTTGCTTGTAGGTACAGTTGAGTCCTGTAGTTTAACTCTGTGACCTCCATGTCCCAAAGACAATCGTGTAATTTGTCATTTTGTACGTATCCATGTGCTTTTCATCAACAGCAGGATGTGAGCGAGTTCACCCACAAGCTGCTGGACTGGCTGGAGGACGCCTTCCAGATGAAGGCTGAAGAAGACAGGTAACCACAGCTCTTTATGTCCAGAGGTCACTGTTGAAAGAATGGGCATACGGTAGACAAATGCTTGTTGGTGTTGTTACACGGCACATTTTAAAGCAGAGTCAAATGGACTTTGTTTACATGGAACTGAATCAGAGATGTCTCCTGTGAACAACTTTGGCGTGTGTTGAACACCACCTTTTTCTTTGCTTTCAGGGAGGGCGAGAAGCCAAAGAACCCCATGGTGGAGCTTTTCTACGGTCGCTTCCTTGCTGTGGGTGTCCTGGAAGGTGAGATTAGGCATTAAATTAAAACCAATCAAAAGAAATAGTGAGGGGTAGCCAGAGAATCACAGAGAGATAAAGCATTAGCATGGTCTGTTTGCAGCAGTCAGAAAACAAGCAAGTCCTTGCCCCTAGTGATGAAAGGTGACCTTGTCTTAATGAGATGTGGTCAATGTAAAAAAGGAGAGCGGTTGCATTGATCGTGGAAGACCTTGATGGCTGATTGACATTGTGCTTATTATGCATGACAATACTGGCCCAGAGCCACCAAAGGCTGGGCTAGTGGACTGTGCTGCTCATAAAATGACCTTAATGCCTCATCTGCATGTCCGCTAGCAACTCCTGTGTTTTTTTTCTGGGCTTCTCATCGGTAGTTGATGCAGGGAGCTCTGTGCAGCTGTTTAATGATGAGTGAGTGACTGCTGAACAAGTGGAAATCAGCTTAGATGCAAATGAGTGTGAAATGGCCCGTTATTGCTTTTTCTTTCACGGCCTTTGCCTTTCCAATTCTTCTATCAAGCCCGGCACACCTTTGACCTCTGTATGTGCCATGATGTATACAAATCTCTCTCTCTTTCTTTCTTTCTTTCTTTCTTTCTTTCTTTCTCTTTCTTTCTTTCTTTCTTTCTTTCTTTCTCTCTCTCTCTCTCTCTTTCTTTCTTTCTTTCTTTCTTTCTTTCTTTCTTTCTTTCTTTCTTTCTTTCTTTCTTTCTTTCTTTCTTTCTTTCTTTCTTTCTTTCTTTCTTTCTTTCTTTCTTTCTCTCTCTCTCTCTCTCTCTCTCTCTCTCTCTCTCTCTCTCTCTCTCTCTCTCTCTCTCTCTCTCTCTCTCTCTCTCTCTCTCTCTCTGTCTTTCTTTCTTTCTTTCTGTCTTTCTGTCTTTCTTTCTGTCTTTCTTTCTCTCACTCTCACACAGTGATGACACAGCTCTAAGTAGTTAATTGACAAAAAAACCTCTAATGGCGTTTTCACTCATAATGCAAATTTTTTATTTGCTTCAAGTTAATCGTTTGAGTTTGGCTGCTGGACTGCTCACACACCATTACAACTGCTGTATGAACCCAAGTAAACATTTTGCTTGAACTTCGAATCTTTCAGAGCTATGCTACGCTAACTTCTTTCATAGTAAAGTATAACAATAGCTGGAATCAAGTAACAGACACATATTTTCTTAACTTACCAGGTAGCTCAACTTCCTCACTTTTCTTCTGTTTTGTCAGTTTTTTTTGAAAGATGAAGTAGTCTCGCAGAGCTCTGTCGGCTACAATAATAACAGTGGGAAGTGACAGTCTATGGTGAAACAGCAGTCACTCAAATTTAACTTTTTACTCTTAATTTTCAACTTATCGCATGATCGCGTACTCTTCTAACGCGCCACCTGGGGGATATCGCGTCTCTCCACGTCTTTGCATTGACTTTGTATGTAAACACTCTGCGCCCAACGCTCGTATCGGGTTGTACGTCTGAATTATTAATTATGTATTGTGCGTGTGTAATTCTACAGGTAAAAAATTTGAAAACACTGAGATGTTTGGGCAGTACCCCCTGCAGGTGAATGGCTTCAAGGATCTCCACGAATGTCTTGAGGCAGCAATGATCGAGGGTGAGATCGAGTCCCTGCACTCAGCAGAGAACTCTGCCAGGTCTGGACAAGAGGTAAGTTTGAGATGTTAAACAAAATAAAATGAAAAGCGCTTGTTTTCATCCTCAGATGTTTATGCATCAACATGAAGTAATATAAAGATATAGATTGTGCTCCATAGAAATGGTTTGTTAGTTGCACTGTGGCAAGCCGTATTTTATAGTGGCCCAACACCAAGTCAAAGACTTAACCCGTTCACAAAACAATTATCAGTCACCTATCAGTTGCACTTAAGACAATCAGGTTAAATCATTTGGGTGGATCCTCTCCAAAGGGTTGACCTTATGTGACACCTGTGCTATTCTGGGTTTGACCTGGTTAGCAGTAGCCCTGCCTTTGCCGTCCCACAGCAGCTGGGAGCAGCTAATTACCAGACCAGTACACAGATGAGTATGGCATCCAGCCCTCTGGAAAAGCACCAGACCTCAGCACGAGGGAGAGACGTAGCATTAGAGACGGAGCAGGAGTGAGGCTTCATTCATATCATGTAGGAATACACAAAAATGGTTAGCAGAGGTGGTAAGGGTGAAATCACAAAATGAGTTGGAGGATGACATCACAATGGGCTTCTTTCATTTGAGATGAATATACAGAGCTGAACTCCTTCACCCCACATAAACACGGAGCGGACAATAAAGCAGAGAGACTGCAGAGAAGAAAATGAATTCAGGTGAAGTAAAGGAAATTAGAGTGTACGCAGGCAAAATCTGCCTATCCAATTAATCCTATTTCCATACTTTATAGACACCTTACTTTGAAAACCAGACATTGTCACATTTGTATACTCCTTTTTATATATACAGGAGTCGCTAACCTGCCTGTCGGCTCACTCTGGGCCGTTTTAGTGGATTTACCATAAAGGCTTGAATACGTTTGCACTCCAAATTTAGGTGCAGCTAGCTTAATCGCCTTCTTACAAACGAGTGACAGAAACACTCAAAGTGTTTTTTTCTAAAGAAGTCAGCCACAGATGGAGTGGATGTGCTAGGAGACAGTTCAGCAGAACAGCGTCTGCAAATGGCGATTTTTGCGTCTTTCTTGGACACTTTTTAAAGTGCTTCCACACTGCCGAAATGTCAACGTAATTGTTCAGTAAAATTTATTCGGTCTTTTGACTGGTCGAACAACAAAGTGCTTTATTTTGCTTTTTTCTGCCAATTAATTTTAGTGGCCGAACATTCACTGTATCCCTACTATTGATTTTAAACTTGATTATTTTTTTTAAATTTACCGTAAAACTTCAGTTAATGGCTGAGTCCCAAATAGCCGCCTACCTCCTTTACTGGCACACATTTTGACTAATAAACGCCTGCCTTAATTAAACGCCTGGTCTGGTTTTTATAGAAGTTCTTTGGATGTATAAAACCTCTTAAACCCCGCGCGATCGCCTGCTTTAGCTGCTTCTGAGCTGCTTAGATGGTTAATATAAATATTAATGTTTAAATGTATGATCAATATGTCAGTATGGACATGCTGAATATCATTAGATTGGTTAGATTCTCCACAATACCACTGTTGTTAATTTATTGGAAACAATACCCAAAGTCTAATTCTTCTAGATTTACCAGTGTAACCTGCATGGCTACAAGAGAGGAAAAGGAAGTGCTGACTCACGTTAACTTTGAAGCGCTCGAAAGCCTTGAAAGGCTTCAGATTAAATAAGCAACTTAGATTCTGGATTCAGACCGAATAAAATGCTAAAACCCCAACCACTCTGTCGTTAAAAGGTATGCATTCAGGAAGCACAATACATCTCTGTCGAAGCACATCTTATATTTAAAAATTCTAAAGTTATCTCAGTCAGTTTGCCCCTGTGTTTTATGCATGCTGTATGTTGATCGTGTTAAAAAGAGAATTAATGTTTTCTTAAAAATGTTATTGCCCCTTAATTTTCCTCCAGTGCCCCTAAAAAGAAATGTAATGTCAATGTAGTGCAAGAGAGGTGGGGAGAAAGATTTTATTCCAAATGAAGAAATAAATGATAAAGTAAATGGATGCCCCCATGTCCTGTTTGTGTCTCAGTTGATACCGCCATTTAAGGCAAAATGTCCATCAAAAAAGGAAATCTTTCATCTAAACAAAGAGATTTCAGAATGGGCTTTTAAACCGCAAATGGTCTTTTTAATGTTATGACAATGACTCGTGTAATGGAAGGTTTGATTTTCACCATTGTTATGCATTACCATGTTGGGATGCAGGTCAAATCAGCAGCAATAAAATATTTTGTCCCAGATGGGGATATTGAAAAATAAATATTGTTATAGAGATCTGTGACAGGTGAATGTTGAAGAAACTGTAAAGGGGAAATGTTTTTTTTTGTCAATATCTGTATTCTAACATGATATGGGAATTTATCTCAAGATCAACATCCAATTGTCTTACAGCACTGGTTCACAGAACTCCCTCCTGTGTTGACCTTTGAACTGTCAAGATTTGAATTTAACCAAGCACTGGGACGACCTGAGAAGATCCACAACAAGCTTGAGTTCCCCTCTATGCTGTACATGGACAGGTAATAGAAATATTACCACGGTATTCGTCAAGCAAGTAACCATTAATACCAAGTCTCTTTAGGACTGAATCTGTTGCTGTGGTCATTGTTTTGTTAGGTACATGGACAGGAACAGGGAAATAACCAGGATCAAAAGGGAGGAGATCAGGAGGCTGAAAGAGCATCTGACACTACTTCAACAGCGACTGGAGAGGTAAAACTTGTCCACAATACCTGTTTATTTAGCCAAGGTCAACAAAGCTCTCTAGACAGCCATGGAGAATAATATTTCAATCTGACCGTCCCCTCTACTCTTACTTCTCTCTCCCTTTGCTTCCCTGCATCTCTTCGACACTCACTCTTTCTCTCTGTTCTCTCCCAGGTATCTGAGTTATGGCTCAGGCCCCAAGAGGTTTCCTCTGGCAGATGTCCTCCAGTACGCCATGGAGTTTGCCTCAAGTAAGCCAGTGTGCACGTCCCCAGTGGAAGACATTGACTCATCAGCGCCCCCCGGTGGCACAACAGGACAACAGCCACCCCCACTAAGGCAATTTTTTATAACAGACAGCCTGCTGTTTAATTGTTGTCATTGCTTTTCCTCTTTTCCATCCAGTTTCAGGAGGCATGAGAAGATGAGAGAGATAAATAAAGGGAGTGCAAACAGGGCCAAATAAAAATAAAAGTATCAAAGGGAGTTACTGCAGTAACATTTTTGTATCTGAAACCCCTCTTACTCATGATGGTAGCTCATACAAGTGTTTACAAATTCTGCCAACCTTCTCAACTGCACAAATTTCTCATAAATTGCTTGTTGAATTGGTGAATGCTGCCTGTTCACTTTGCCTGGTCATTTTGACAACACGGTTTACAAAGATTATAAGAACATACTTACACTGTTACACTGTCAGTTGTTATAATGGAGAATGTTCACCTGAACAGCAACCTGCATAAAGACCCTGAGTCAGCTGTCGCAGTGAGAGCATTTTCATGCATAACACATGTTAATAAATTGGCAAGCCATGATTGTGTGATGTTCTTTGGCCACTTGGAGGCAGCTGAAACATGTTGTGAACACAGCATTAACATATCATCACTTTTTAAATTGAGATGGAAAATTAATTAGCAGACAGTTAATAAAATTAGTGCGGATTAAAATTAGCATTCATTTGGAGAAAATGTTTTGGCTAACTGGCGAACATTAGTCCAGCTCTTTAGCTGTTAAATGCTCCAGTATGTGTCTATCTGCTGTTTGGTGCTGAGCAAGTAGTGTACCATGGGGATTTAGAGTTTTTTTTTTTTTGTTTTTTTTTCCTCCCTGAAAACAGCTGGCCTGTGTGGCTGAAAACTACACTATAACAGTATTTACGGGCCAGACAGCTAAACAATGAGCTGAAACTCTCTGTAAAGCTGAGGACAGCTGCTAATTATTTGTAGGCCCATCAATGCAAGTGACCGATTTAACAGTGTAACATTGTTTTCACATTGTTATTTGATACATTGTAGTGTTAGCCAATTTAAACCCCAAAATAATTCAGATGAAGACATTGAAGGAATGTTGTTTGAGAAAACTGTGATCTGTAATTGTGCTCTTTGTTTTCATCTGTCCATCACTTCAGTTAATGACCAAAATACCTGCAAAAGTAATGCAATTCCCATCAGCCTCAGCTAAAACTTTGTTTTTAGTGCTACGTTTAGCAAATGTTAATTTGGTGACATGGTAAATGATGATGATAAAGATATTACACAGCATTGTCATTGTGAAGATGGTAACAAGTAGCTCAAAGCGCTACATACCACAGCTGCTAGCATGGCTAATGGTATCTTAGTCTTCTTTATCTATTTCATTGTTAAAATAATGATTCTGCAACAAGCAGTGGAAAAACGATTTGCACAATTCAATTTCAATTCCATTTTTACCATATCTTAACCTGAGGGCAGACCCATCCTGTGTAATACATACTGTATAAACTACAATGCACTGTGTGCTGCCTTTATCAGAGCCCATGCTGTGGCCACACTGCCCTTAGCTGACCTCGCTGGCAATGTCAACATTTCTTGAGGTGGTATCTGCTTTGACCCACCTAGCCTTAATAGGATTTCTATTTTCATTGTTGTTGTATTTTTTGTAACTGCAGAAAGGCTGGTATTGGAATATTGGACAGTTTCATTCTATAAACTGTGTCTCTCACCTTCCAGCACAGCCGAGCAGGACTCCTTGCCTCCCCTAGAGAGCTCAGGCCCGGCCTCAGGTCCCACTACAGCTCTGGCTGCAGCCCAGCAGCAGAGAGTACCCATTCATAAGCCCTTCACGCAGTCCCGGCTACCTCCCGACCTCCCCATGCACCCTGCCCCGCGCCACATCACTGAAGAAGAGCTGAGTGTGCTCGAGGGCTGCTTGCATCGCTGGAGGAGTGAAGTGGAAAATGACACCCGTGGTAGGTCTACCTGCCTCCCATTTACAGCCCTTTATGCTTGTCTCTGTTGTGGATCCTTCAGGGTCATTAACCTGTCCATTGCTTTTACTGTAATATTGCAAAAGGAAACATTAAATTGGCACTTACTGACACATCTATATGGTGTTCTTCCCACCAGATCTGCAGGGCAGTATAACCAGAATCCACAGAACCATTGATCTAATGTACTCTGACAAATCTATGATGCAGGTGAGCAGCACTTTTCTGTAATCCGTTATATTTGCTATACAAAAAGACATACATCAACTGCTCCGTTTATTAATCAGCCTTTTGTTTCTCCTTTGTGTTGTTCCAGGTTCCATACCGGCTTCATGCGGTGCTGGTCCATGAAGGCCAGGCCAATGCGGGCCACTACTGGGCTTACATCTATGACCCACATCAGCGTTGCTGGATGAAGTACAACGACATCTCTGTCACCAAGTCGTCCTGGGAGGAGCTGGTCAGGGACTCGTTTGGAGGCTACCGCAATGCCAGTGCCTACTGTCTCATGTATATTAACGACAAGAAGCCCTTTCTCATAGAAGGTACGCATGGACCAAAGTTGAACCACTAGTAGGGTTCAAATGTATCTTTGATGCACAGTTGTGTTAATTGTGTATTCACTCTCAAAAACACTTATTGAAGCTACAGTTACAGGCCAAAAGAGAACGTCTGCTATTTATTTGTCGGGTGAAGGACTGATTCATCCATGGGGGAAATGTTTACTATCATCATATGAAAAGCATTTCTTGGTTAACCTTTTATTGCCGGATTTCTGACTCTTACTACATCACTTTTGTTTCAGTCTCTTGCTGGTTAGCGCAGAATCTCATATGGACGTAACCACCAGCGCTGAGAACAAATCCCAATACAATAATCAGATATGAACAGATAACACCCTCTGAAGAGACATGAACAGCATCCAAATCATTAATATGCTTTGTTTTAGAATTATTTTGTATTTTCAGTCTAGACCATTTCTAACTACTTGCTTTGTAAACCCTGCCCGCTTCTGGTATAAATCCAAATGCAGATATGAATACAGATATTATTTCTGTGACATAAACAGATACTAGCTGTGCGTTAAACCCCTAGTAACCACACTGCATTACTGTTGCTTCTAATTAATTTAACAGTAGAATAAAATAGCAGTTATGTCCAATGTTCTATTATCTTTTGGCTCTGTTAAATCAAAGTAGTGAGTTGGTTCCACTGGGTTTGTATTGCCATTTCTCCTGTTTGGAGAAAACTGTTTGTAGTGTTTCAGCCAGCTCAGGCCTGCTGTTGACAAACCGTGACAAGAACCCCGGGCTGGGTTTGAGTCTTCTTCAATTTATGTTGAGGGAGTGATGACAAAAGTTATAATATAAGATTATAATATTATTACTTACTCTTAAAAGAACACATGTTTTAGAAGAGATTTTTAGCAGACCAGATTACATTTATTGTTTCTGTCTTTTGTCTGTGTAGAGGAGTTTGATAAAGAAACGGGACAGATTCTCAGTGGCATGGACAAACTGCCTCCGGACCTGAAGCAGTATGTGAAGGAGGACAATGAGCTGTTTGACAAGGAGATTGAAGAGTGGGACATCCTGCAAGCCCACAAGGCCCAACAGGAGAAGCTGGCCTTGGCCACAGCAGCCGCCGCTGCTTCCTCGGCAGCATCCAGCACCCCTACTTCTTCCTCTTCCCCTCAGCCCATGAGTACTGAGTCCAGCCCTCCAGACAACACAGGTCAGGGTCCTGGCACTCAGAATACAGAGTAGAATACTTAATTGAGAATCAATACTTTGTAGGAAGATAAATACAGAAAAACTCTTGTTCCCCAGAGATGAAATGAGGAGATGACCTTGAAATATTGGCATGCAGCCTTACAACTCTAACTCCCTTTGACATGTTATTGTGTATAATAATGTGTACAATATTCACAATATATCACTAGAAATTGCTGGCTGTATAAAAGTAAGCTGTGAGGTTCATCATTCAGCCCACAGCACTGTATTGTATTGATGTATTTCTACTGGATTATGGTGAACACACAGTATGTTGATTGGCTAAAATTAGGCACTGAAAGGTATTTGTTACTAGGTTGTAGGGCTGCGATGATTTTAGTATTCGAAGCTTCGATAGATTATTTCAACGATTCATCAATGCGTCGTTTAAGAAGTACTCTAGCTTGGGGGCAGTGGCGGCCGAAACCCAGTTAACTCGTGACTGTGAGGTTCCAACTCACGGCCTAAAAAGGAGAACAACAAACGCACGTGTACATTTTCAGCTGAGGACTGCAGCTTACTTTGGCTTTAACTCAACAATCATTTCAGTTAAATGCTAAAGTTGCCGTTACTGTTACCTTGTCTGTGGTCTGCTGGCTGAACACCGGCTGCTTTTTATTCAGCTGCTGTCGTGCTGTTGCTGAGGCGACATAAGTTTCGTTTTACGATGGACAGCAGTTTTGGCATTTGTGTTGTAGAAACATAAAAAAAATGCATTTTTACATTTCTCTGATGATGTCGTTGCCTTCCTTCAGTACCCCAGCAGGACCCAGAGTACATGGAGCAGCCATCACCCACAAATGACTCCAAGCATCTGCAGGAGGACACAGAGAGGGCCATCTCCAGGGCTGCTGCGGAACAGGAGGAGAGAAGCCCCGAAGCATTGTTAAATGCGGTATGTAAAACATGAAAATACACACAGTACGCCACATTCAGCACCAAGTCATCGTCACCCAGCATGTGCCTCCTGGCTTACATGTTGGTTTCTGACGATTAATCAACAAACTGAAGTGTATCCACCTGCCTTTTTATTTGGTCTTTCATGTCATCCATAGTTATCTTTTCCCCTTGAGTAAGTCAACTCTGAGAATACTATTAGAAGTAATTGTTTGCTCAGGATCCTATTTTATTTATTAAATGTGTCATATTAGGCTCATGAAATGGAACATTTAAGTGTCAGTAGAAAGGCTTTTTAAAGCTGCTATATTCAATATGTGAAATATGCTGAGCTGCTGTGAGGGATAGTAACACAAAGACAGGATTTCTTACTAAAATACAAAATCTTTATAAGATACTTATTTGACTAACTGCTGCTGAAGCCTCTTGTAAGCCTCAGCTGAAGTTTAGAACACATTTTTGCACAGAAGGAGAACTATGGCTCGTTCCCCACTTATGCCCCCTTTACACACCTGACAATAAAATGTGTTTTGGGTGATCTGATTGCAGTCGGATAGTGGTTGACCTCATGACAGCACAAGTGTAAATGAACCAGAGAAGCATTTCAAGAGGTGGTATTATGTATTTTGCCTTTTCCCTCTCCTTTGAGTTTATTACAACTACAAAAAAAGTTTCATTACATATGGGCATGAGAGTGTTGTTTTAAGACATGCTTGAATAAATGGGAACCTATCCTTTAATCAAGATTCCAACACCATGTCTAATAATTGTGCCCAGTCTGTCCAAACAAGGACTGAAAGTTATTTGATCTGTCAAGTCCAGTTTTAAAAAGTCACTGAGAGTGTATCAGTCTTTTGGGAAACCCACATTACATGTTGTAGTGTTCTGAAAAGAATTGTTTTGATAAGTACTATTTTTGGATGACCTTGATGAAAGCCACAAGCGGAAACATGTTGGTCTGACAATACAGTTGTTGTGTATACTACAAGCGTAGCTGGAGTTTTCACTGTATTTCATTCCTCTACATTTAATGTTCCTTGCCTTTCCATCAGTGCCCTGTCCTTCCTGTTTCATCTGTCCCATTCTCTCTGCAGTCTCTTCCCCCTCCCACCTCCCCTCAGCCTGAGATCCAGGTGAGCACCCCGTCCACCCCTCCTCCTGACCTCGTCATCGAGGATGAGTCCCTTGGCCAGCACACAGTAGAGGTGGCCATTCCTAACGTGGGGACCTTTGTTATTGAGTCAGAAGAGGGGGGGTATGATGACGAGGTAGCTTTCGCCCAGACAAATGCTCTCTCTTTTTGTGCTTAGAAGTCTGTGCCTGTTTGATGTATGGACTGAGAGCACCATCGCTCCTTCACATGGCTCTGCATAAGCTTTTTCACACCTGAGAAAATCTGACACTTTATGTTAACGGATTACAGGATTGGTTTGAGTCTGAAAATGCTGCACAATAAGACTGACCCCTTTATTGGCCTTCCTGCATTACTCTTGTGTGAAAAGTCTCTTCTTGAGCCAGTCTGCATCTTGGCACAAAGGCAGATTGACCTTTTGCAGAAAGCTTAGTGTTCGCCTGTATAAATAAAACCAAATGCAAGGATGTTTATGTTAGTTTGCATTGATTTCATGCAGTGATGATGGAATCATAGTTCCCCTTTCTTTCGGTTGGCTTGATCTCATCTGTAGTTGTGGGTCAGTATGTTCTGAGTGTAGAATTGTCTGCTGCTGTCAGCAGTTCAGCCTGTCTCCTGCTCTGTTAGCTATCTGTCCCACACACAGCTGTCATATGGCTGCCTTGGTTGTCACACATTATCCTTGTGAGGATTGCGCATTGTGCCGTTGAACTGACTGGCTGTGTCCCTCAACGTTGTGTCACTCTAACCAATGCATGGACTGCTGAGTGATGTCTGGCATGCCCCTACTGTGGTATGCTTTACTGTAGCGCCTCAGAGCACATAACATAGCGGTTGACCTTGCTCGGTTTGTCACAAGGACCTATTTTGTTTAACATGGTTCCTGCTTCCTGGGCAGGCAATGATGACCCCCAACATGCAGGGTATAATTATGGCCATTGGCAAATCCAGCAGCGTATATGAAAAGAATGGGCCTGAGGCAGCCTTTTTTAAGGTACACACCATCTCTCCTTTACCTTTCCTCATTTCACACTCATTCCACCTGCTCTTTCATGTGTATCCATTTCTTGGTCTTCTTCTTGTACTTTCTTACAGTGCAGCTAGAAAGATAGAAACACAGTGCAGTAACTATTGCAGTGACAATGTAACTCAACAGAGTAACTCAAACCTCACATATTATCTGTAGGGAAGAGTGGGGGTGAGTTGAGCCAGGTGTCTTTAAAGTGAGGACATTTTAGGATGTGGTGCATCCCTGAGAACGATCAATTTGATTCTAAAATAAACTGTTATCAAAATATGGATTTCCAAAAAAAAAAAGGACTCTTGTCTCAATTTGCCCCATATGAGGGTTAAGTTGAGCCAAGGAAGAGAATAAGTTGAGCCACATGGTCATTGGGGACATCAATGTCATTTCATTGTGCAAACTCAAACACTATCATGTCCTGTGCCACCTGATGAATTTTTGTACCTCTCCCACTACTCTGTCCATTCCCACAATAGGAGTTGAAGCGTGTCTGTCATGATGGTATCTGGTCTAAAATGCATAATGTCACATCATTTCGGTGATGCATAAGAATGCAATGTAAAATTACAGTAAAATAGCTCGCTCAAATTATCCCATCCCTGCCATTTTAACCAAATTGTGTCATCCAGCAGTTTAAGGGTAACAGTATAGCCTCATATTGTAACTTCCTAAAGCACTAACACATTTTCTCAAACCTGTAACCTGTAATTGTTCAGACACAAGAATCAGGACTCCTTGAACATAAAATGTAAAAATGACTTTGAACGGCAAAAAACAGTTTTTTGATCTTAAATGTGCTTATCACATATTCCATGGGCCTCTCTCCATCACAGGTTGTGTAAAATAGATGACTCTTCAGAAAATGTGTGGTCACATGACCAATTTTGTCTGTGGCTGCCGAGAAACAAGGGCTGGCTCAACTTCCCCGCAGGCTCAAATCACCCCGCTCTCCCCTATTCAGACTTGTGCTGCACTGGTGCTCAGCTCTGAACCGCTGAACTTTCTGGGCAGAACATTAGATTATTGAAATGAGCCAAATCCTGTCAGCACTTATATTGTTGCCAAAATCATCTTGTTTAAAACCTTCTGGGAATTAAGTTATCCAATGCTTGTAGCCCATCCCTTTAAACTGAGCACTTGAGCCTCTCTCTCAAGAAATAAAGCAGTCAAAAATGTAAGCTGAGCTAAAAAGTTTCTGTGTCGCTTCTCAATAGGGCCAATGAATAGTGAAGCAAAATAGAGATGAATTTCTAAGGGGAAAAGTCGAGATGCAAATAAGGATCTCACAGTATCCAAGAATGTATTGGGAAAGATTTTCATATATAGATTACCTCCATAATAATCCTGTTTAAGTGCATAAGTTTTCCACTTCAGAGAGAGTAGGAAAGAGAGTTAAAGAGAGCGAGCGTATGTGTGTCCCCAGCTAAAGTATTTGATGTGATATTGATATTGTATGAAGAGAGTGTTGGGAAGGTTACTTTAGAAATGGAATATAGGAATAGGTTACCAATAACAAGTTCCTCCATTTAAAAGGTAATGGAAATAGTTACACTACTATTTCCATTACTTTATAAAAGTAATGTAATGTATTACATTTAATAACTTTTTTAATTATTTTCTAAATTTCTAATGAAAGTTTTCAACGGTTAACCATTTTCAAAAGACGGCTTGAGGGGCAATTTAACTAGCAGACGGGCAGCTGAGAACCAACCCCAAAACATTGGAATAGCATCAAACTTTACTAATGGCAAAGACATTGTGCACATGAAAAACATGCAAAGCAAGAAAATGAATACTATTCAACATAAAGCCGAGCATTTTACAGAAAATATTTAAATGTAACCATGTGTATGTTTTGAAGAAGTATGAGCCTAAAATTGCAAGTGCGTTGTGACTTTGTGAGCCAGCTCGAAGTTATCTGTCTAGAAGTTCATAATCTGAACAATTGAATAAGGAACAGTATCCATGTCCATACAACCTCAACCTTAGTCAGAGCGTTTAACCATGACTGGTCACTTCTTTTTGTCTCTGATCAGGCCATAAAGCTGGAGTATGCTCGTCTCCTGAGATTTGCCCAAGAGGACACTCCTCCTGAGAATGACTACCGACTACAGCACATCATCGTCTACTTCATCCAAAACCAGGCACCCAAGAAGATCTTGGAGAGGACTCTGCTCACACAGTTTGCTGACAGGAACCTGGCATTCGATGAGAGGTAGGTTAGACTATTCACTGCCACAACAAAAATCTGGTGTACAATAAAGTACCTTCTGTTCTCTCTTTTTTTTATGGTTGTTTTAAATGTAGTCCCTTAAAGGATTACATTCTATAATTTACATAAACCCACCTTCTCAAAATGACCAGCAGAGGGTAGCAGAGACCTTGACTCGGGCATACAGGACATGCAGGTTTACTGTCAGCACAGACCGACAGTGTCTCATCTGGACAATGCTTTTATGCTGCAAATTTCCTAAGTCTTTGATTCAAACACAAATCTTAGGAGACGCATGTGTAATAATGGCTTTTTTAATACTGCTGCAAATATGAAGATTCCCTCCCCATTAACATTGTGACGCACATGTCATTAGGGTACGTAACGCCCATTACTATCTCTTAAAACTTTTTGACTACGCTTGTTGGCCTCAATCCATATTCATGAGTGAAAAATTGATTTTTCCTCTCTCCTCTATTTTGAGCAAGATAATTAGATTTATGTGTGCATGTGGCCTCAATAGGAGCCTCCGGAGGAGTGTTTCACTTCTCCTCTCAGCACTAAAGAGTGATTCATTAGGCCACGTTAAGGCCTAGGGGCAGAGTGGACTGTTTCATCTCCTGGAGTACCTCGCTGTGACTCATCGCTAACGCAGGTTCCCCTTCCTGTCCCCCCACCTCCCCCACAGATGTAAGAGCATTATGAACGTTGCACGTGCCAAACTGGACCTAATTAAGCCTGAGGAGGTCAACATGGATGAATATGAGGTCAGCAGTGGTGTTTTCTGGGTTTTATTTATCTTAAATAGCAGATTTCAGTCCTTCTATACAGCCTGTAATGCAGCATCATAGATTGTCTTTATAGCCTTTGCTGTAACATAGTTAATCATTACAAATGCTAGTATTTGCTTGTCAATGCTAATTTTAATATTGGATTTGAATTTCAGTGAAATTCTGTTTTAACTTCTGTTTATCTTAATCAGATGTGGCATCAAGCCTACAGGAATTTCCGCGAGACAACCATCTTAATGATGACGGGCTTGGAGCTCTTTCAGAAGACCAAGTATGGTGACACCTTTCCAGGGCTCCTCCCAATATCTAATAGTGGAAACATTTAACTCAGTCTGCAACTATCTTGTAAGAGCTTTAACTCATACGAGTTTAATGTAGCACATTATTTTTTGTTAAATTCCCATCTGCAGCAGCCAGTAAATGTGGAAACGTCCCCTGCAGAGGGCAGCAACTTACAATCTGTGTAGCTCCCAGCTTTATAGTTGTGCTGTGGGTTCATCAAGTTTATTTCACCTTTGAAATGGGTTCCTCTAAGCTTTGAGGCCAGCTTTGATGCTATTTTATCTGAACATCTGGATATCTCTTTCTCCCCAGTTATGTGGAGGCTCTGATGTATCTGATTTACTCGTACCAGTACAACAAGGAGCTTTTGTCAAAAGGGCTGTACAGAGGGCACGACGAGGAGCTGCTTGGCCATTACCGTCGAGAGTGTTTGCTGGTGAGGCAGTGCATGCAGTAACACAGGGATTCATTTCTGACAACCTGTCCAGTTCTCTGTTGAAATGAGTGGAAATTTTTATTACTTGTATGTCACATTTAACAGTGATTACAAAGAGGGCTATAGCTCTGTACAGGGTCAGGTTTGGAACGCAGGAGGTCTTTTGTTGTGATCGGACCATCCCTTCTTTGTCACTCACTTTCCTCTGTATCAAACTTTGTCTGCTAAAGTGACTCAGCAAAACTAACATGGCCAGACATTTCCCCTTCAATACCGAGCTGTGGTACTATAATCAAATTGCTTTTGCTGAGATATTGCTTTGGCTCGCTTGCAGCCCACAAAAGATTCTGCTGAAGGTTTTTCATCTGATACTGACAGATGAAAATCCTTTCAGAGTTGTGATGTGAGCCCCTTTTCATTTCACCCCCACCAAGTTCCAGGCTGCGCTCTGGTATTATTGGTTAGGACTGAGGGTATTTTGGTCTGATCAGCTTCGTACTGGTCTTTAGCAGCCCTCTCGCTGCTGCACTCAGTAACCTTACACCAGCATTGTGCTCATAATGTAATCATTGGAGTGGGAATAGGAAGCAGGAGGGCCAGCGAGTGTAAACACATTACCATGAGACACAAGCATGTCCTCAGCTAACCTCAAACCTCAGCTCTGCACAGCCTGATCGGTCATCTTAGATCTCTGGCCAGAACCTCTGGCTGCGTCCGCTCAGCTGTTTACCTTCAGCTCTTGTTTTAATTGAAAACACTGCTAACATTGACACAGTAAATGTAGTTGGATGTTTTGCAAATCCAGCCTTGCAGTCCCCCTATTCCAAACTGGCTTGCAAAAAAACGGGTCGTTTCCTCAGAGATGAGGTCAGTGAGTTTCTGTGACAGCAAGGTGGTTTTGGCCAAGAACAGGAAGAAAAGCTTGTATCCACATGAATGCTAGCAAGGCTGGACCCACTTCAGTTCCACTGGCTCTAGAATATTCTGTGAAAATAAAGATGTATGTGGGATTACTTTGCAGCACTTATCTATTGGAAGAAATGGAAAACCTCCCTGAAAAGAACATAACGAACGCTGAAATGGATGACACAGTAAAAATGTAGACACTCAAGAACATTTGTTTGGAGGAAAAACAACAACATTAGATAACACAAATATATAAAAATAAAAAAAAAGCAAAGCAGAGTCAGCAATGCATGTTATTTGACAGTTATTTCCCAGAATTAAGAATTAGTAATCTTCCTCTTCTTGGCCAAGACATTCTGCTGTCTAAAAGCCATGAGGACAACTTGGCCTTTCATCCCAATGCTTGAGTCAACAGCAGAGTTTTTCAAACTGTGAGGGGCCTCCCCAGGGGGGGAGCAGGAGAGTTGACGGGGGAATGTGGATCACCAGATGTGAGGCAAAGAGACTGTGAGAGGTGAGAGAGACAGGTGCATGCCAGAGTTCCAAAAACAACTGAAGGTTAGTTATTGTTGTTTGGCTGCTGATTTGGCCCATTAATAAACACATCAGCAGTCGGAGCAGCGGCGGCGGCTGTGTTACAGCTCATTGGAGGCAGGCTAAGGTACTTCAAAAACCAAAATACGTACTCCTCCTTAGAGTCAGAACTCTACACTTACACGTTCTGAGGATATTACCTCCATGAATAACCGTCAGCTTAGAAATCTCTGAAAAAAGACGCCCCTTTAAACTGCAGAACTTGCCTGAGAATCATTAAGTTTTCAGTGTCCCTCAATATCACAGTGATCCAGTGATAGTTGTCTGTACATTCATTGCTACATTGCAAACAGGAGCTGCTGATAGCTAATTGGGCATACTTTCAATGGTGCCAGTATTGACTAAATCAGTTCCAAGCCCACAGCTAACTAATGACTCTGTGGCAACATTTTACTTCTTGCTTGCATCCACCAAAACCCCTAAATTTGGGAACTGTAGATCCAAAAGTTACTATGACATTCTCCCAAATTGAAGTAAGACGAAGAACAGTAGTTGGAGTTAGAAAATCTATTAATAATAACTTTTTATATTAACTAGGTCAGTATGGGCTCAGTTGTTTCAGTTTTGTCTGGGGTGCTGCTCAGGGCTATATCAGATGTACAAGGAATGAATGTATTAGAGAATTGTTTTAGCAACACATATAATGTTATGTATTAAAGATTCATCAGTGTGTCCACCCCCCCAATAGAAATTAAACGAGCAAGCGGCTGCCATGTTTGAGTCAGGAGAAGAGCCGGAGGTGACCACGGGCCTAGGCATCATGAACGAGCTGGTGGTGCCCTGCATCCCTCTGCTCCTGATCCACGACACTGAGAGGGACATGCTGGCGGTGGAGGACATGAGGAACCGCTGGTGCTCCTACCTGGGCCAAGAGATGGAATGTGAGTCCCCGGGAGAGGAGGAACAGACACGGCCTATTAGATATTTCTGGAGAGTTGAAGTCTTAGGTTACTAGTACATTCCCTGTACCCCTGCCAAAGATCGTCATAATCAGGCCACTGCTCAGTTCACACATTAGAAAGGCTTCGTGGGTTGTGCAGCAATTTGTGAGAATTTGATGATTTTTATATATAAGAGTACACTGAATGTCTATGGTTTTGAATAAAACAACCAATTTGGACAGATCCCCTTGGGCTCTTGGAAATTATAATTTTTTTAATTATCTGACATTTTGTAGACAAAACAATTAATCAGTCAATCCAGAAAATAATCAGCAGATTAATCAGTTTGATGAAAATAATTATCAGTTGCAGCTCTATTATAAGCTATTTATTAAATGTTTTATGCTGCTTAGAAATGCTAAATAGTGGGACTTACTGTGTGTTCACATACAACGCAAATTTTATCCTTCGGCGCTTTCCTCGCAGGGGTTTTATCACTGGACAACTGCCAAGTATTCACACACACAACACGATAACGCGAATAAATACAACCTGCGATTACTACAGCTGTATGAACTCGGTAAACATTTTGCTGTGATTTAATTGTAACGGATCAAACTGATGCAGACAAAACTACATTATGATGCAGATTTGTTAAACATTTGTCCAGTCTGCCAGCAAGACAGCAGGACAACAACTTCTAAAATGTTTGTTTTCTGAATGGAGTTCGGATCTATCGGGGCTATGCTAACTTGTTCACGGTAAAGTACAACAATAGCTGGAATAAAGAAACAGACACATATTTTCTGAACTCACCAGGTAGCTCAACTTACTCGCTTTCTTTTCTCCAAGTAATGTCCAGTTTTGTTCGGTTTTTATATAAATATAAAGTCGTAGTCCAGCAGAACTGTGGATGCTAACCGACACTAACAACAACAGTGGAACTGGATGTGCACGGAAGCTAGCTGCAGAGAAGCTCGAGTGAAGATAAATCAACGTTGTAATTCCGAACACTAAAGTAAAAAGCTAATTTAGTAAAAGCAGTTAACTGTTGTCAGAGCAGAATCCAGACCGACTGCGGGTGTTTATTTGTCTAAAAGCTGCAGCGCTGCTCCCGGCTTGCTCTTCTATACTTCCCTGCAGTTTAACAGCATTTCACTCCTCCGCTCTCCGTGGTCCTCTTCAAACAATGGTCTGAAGTCGTCCGGACAATGTCACCCCTGATAGGCTTTCGCAACATAGCTTCATGCGAATTTCACGCTTAAACTGAAAAATTTGAACTCGCGCGAACCAGCAAACTGTCACAACAAGCGCGTTATCCGCACTGTTCGTAACGAATTTGACTTTGTATGTAAACAAGCCACGCGAAATGCTCTCGTCGCCTTGTATGTCAACACACAGTTACAGTAGTATTGCCAACATGCATTTGACTCTAAATTTGGTTGGCCCTTTGACTCACTGTCAGTATATCATCACATCAGCGTATACCAGTTTTCTTCAGAAATGGCCTAAATAGATTCAATGGCATACAGGGAGAGCTGAAACGAAAATCAATTAGTCAATTGACAACAAAAATATTTGCAATCGGCTGATAATGGATTTATCATTTGAGTGGCATTTCATCAAAATGGTCCAACATTTTGAGTATTTTCAGTTATTCTCTGTTATATCCTAGTAAACTGAATATCTTTGGGCAGACAAAACAAGATGCCCCCCCCCCCCAAACAATGTTTTCTTAGATGTTATAAACAAAACAATGAATTGATTCATGAGAGAAATCATCTGCAGATTAACAGACAATGAAGTTAGAGCGCATACAGCAAACAGTTTTTCAGAATGTCTGTCAGATTTAGAAATGTTCAGAGGATGCTCCTGAAAATAATCTCCTGGTAGAAAAATAGGTTTGGAGAGGATTCAGTATTTTATCAGTATGTTCCAGTATCAGTCCACTCCTCACAGAGCCTGTTCTCAGAGTTCCTGGCCTTTGTTCAGGGAAAGCTGAGTATTATCACCCAGACCTCTGTCCACTGGAGCTCTACAATCTGTGTCTGATGTGGAACATGCTTTTAAGCTACTTGTGATATCACATTGAAAATATTTACCCTGTGATTTCTGTCTTAAGAATCTGATTTTTCACTACATTGTGATGCAAGTTAATCACTTATTATCTTTCTGTCTGTCGTCCTCCTGCTGGCAGCCAACCTCCAGGAAAAGCTGACCGACTTCCTCCCCAAGTTACTGGACTGCTCGACGGAGATCAAAAGCTTCCACGACCCTCCCAAGCTGCCCTCCTACTCCACCCTGGAGCTGTGTGAGCGATTCAGCCGCATCATGGCCGCCATCTGCAGGGTGCCCACCGAGGGAAGATGAGCTCGGAAGGGACGGCCAGACACCTCTCCCTGATCACAGGGCAGAAATCCATGGACCTCTCTTAACCCATGCCTTCCTTTATAAATCCAGGGGTCACTCGCTTCTAGCTGTTATTCCTCTGTTACTCTTTTGCTGCTATAGGTTTTATCATTATAAATACTATTTCAATTTTATTTTAAGCAAAACACAACGGAGGAAGGAGGAGGAGAGGATGGACTGTTGGGAGGGAATAAAGAAATGAGAGAGGAGAAGTTGATGGAAAAACAGTGGCAATCATGCAGTGGTTGAGAGCCAAGCACATTCTGCTTCAGCATTGCAAAAAAAAAAAAAAAAGAGTTTGAGGGTTTTTCATAGATTATTATTGTTGTTGTTGCTGTTTGATTCAAGCTTCCCCGACCACACTCCTAACCCTTCCTAAAGCATCCCTCTCTGCGTGAAAAGGATCACCCTGCTGCTCAGCCTCCAGTTTGGTACAGTATTACCATGTTTTGTTTTATTTTTCTAAGGAAGTAAGGAAGAGAGCCTTCAGATTTATCCGCGGCTCAGAGTATCTCAAATGGGCCTCATGTCTTTGTGGACTGTGCCAGAATGAGATGTTTTAAGTGCTGTGGTAGACAGCCATGGACTTCCTGTGGCTTGTTAATAAATCGAGAGAATAAAATTTTATTTATGGCCCTTTTAGGCCAAATAAACAAATGTTTTGCCTGATGTTGATTTTCTTTTTTCTTGCACAACAGTATCTTATTACTGACATTAGTATTGACATTGCATATCAGTGAAACATGCCCTTTCATTTGAGACATTAAGCTGCTGGACAGAGCGACCGACAGTCGTCAGGGTAAGTAGAGGTTCTGCTCAAAGTCACACTGACATGAATGGACTGAGTCAAACCTGAGATCTGGTCAGGAAACACAAACCCGTATTTCATCCTGCTGTGCTAATTCAGCTGCTATTATGCAGCTTATTAGAATAAGACTTTCATTATCATGGAGATACAAACTCCAAAGCATACAGCATGTGGCCAAAATAATAAATATACAAAAATAGGAAACTCAGTTTTAGCTGCTTTGAAATGGGGTTTTTAATGATGCAATTTTGGACTCATTTCCTGAAGTAATACCAATTTCCGGTAACACTGATCACTTCAAACAACCTGTGTAATGAAGGCAGAAAGTATTTTTCTAAACATTGCTACCAGCATTGTGCAGACCATAAAATCAAAGCCATCTTTTTAAAATGGTTGTGAATATGCTGGGCTTTATTTAGAATTTAACTGTAAGCTATAATCCCGAACCATGAAGAGTGATCACTCTGGAACTATTTGATCCTGATCCTGTTTTCTTCAGTATGTTGCACATACATGGTAACATTCACACATCACCTTTATGTTGTCATGACAAGAGTAGATTTTAGAGGAGCTGACGTTTCACTCGTCTTCAAAGTGTATCGACATATTTAGATGTGTATAAATGCACTTTTTAAAGACATGGAGTGACCTCTGTTAAACCAGGTGTCTGTCTCTCTCCCCCTTGAAAATGGGACCTCAGACCTTGTGACACATGTACAGTATGGTTTGTCTGTATTGACTGAAGGCAGTTATTTACTGGGGTTTGGAAGAACAGCTGTCAGGATCACAAAATATGAACCCAAACTTCTGGACACTTACGATAACTTTGGCTTACAGTACGCTGACAAGCTGCCTGACTCTCCGGGATGCACTTCAATCGACAAGTTACAACTGCTTGTGCATTCCTTCACGCCTCTGTGTGCCAGTGTCGGCCGTCAGTTGACAGCTTGTCTGCTACAACTGTGTCTGCTTTTTATGGCCGTATTTTCTTTTTTTTTTTTAATCACTCAGCCACATTTACAGCCACAAGCATGTCATGTCATTGGCTGGAGGTTCTTTTGAGTGGTGAACCCATGTTGCTGCACACAAGCTGTTCAGCATTAAAAAAACAAGTAGAGCAAACAGTTCTTGAAACACTTAGACTCTCAACCCTGGCACATGCTGGGTTGTTTGATTTAATCCTTCATATTAATATTCACAAGCTAACCAGAAAGATGGAAGTCATTGAAATGAGCTCCACCTTTTCCAGCTTCAACATTAAAGTGATGAACACATTAATGCATGCATAATTATTTTGATCCCATTACTTTAAGTAGATTTTGATGCTAATACACGTTACTTCTACTTAAGTACACATTTGAATGAATGACTTTATAGAGAATATTTTTATACTGTGGTAGTACCATTTTTACTTAATAAAGAACAAAGAAGAACCACATATCTGTTTTGGACTTTGGTCAGACTTTTAGAACAAGACAATTGTACCTCTTTGGACATTTAAATAATTTAAATGAAACCATGTGAGAAGTTTAGAGTGGAGGGCATTTGGTAGAACTGCATCTGAAATGTGATGAAGGGCCACAAAAGCTGTCAAGCCCAAAATACTGGAAACCACTGGTATTAATTATAATTACTGGTGTTTTATATCATATTTTCACATTCATATTTTTCTTTGTGTAAAATCTATATCTGAAAAATAAGTAATTATGGCAGAATAAATGTATATATAGTAAAATAAATATAGTGGAGTAAAAATAGTATTTTCCTCTGAATTGTAGTAAGTATAAAGTAGTATATGGTACCTCAGGAAAGCAGGTACACTGCGTTTTAACAGCTTAAATTTTAATGTGTTACCGTAATAAAGAATTTCCCACCAACAGAAAGGCAGCAGATTTATCCCGACTATCTGAAATTAAAATGTCTACTCCCAAACCAAGCCATACATAGAAGAGCAAAACTAAAGTACTGTGACAGCAGCAAAGCAGGACTTATTAATATTTGCTCTGCTGACTCATATCTGTTTAGTTTCCTTTGGTATTAAGCAAATATTCTCACATCCGGCCACTGAAGGCCATTTGGAGAGTTGCTCTAATCATACCTCTCCTTTCACATTGGGATAAAAAAGGCTGAGGTGCATTCAGCAAACAAAATCAAAAAAGGAAGCTTTCACTTCAGCCCATCTTTATGGTCTACTGAGACAGCAGGTGGTTAATGTGTTGATTTGATCCAAGTCACTTTCAAATAAACAATAATGATCTTCAGAGGCCAGATACACTCCCAAATAATAAAGTACATAATTATACCTCTAGGGCTACAATGGCTTGTCAATTTGCACCCTTGGCATAGGGTACATATTTGTACCATTTTGGTTTGTACCTTTTAGAGACCAGTCTTGTACCTGACAATTTTGTACCTTTATTTAACAGTACAAAAATAGACATTTTAAAAGGGGTAGAATAGTTCACTATAATGATTTTATATATATATATACACGCACAACAAATTCTGAATTAAACACATCAGAATTCATTAAATCCTTTTCATTTTCACATTTTACAGCATTTCATTTTTAAACACAATGTCAAAACTGTGACAATTAAACTGTTATCATCTGAGCAAGTGTCATTTGCCTGGAAGTTAACCAGCTAACCGATGACCTGCTCGGCCTTGTGGACTGTGACAACAGGCGACTCCATAGTGATCCTTCGTCGTCAGAGCATCTAGACTCTCTGCGACACCACCTGTTACACTATGTCATCTGTATCCATCTGAAGATTAATAATCCACCCTGTCTGTTTATTAACCTGTAAATGTATTATTTATTAAACTGTATGCTGTCCTTGCTTACCCTCATTTTAAAAACACCAGTGTTATCATCTGCATTGTTCTGTGCATTTGTCTGTAACCACCTCTGAGTTGGCCTTCGATAGACCTATCTAAGTAGACCATGTTGGGTTGCAAATGTTTATGGGGCATTAATTATCATTATTGGCAGCGACATCCCCTAATTTTGCTCATTATTTCTATTGACTGGAAGTGGGGGCATGAAGCCAAGTTCTGTGATGATTATAGAGGAGAAACAGTGGCAGTTTATGCAGTCCATGATACTGATGGACAGGCTTAATTGGTAGTTTGAACTGGTTTTCCAACAGCATCCAAATTTAAACCCCATGGACTCAATTTCATGACTTGCAGTTGTTAGAGGAGAAAAACAGCTGAGACTATATAGTCAAGTCAAATGTAATTATATAGGGCATTTCATACAATGTCAGCTCAGTCCACTCCACACACAACAAATATAAACAAAATAAAATAAATGAATGTATATTTAAAGACCTATAATAAAAGAAAAACATTCATAAAATAAATCAGTCCCCTGCCCAGCCACCAACACAAACCCACAGAGAGAGAGACAAATGGACAGACAGAGAGATGGGGGCACTAGTCGTAGGCCTGAGAGAACAGGTAGGTCCTAACGCCTGTTTTTAAAAGACAGCACAGTTGTGGCACATCTTATATCATCAGGCAGTTTGTTCCATAGAGTGGGCCCATATTAACTGAATGCACCTTCAACAGATTTACTGATCAAGGGTACAGTTTGGAGACCAGTGAGCACTCTGGCTGGAGCATTTTGAATGAGCTGGAGTCATCCCACAATCTTTTTAGGAGGTCTGGCAAAAAGGGCATTACAGTAGTCAGGCCCAGAGGAGATGAATGCGTGAAGCCATTTTTCAGCATCTGGTTGAGATAAGATGGATTGGAAAAAATTTAGGTGGTAAATATGCTTATGCTTAATACATAATGTAGCTTGTGGAGTTCTGAATCCAGGATTTATTTCTAACCTGCTCACTGGTTTTAAGAGACAGCGAGTTCATTTGTTAGTGGTCTCTGTGGTCTCTGACCCCTAGCGCCACCACCTACCACAACTCAGTCTTGTCTTTACTCACCTCTGCCAAGTCCTTCCAATTATATATTCACTGAAATGACCAATAACACATGGCCATAAATATTTTACGTATGTGCACATATTTCTTTATTTATAGGAATGCCTGTTGTTGATATACTATAGTAACTGTCTGAGCTATAATTCTTAAAAACACCTCATCATACAACTATGGTTTAGTTATAGTTGTTGTAAGAAATAAATATGTTAAGATTAAGGTGGACTTGTATAATTATATTTTTAGATGCATGCTACCCTGCTCTAATGGTAAGGATAATAATGGACATTTCTAATCCATTTTTCTAATTTAAAAAGCCCATTATTTGATTAAAACCTTTTTTCCTGTATAAATGAAACTCTCCTTTGATTCAATATTATATAGCTGCAGTAATGTTACTGAAAGCTTCAGGATTCCCGCAATCCTGGGACCGCAGTTCTTTTGCGACGGTGCCATCTAGTGCGCAGCTGTAGGGTTAACCGCTCGACATGTATCAATAACTTAGGTGTAGGCACACACTCTGTGATGGTTGGGGTAAGGGTAATTGGCTTCGGAGGGCTGTCAAGAGTAGTGTAGCTAGCTAGCTAGCCAGCCAGCTAGCTGGCAGTATCAAAGTAAACAAGGGTCCTACAAATGCAGTTCTGGTCCTAGGATTGCGGTCCTGAAACTGCAGTCTCTGGTACTGCAGCTACATACTACTCCTTTGAATCAGTTGCAGCTGCTATAAAGCCTCCGGCCACCAGTCGCAGCGCTGCTGTTGTCACTCTTCTTGTCAGGTGTAGAGAGGAAGATATCTGGCCCCATCTTTGATATCAACTTGGACAACCTGCTCTCTTGGTTTAACGTCGTTTGTGGCATTTAGGGAAATGATTGTATTCTGGTTTTCATGTAAGCTGACAGTTATCTAAAGCCTCATTAAAAGTGCTCTACCAAATATGCTGACTAAATATTCTTAAATTCTAAAAAAGAGCTGCTTGTCTGGGGCATGCTTACCCATAATGCCAATAGGCAGCTTTTTCAGTAAACAAGGTAATCTGATAAAATGCAGGCTATTGTCTAGGGTTTACAGGAAATGCTGTTCATTATTGGCCGCTAAACAGACACTTCATAAACAACCATATTAGTTGCATTTTTTTTTTTCATTTGAACATATAGAGCAAAACACAAAACATACTGTTACTGAGGTTTTCTCACTCCTTGAACAGAACGCTTAAGTTCCGGTTTCACTTAGGCTCTCCATGTGGGATGATTCATTTGTAGCCTTTTGGGTTTTTAGCTCATAGTCCATTCCATTTTGGTATCTTCAACAGGTGTTTCTATGGAGAGCTTAACAGTGACATGTTGTTACATTACACATAAACACAAACGTCAGGGTAAACCATTACTGGACATGCTTGTTTAGAGTCGTGTATGAGATGGTCTTGTTTACACCCATTCCAAGTGCATTTTGCCTGACACATGTTGGAAGCTGTCTTCACTCTTCAGGCCACTGTAAACATTTAGCACTTGAGCTGCAGCATCCAGTCTTTATTTTATATTTTTATTTATTTGTACATACAGTAGTTATCACACCCATGACTCAGGGCTGTAGATGACAATATGGGATGTTGGTATTCTATCAAGTTCTTTATACGTAACACTTTAGTGATGATTGATCTTTCTTTCCTAACAGCGGTTGTTTTAATAGGTCTAATACAGGATACCAAAATACTGTAAGAACTTTGGAGCTGATACTGTGCAGAGATGCTCTCCATACAGCTAGAAGGCAGTTCTTCTCCCACATGAGTGACTGACTTTTTTTTCTAATCTAGGGCAGACTTAATTTGCATGTTCTCCCCGTGTCTGCGTGGGGTTCTCTCCAGGTGCTCCGGCTTCCTCTTGCCGTCCAAAGACATGAAGGTTAATAGGTTAATAGGTTAACTGGTGACTCTAAATTGCCCTTAGGTGTGAGTGTGAGTTTCAGTGGTTGTTTGTTTGTATGTTCCCTGTGATGGACTGGCAACCTGTCCATGGTGTACTCTGGCCCAATGTCAGCTGGGATTGGCTCCAGCGACCCTGCACGGATAAGCGGGTATAGATAAGAGATGGATGGACAGGGCAGACTACTTAATTTAATGTACTGTGACTTTTATTGTTGTAGAAACCATGAGCCCATCCTCTCTGCCCCTGCTGTCCTGAAAAACCAGATCCAGCACTGGACCAATGAGGACTGGTATAAGGGTGTTTAAGTTGCTTGCCAACCCATATGGAGGACGACATCAACAACCTGCTTAATAAACACCTTAGACAGAAGGACTAGATCAAGCCTGTGGACCAGAACCTTCATGACCCAGCTTGTGACTCATTTAAAATAGTAGAGCCACTTAGCTGTGTTCATAGCAGTTGGCTGCACTAAGTGAGAAAAACTGTGGTAACATTACTTTTATTCGCCAGCTAGTCTGTCTGGCCGGTGCTTGTGAGTTGGCATTTTATGGTTAATGGTAGTCTTACGTTGTTGTACTGATGTAGAGGCCAAGAATATGTTCTGTTTGGTAACACTGCCTCAGGTCTGTATCACAGATGCACACGTGTGATAAAATATGTCAGCAATTAATAAATGAAACAAACAAAAAAGGCAATATTTTTCCACATGGTTTTCCATCCTTAAGGTTTGATTGGCGCCCTTTTAATTATGTCATTTAATCCTCCCCTTCTGCTGTGGTTTAATGGCACCTGACTGGAGCATTAGTGTCACCAACTATCTTGATTAACCAACTCTTAATATTAGCACACAGTTTAACAGTTCACAACTTCTTTGGATGAGCTTTTGGAAATATAAGTATAAAGGAAGCAATCTGTCTCTGTCCTTCGAGTATCTTGACAACCGTTCATTGATCAACTTCGCACTTGGTGAGTGTATTGCTAAGGATCCCAGGAAGTGCAGTGTCGAGTGTGTTGGATGAGCTGAGAAACTTCACCCTGCAGAGATGGAGAGCCCCCACAGTTCTAGACACGTGACGCTGTACACGTGCATTTTTTATGATTACATCACGATCAAAAACTAGCAGGTCAACAACTTTACTAACACAGCCAAACATCAAGTGTGACAACACAGGACATAGCAATATTAACCCGTCTAACAGAAAGGATGCTAGCTCGGTGCCTGCCTTGCAGCCTTTTATTTCACAAAGCTCTCGCCAACATCCAGGAGCTTGGTCGCTCTATTTTTCTCTTCTAAGCTTCCTCCGTCAACGTCTTCTTCGGGTCTCTTCACCTCTGCCATTAGTTAACATCCCGTCCATAATGTTAATGTTGCATAATGTTGCTGGAAACTTGGGTGGCAAGCTAGCCAGCAAAGCTAGACACCAACCAACGCAAGAGCACTTAAAGTAACGTTACAGATTAAGTTTGCTTACATAAACTTACCTAGTGGCTAAACCTCTGGCTGATTTTGCTCAAGTCAGCAACTTTTTTAACACATGCAAACATCAAGCAAGAGCAACAACACAAGACACAGCAAGCCCGCTAATAAGTTATTACTGACTAGTCATCATCATCATCTCTTTTAGCTCACGCCAACGAGTAAAAGCCAGCTCAATATTAACTCTTGTCCAGTTTCTTGCTCGGTCACTCTTTTCTCTTCCTCTGACAGCGTTTTCTTCAGAACTCTTCGCATCCATACTGAGAATAACGAGCTAGCTTACATTCAGAACTTACATTGTACATTCTATAGTCTTTGCTACTTCTTATAGCTTGCTTGCAGAAGAGTATTGCTGGTGTGATGTGGTGCCGTAAAGCAATAGATTTCTTGCCCGGGGTAGCTGGCTAGCGATATAGCAATAAAGATTTCACTTTCATATCTGGATGAAAAACTTCTTAGCGTTAGATATAAAATTTGCACTACATTTGAATGTAAACCTGGCACTTCAAACCATCAGTGTCAGTGCAATTCACTGACATAACAATAGTCACATGTATCCCAGGCAATAATTTGACATAGCCTATGGGAAGGCACATTGGAATGATATGACTAACATCTTTGTTAATTCCTAAGCTGAAACACCAGGCAGGTAGCATCATGCACTCCCAACACAAATGGTGCAACAGCAGTGAGCTGTGTCAGTGAAGTATTTGTAGCCGATAGATGGCAGCAGGTGATTTCAACTTTGCAGCTAATAAACGTTACACTATCTTTTCTTCCCCTCCACAGTTAAATGACTCACCTTTCAGTTGAGTCAGCATTTTGTGTTTGTCAAAGAACTTTAGAAATGTGCAAAAAAGTATAGGCCTCAGTGTGTGCGGCGGGAGCTCAGCCTTCTGCAGCTGCGGTGACTGATTCAGGCAAAAGCTGCTCAGAGAACAAACCGTTCCGAGTTCACACTGCTGGCAATTTGCAGCCGCCGCATGAATAGAAAGCAGTGGAGGGCATTCTTCACATAGCCATTCTGAACACATATTTCACATCTTTGTTCATGTGGGTCTTTAATCCCCTTTGAACTGAATATCAATTAACAAGCACCTCTTTATAGTCAGGTTTGAGAATAGCTGATGGTAGATTGCTTCCCATTAATGGGGCTCTCTGAGTGTCCTGCCCTTGTTGGGCTGTGTTTTATGGTCAGATAAAAGTTGTGCAGGGAGAAAAATGCCATCTGGGCTCTGTGCCAGCGGCTGGTGTTTCACAGCAGCTACTGCCTCAACCCGGGATGGGATGAGAAACTTGGTGGGACAAGTGTTCTGAGGTGAGGAGGGGGAGCCTCTCAAGGTGCCACTTCCATGGAGACGCAGTTGGGCTAAACAAGACTTCCATTGGTGGACACACAAAAGGTCAGGTGGCTGCCTGACTGCTTCATTACTGGAAGCCCAGCAGCCGCCACCAAACTGCTGAGATCTGCTCCTTTGGGCCGCCAGCGAGGGCAACGCTAATCAACATCTTGTGTTAATGAGTGATGTTGAGCATGAATCTTTTCTTGTGGGATTGGATACGTTACTGCGGTTGGCTCGGTCGCCTAGGAAATAAGCATCCCACTGTAGGCAGCAGGCTGTGTGCACTTTACCTCAACTCTTTTTGAGTTAACCCCGACCTCAACACTGAGCGTGCTTTCTGTCACTTGCTTTTGATTGTTTAAACTCATTTTCTTGCCTTGCTGACTTTCATGAGTCAACAGAATGAAAGTGAGGAGAGTCAGCTCAGAGAGCTCTGTTTCCAGCACTCTGTCTTTAGGCGAATTTGAAGACAATGGGGCAAAAAGGCAGCGAGGTCACCTCTTACTTGACCATCCCTCCCTCTCTCTACTCCTTGTGCTCTATGTGTTCTCTCTAATCACAGACACGGGGACTCCTGGATTGTTTTCTGAAAAAGCATAAAGTGCCACCAGTCTCCTTTTCAAATGCACAGTGTGGCGCTGCGTTCGTGATCTGCATTCAATCAGCACATGTGGAAAGGACCCAACATGTGTTTGCCCTGATAAGCCTGCAACAGCATGAAGCGATGACATCACAAGATGGTCACAAGGAACAGCGGACCCTAAGCTGCTGTAGCTCTTTATACGACCAGTGATGAAAATATAGTGATACATTTATTTTTGTCTGATCTAAATAGAGTGACACTATCAGGACAGATACAAACAAGCCTAAGAACGAGAAAGACATCTTTGACACTGACAAAGCAGTAAACACTTTGTCCACCAGCCAAAAGAAGGCTGTTTAATAAAAATAGTACCACAAATGAGGTGGTTGATGAGAGAGGCAGAGTCACTCGTGATATACTGCTAAAACCAGCAAGACATGAGGGTTGGGTTGAGATAAAATAATTGAAAAGCGGTATGCGAAAATCTGCAGCTGTATTCCTAAAATGTTATTTTATGATTTTTGGAGAAAATGAACAACTTAAAATAGTGGTAGTTTTTGTATAATGACAGTAATTAGTGTGGATTTACATACGCAATAAAATGCATTATTGCCTCTGGTTAATCTCTCATAATAAGTTCTTAATTAGTGTTGATGAGGTAACTCTTTAGTGCTATTGAATATGTTTCTTTCAGAAGCAGCCAATAAGAAATGAAGTCATAAACACAGGGTGAAGGAAACGAAGCAGGACCAAAAGCACTCCCACGAAAAGCACTCCAGACATTCAGCATTAAATTTCCCATTTAGGCAAAGTCACAATCAGCAAAAAGAGTGTACTGGCTGATGCATTTAATATGTGAAGAAACATTCACTGAAACCCAAGGCCATAAATCATTATACCTTAAGCCCTTTCAGCCCACAGTTTTCTTCTTTAATTTGCCCTCCTTCCCCCACCTCGTGGCCCAGATCACTGAGGAACTCACTAAGAGCATTGTTCCTCCTGCCAGCTCACTTGGCATATCTAGTTTTATTTAGAACCCTCCGGCTGTTTGGCAGGAGGAGGGAATAAGCGGTGTTAAAGGTATTTATGAGGTTGTCCTCAAAGAACCTTTCTTTGTATCGACAGTTTGACTAATGCATGTGACAGTAAACTTGAAGTTGGCAGTAGCTACGAAGAAGTTGTCTCTATGACTGATGCTGGTTGTGATAGCTGCCAAGCCAACATGTATTAATTATAGGAGATTCTAAACAGACTGATTTTCATGACAGACAATGTTTGGAAACTAACAAAATAACCAGGGTGTTAATGATTACAATTCCCCAAAAGGTTTAACTTCAATCAAAATCCATATTCTTAAGATGGTTAACGAGCATCAACAGCAAGTAGGCCTATATAGTTAAACTAAGTCTCAAAGGGAGCAGGACAAAAGGCTGGAGGAGTATCCTGTTGGACCAGTGGTCAGGGACACATACCACATTCCTGCAGTGTCCCTTGTTTGAATCCTGTAGGCGGTCTATGTTACACATTGTTCCCCTTTTCAAACAGAAATACTTTTAAGCTGTATTATTGAATTCCCTCATTTTTATTAGATTTTTTTCTTATTTCAAAAAATAAAATAAAAAAAACAAAGCAACATCTTAATATTTCATCCAGGTTAAAACATAAAACGGTTCTCTGTCACTGTACTCTGCTGCAGTTCCCTCAATTCCTTATGTTAAAAACAAGCCTACGTAAAGTATTTAGCAAAACCATCAATTTCAGAATCACTGTGGAAATTACAGCTATATTTTACTACGGTCACTGATGCAAACATCGGTGACAGGCTGCTTAAAACTAAAATTGGAATTCACAGACACTGCCAAGAGCCCAATTTAAGGCGTGCATACCAAATTATATACAAACCTATCAAAAGCTGAGAACATCCTACTGCCATAGTGGCCAGTGTAGTCAGACCTGTCTGCATGTCTGTGTCACTATGAAAATTGCAGCGCCTGTTTACTATTCCAACCCGCTGTCATATACAGACGCTTTCTCACGCCCCTCGGCATCTCCTCCGTCACAAACTGTTAGTAAGGCAGGCCTGCAGGTAGGTACCGTAGTAAGTAGTCACGTGACGTAACTTTAAATAAGTGAACGACGTTTCACATGGGGCACAAACAAGCAGTTGGTAAATGATGACCTAGATTTAAAACTAATTCTAAACATTCCCATACTGACATCTGTCTACTATAATGCCTCACTGGCAACTGTGAGATGGAGCCATGAAAAATAACAGAACAAAACAGCAGAATAGTCAGGAATTTAAAGGCAGGGGATGAAAACCAAGCTGCGGCTTTAACCTTGAAGCTTGGTAGACATGCAGGAGGCCTTGTTTGAATGAGTTTGTTTATGTCAGCCTCAAAAAAAAGAAGACAGATATGTGATATTGTTTTGAATATTTTCCCCACAAACTCCCCTATAATCCACTGTGTTCCAAGCTCATTTCCTTGCATAAGGTAGGCGAATTATATGACAGTTTGTCAGTGGTTAGTCTGTTGTAGGTTTGCTTAATTGACAGTGATTTTACTAACGTTAGGCTAGTTAATGTTATATCAAAATACAAGTTTTGTTAAATTGACTTATTTGGCTCTAACCATAGACTGTATATAAAAGGCTCTAACTAATTAACTGGCATTATCTTACCTATAGAAGCTAACATCAGTAAGCTAGCTAACGCTAAGCTGTCTCACTGTTCTCTCATTTGGTTAAATGATGCTACAGTTAAATTCGTAGAAAGGGGTGTGAAAAGGTTAAAGCTTGTCAATGTCAGTAAGCTAATGTTATTAGTTTACACCATTCATTAGGTGCAAATTACTTTAAACCGTGTTACACCTCAAGGTTACAGTCAGTTGTACAAGTGAAACATTCATTTTGTAAAGAAAAAGGCAGGTTGACAGGAAAATTGCTGCCTCCGCCAACACAGTTTACATTTGGAGCTGACATCCCACTAACAACAGAGGAAACCAAAGGGTGAGTCCAGTCAGTTTCATTTAGCCTTCCTTCGTCTTTCTGCCATTCGCCAGCTTTATTCTGAGCCTTTCATTGGATTTCTCATCACCTAAAGAAGGATTTTTTAAAGACTAATCAGACAGAAGAAACACTGGGGCTTCCGCTCTCCTGCTGATGAACAACGTCATGAATGTTCTATTTTATAATAACCTCCATCTCTTGAGGCTAGAGTAGCTATTGGCTTCTTTCATATATTAAATGACAGAATGAAGAAGTGGATAGTATATTAATGCTACAGCTTAGAGACACTGGCAATTAATGTTTTCTTTGTTTTTCCTTTTTGTATTTCTGTCTTAATTCAGTGTTCTGACAAATTATAGAGTTATAGAAACTCTGACTGGCATTTTTAACTGTGTCAAGCCGATGTGATTTGTTTATAACAATTCCCAATAATTCCCTTGTGTTTTTGTCCACTTCATGTCATATCGATGACTCCTCTTAGGCCACAGAAATCCATGTAATAGTGTTTCAATTATGGAAAATACACTTTTGAGAGTGATTGGAACAACACAGATTACCGAAGGAGCTGTCATAGCCTGTTTACTTGGAGTGACCGCTACTTAAAGTGGTAACCTTAAGTACTGGGAATCGCCTTTTAATCTGACTGTGACCAGTTTGATTCCCTCAGTGAAATTGAATATGTTCAAAAGTGTTATGTTTACATTGCAGTCATTGCTGCTTACATTTGACTAATTCAAAGTGACCACTGCTCATGAAGTAACTAAGGAGCTAGAATCCAGATAAATGTGTGCACATGATGCCATTCTTTCAAATGATCTTTTTCACCCCCTTCAGTCTGTGTAGAAAAATCAAGAGCCTGTGATATTGGCAAGTCTTGTGTATCTCTGCTGTATCATGGTATTGTGGTATTGGGTGTTTCTTCATAGCTTTGACTTGACAGTTGACATGCTGCATACTCACTCAGTATGATGATGTGTCTTGACATTGCAATGAATCCAGACTCCCTGATACTCAGTCTCTTTGTGTCCACACAGTCTGTTTATAGTATTATAGAGTGTAGCCTTGCTGGGCATGTCATATTAAAACACGTAACTTTCCCATAAAGAGCAGGAGGGCTGTCAAAGGTTGAAGATCAGTAATCTGCTGTGAAATCTTAACAGTGGTGGCGTCAAACATTGACAATCACAGAAACAGATGCCGTGAGACCTTTTAGCACAGGAAATATCCATCCATCCATCGTCAACCGCTTATCCTGCGTACAGGGTCACGGGGGGCTGGATCCAGTCCCAGCTGACATCGGGCGAAAGGCAGGGTACACCCTGGACAGGTCACCAGTCCATCGCAGGGCCACACATGGACCAACAACCACTCACACGCACACCTAAGGACAATTTTAGAGACAGCAATTAACCTAGCCTGCATGTCTTTGGACAGTGGGAGGAAGCCAGAGCACCCGGGGAGAACCTACGCAGATACGGGGAGAACATGCAAACTCCACACAGAAAGGCCGGGGCAACCGGGGTTTGAACTAACAACCTTCGTGCTGTGAGGCGACAGTGCAAACCACAGGAAATATGTTCTACATAAAAAGATAATGATAATTAAAATGCCTTTCTTTCTCTGGAAAATAAGCACATCCTTTATCTTCTATCGTGCTGAATCCCAGGAAGGTCAGGTTAAAAACAATGAGACGTCAAGCATGAGTGCAAATTCATGCAATTCATGCTAATTCCTATCCTGCTAATGTAACACCACCTATGCCTGCTTACTCCCCAAAACTTCAGTTATCCCCAAAACACAAACATTTGTTGCATGTAACCAGGACTGAAACTGTTTATTACTTTTTTTTATAACAGATGCCTAGGTCAAGAGGAGAACATATTCTCAAATCTGGCTACGACCAACCAGTAACTGAACAGGTATGTGTGTATTTTTACCTGCGGAGGGCAGCAGCAGGCTTGAGATGCATCTAGGCTGCATGCAGTGTTAAAAGAAGAGTAAGAATCGGAAGGCGAGTCCATTTTTATGAAAACCTCATTGCACATCTGCTGTACCTCAAGCCTAGCCCTCACTGCCCAGACCTTTTAAAGTCATATTCACCAGTTTTCAAGTTACAGGGCTGAAGCAGATTCATCTTAAGCGGACTCAACAGAATGAAAGTGAGGAGATATGCTTTAAAGAGATAACTCTAGAAATATTTTTTCAAGAATATCTAGTTTAACTAGGATTAGATCTGGTCACATAAAGTTATTATACATAAAGCTTAGGGTACTTTTGTTGATGGAAAAATGTGTACAACTTCCAACCCAGCTCAGCTCTTAAACCTTTAAATAGTTTTTAGTCTTATAGTCTTATTTGATGTGCTCACTGACAGCAAGTTTAAATTACAGCTGATGCTGTAGATACTGTAAAAGGCTTGTGAGGGTGATGAGAAAGACTTGTTACAGTTACAACAATGTACGCTAGTTTACAAAACAATAATTTTAACAATTTGTGGAAATATTGAATTGTAAAGGGTCCTGAATTTCAAACCTGTAACATTAGGCTAGGTTAAAGTCAGCCTATTGAATTTATTTAAATTAGAGACAATTTAAAACAACTTAGAAATCTGACCCAAATTTATCCTTGATGCTATGTTGGTTGATATTAATTGATTATTTTTGCAGCAGACATTTTGACTTGTCATAACAGGATAAGCACGTGTATAGCTAATAATATTTATGTTTTTTCTGATGTCTGAATGTTCCATTGAGTAAGAACCGGAAAGAAAGAAAATGCATGTTTTTTCACAGAAGACATTTTGACATCTCACATTGAAACAAACACAGGTGCAAATGATAAATGATGGCTGATTTCCATTCAGCTGCTTCAGTTTCATGGTCCAGGTTTTGTGCATGCTGGCTCATCGTCACACTGTCACGGCTTACTGGGACCCTTGAATAGAACAGAGCCATCGTCCTCACATCCCTGTGAAGTTATTTTCTAGACATTTTAAAGTTGAAAAATTGGCTTGCTCTTTGGTAGACAAACTTGGTGATCACTTCACTCACTGACTGCAATTTCTTGTTGCTCATTGGCCGACATACAAATAACAATATATCTGCATTAAGCTAATTTTGGCCAGTATATAGGCCTCGCCAGTTTATCAAGCTAACTCTAGTATGATCACATTATCCCAATTAAGGTGTGACAGCTTGTCTTCCTGGATCATTTATTCCCCCCAAAACAACAGAAAAGGGAAGAAAGCCCATCCATCCATCCATCGTCAATCGCTTATCCTGTGTACAGGGTCGCGGGGGAATAACCAGAGTCGTGCCCATAATTCACAGGAATAAGCTTAAGAACTAAGGAACAGCCAAATGGAATGTAACCATCATTAATGTTTTTAATCAACCCTGAGCTTTCCAGCTTTGACATGTCAACATTTCGGCTGTGAAAAAGACCCATAACTGACAGGAGGTCAACTTGGAACTGAACTGTTTACTTGCGATGCAGTTCCAGTGAAATAGACCTGATTTGTATAACAATAAGGTAAAGTTAATCTGTGAAGGTGAAATAGTGATGATAGAAATAGCATGAACTCTACTGTTGTGGTCAGGGGCCACAGCATTTTAGTTTTTGAAGTGGCGCAGAGGATTTGCACACACTGTTTACTGGCCAAGTTGTGAAATGTTTCCATGCTGAAAAGTCAGGAACTAAATACTGAAGGTGTTGTGAATGGTTCGACTAATAAGCCAGCCTGTTTGAGTTTCAAATTCAAAGGAACTAGTAGCTTTCATTAATAATAAGAGATGTTTTGATGTTTTTTCCCCCTTTAGATTTCCAATAAATGTACACTCTACGATGTTTCCATCTGGTAGTGAACATTCCATTGCCACTTAATAGAAAAGAACGGAGAGCTTTGTTCTTGTTTAATATAGGTATGATAATCTGACCATTCATTCAGTGCCCATGGTCCATGGCTGTCAATTTTAGTTATAGGTGAACAGAAGTGGCTGTCTACAGAACAATACTGGAAAAAACATGCTTTTTTGTGAATAAAAATAACCTGGAGGAAGCAGCTAAAGTCAGGACAGAATGGGGCCCAAGATGTAACCCTGAGGCCTTCCACTTATCACTTGTGCCAGCTGTGGGTCCGAACATGGCTTCTCATTTAACTTTTAAAAGCTAGTGCGGGAGATCCACCAAAGCTGAACATGTGACCCAGAATATCCCAGTTAATTATTATTGGTCAAGAATGCATTAATTACTATTAGATATCAGTGATTTGATAAGAATGGAGTTTTCTGTGTAGAACTGGACCGTATTGTACACATTTTGATGGTGCTCAACAATGTAGCATCCTTATTAACAGGTCTGAACATTCATCATTCTTTTCATTCTTTTCCTGCCTACATTTTTAAAGTAGTCATTATTGCCCTAAAAGGGGTAAAAACATGAAAATATATGTTTGATATGTTTTTACAATCTCTGACTCAACAAATGTAGCAAATAAAAAAGTGCAAGCCATAGCCTACTCTTACTTGAAATTATGGCGTTTTGTATTATTTAAATACTAAAACACATATATAGAAACAGATTCCAATCAATGAAACGAAATTTGCGTGTCCAGTTGGGTAAGGTATCCTCTTTTGTGTGGGCTCTATAACCCCCTTATGATATAAGCACAGCTGGGTCCTGGAAGTTATATGCTTAATGTTTATTATTACAGATTCATCCTTCAGGCCTGACCTGGGAGCTGAGGCAGAAATATGAATTTCAAACTGGTAAGTGATCTGGTCTTTTGCTTTATCATATCATTGAGCTGTGTATGTGTGTATGTGAGAGGGTTTTGGGATTTTTGTTACATGAATGCATGAAGTATTTCAGTAATCTGTAAATGCCTACTGTTACATTTTGAAGTTAGAAATACTTATAATATATATATATATAGATTGATAGATAGATAGATAATATATAATAATAATATAAAATAATAATGTAATGTTTTTACCTCAGTATAACTTTTGAACATGATTTCCTTTGCTAAAAGGTTTGTACTGATGTTTGTGTGTGAGGGAATAAAAGAGAGCCAGACGGAGACAGAGAGAGAGAGAGAGGGCAGGAGGGACCCGTATTAGCTGGGACACTTGAATGAATTTGAAGAATAGGTTTTTACATGCAGGAGAGCCACAATACTGGGCCCTGAATGGCAGACAGTACCAGTTTCTCTGATTCAAATGACGCAAACCTGCCTGATTGGAGGGATTTAAAAACTTTGTTTCAGCAGAGTATCCAAACAAAACCAAGTCCAGTCTTAAGACATAAGTGTTAGGTGATGTTAGCAATGTCTTCCTTCTGTCCATTTATATCAGTATTGTCCTTCGTGATGTTTATGTTGTGTAGCTAATTTTCTACAAGAAGAATTAAGATTTAGAAAATACAGATGTAAATAAAACAAGGCAGCACATTGCTTCTACGATGTGACAAGCACTGCAAACTGCCTCTGAGTCTCCAGTATTGTGGCACACATACATGTGAATCTTCAAATTCAGGCAATCAAACATCTGATTAAGAAAACCACACTAAATTGAATAAACTAAAACCACTAAGAGACAGAGAAATCAAATTCAAAATGAGAAGAATAAGGGTTAGTAATGTAATATTCTTTCCACATATAAAACAGCTTAATACAATTACTCCTACGGCGTGAAGGCAGCTATTGTGTGCATGTAACACCAGTCAGTGTTACATTGATTGTGACATACTACAGCGGTGTAAATGTCCGGCAGTATTATCTCTGTCAAGTGGCTGTCTGGGTACAGTTATGTGATCTCGTGAGGCAAAAATGGCCCCACACATTTAAGTATACACAGACAACTAAGCTCCCCAACACTCACACACACACACACACACGCGCACGCACACACACACACACACACACACACACACACACACACACACACACACCGTCTGACCCGGGGTCAAGGTGCAGTGACTCTGAGGGATGTCTAACTGGGCCTCTTGAAACTCTTGCCTTGCATTCCAGCGCCCGGAGGAGGGGGTTGTTGCAACCAGGCTTATTACCAGGGAGAGAGACAGAGAGAAAGAGTGAGAGGGAGGGAGAAGTGGGGGTAGAAAGAAGCTGGAAGGTATTATGCACTATTTCCTAAGCTCCCGCTTGTTCCCTCCCACTCGGCCAACAGAGTTCTACGACACAGTAAAGGAAACGCTGAAAACTTGAACCTGCTATTCTCCAGCTGCCTCGGCCTTCTAACTAGCTCACTTGTTTCTTTGCCTGCCGTCCCCTCTGTCTGTTTCTCTCTCTCTCTCTTTCTCTGTTATTCTCCCTCCCTCGCCCTCTCCCTGTTTGTCTCGCTGTCTCTTTCTCTGGGCTGTGTGTAAGAGGATCACTTTGTTTCCGTTGCCTTTTTCCGCGGTGCTGCAGACACACATAGAGGAAAGGACTGGATCTGGGGAGATACTGACGGGGTTGCACAGCTGCAACAGTCCCCTCCATCGCCACACAAGGACTAATGCCGCCCGCCCCCCCCCCCCCCTCCACACACACACATGCACTCTCTCTCTCCCTGTGTGTTTGACTCTCCCTCTGCTGCACTCTCTCTGCTTTCTGCCTCTCGGAGGGGTGGGGGGTGCCATATGGGAGCTCAGAAAAATGGAAGTGGATCGGAGATAGACAAGAGAGGAATCTGTCATTCTTGGGCTCGGATGTCGGGATCTACGTGGTAGGTGCTTCTCTCTTTCTCTTTCTTAGCACTTTTTGGAAGTTCTGCACTCCTCAAGAATATCTATATGCCTAAATTCTCAGCACTGTGTTTGGTTCATATGTCGCCAATTTTTTTCTTTTTTTGTTGGACTGCAGATTTTGCTTCCACTTCCTTTAATATGTCCAAGCTTATGTTTCATTGTTACAGTTCATTTGTGAGCTCTAGTAATAAGACGGGCTTTGTGCATTTAAATCTGTACCAAGTTTTTAGGGTCAAGGTAGAGCATGAAAGGAGGTGGAGAGGAGGCCGACTGGGGGAAGGGAATTTGGAGGGGTCAAAGAGAATGGCACTCGGTCCAGGCAGCACAATGGCTCTGAAAACTTTTTTAGTATGACATTGTGTTTGGGCTTGCCTCAAAACCTGGAAACGGCAGCATGTTTCAGCTGGCTGGTAGGAGGTTTGTAGTGGAGGCTATTTGTTTAAGTGATGAAACTGATCAGTTGTTCAGTGGTTTCACTTTTCCATGAGCTTGGAATTTTTAAGTCTGGGGTGAGTGCAGTATTGAGACAATGGGCATCGATGTTTTGACACACCATACCCATCTGACAAAGCTGCTAGGCCTCTCTCTTTCATTAGATATTTTAAATGGAATTTCTCTTCAGAAATGATACAATACATGCAGAAAATTACTCTCAAAGATGGGAAATGCACAGCTAACCTGTTTTTGATAAAGAAATCATACAAACTTAAAAATCCAAAGTTTACAGTGTCTCTTGTAGACTAAGCCACTTTTCACATTTTATCAGCCCAGGATACAATGCTTCATGAAACCAGATTTTGTGGATAGTGCTATTGAAAGGATGCTTGCAGATTATTAGCAGTTGGTTCATCTCCGTAGAATTTTGAAACAGGTCATGGTAGATGTTGCTGCCAGTGCAAATGAATGCGTTACTGCAGGCTGACTGAATAATTCTATTAGGTTGATGACGGGATACTTCCTGGCCTTGCATATAGCTGTTAAAGCTATATGCAAGGCCAGGAGGTATATATTATGGTAGAATTTACATTAATGTTGGTCATGAGGAATTACTGCAAGTACCATTCCCCATAGATTTAATTTCACCACATAATTAATGATATAGATTTAATATTGTTACCTTATACCTTTTATAACGATAATATTTTTATCAGGTCTGTACACACAGATCATTGCCTGATAAAACTGGACAATAGAAAACAACATGTTTAAGTAACTGAACGGTCTAACCCCCTAACAAATTTACTTAATCTCACAAATTTTTTTAACATAAAATATAATTTTTTAAAATTCAAATACACTTGTATAAGAGGCAAATGTTCTGTATAACTCAGTGGTATTAAATGTGAAACTCTATGAATAATCTTTAACAAATATGCAGCCAGAGAGAACTGGTGTGCGTAGGTCTGGGAAACGAGCTGAGCTGAGTAAGTGAGTGAGTGAACTCCTTTTAGGAAGCTGTTTGAACTTGAGAGCTGTGATTTATGTGTCTCACCTTGATGGTTCATTGGCAGTTTGGGGTTTTGACCTCACTCCCTCGTCCCTTTGAGGAAAGCAGAACCCGTCTCTGACTGACTCGCTCTGTGCCTCCCTCGCTCCCTCCCTTCATTAGACATCGCACTAACATGGGAATGAAACGTCTCGACCGGCATTGATGGTCTTATTTCTCCTGTGAAAGGTGGCATTTAGAGGGAAGGAAAAAATTTTGAGTTTAGTTGTGCCTGTATGAATTTACTTTTGGTCTGCTCTCTGTGCAGCACAATGTCGTTTAACTTATATTGTGCGGGGAAGTCTCTACTAGTGCTCTTTTATAAATACACACAAACTGTTTCTGCTGCAGAATCTAGTTCTCTATTTTGGGCATGTGGGTCAAAATCTAATGAAGCAGCTCTGCACACCTTCTTAATGAGGACTGATGAAGTTACTGTTAAAAAGTTACATTCCTGGTTGAGCTGGCTACTGCTTCAGCTTCCACCGTGAGACAAAATATAGAAACATAAATTGCCTGCTCAGCACTGTGGATGACTTTCTTGTTGATCAAGAGCTTTTTATTTCAGTTTCAAGTCTTTTCTCTCATAGGCACTTGAACAAATCTAATCTAAAGCTTTAAAAATGAATTCAGGAACATATTTGTGTAATCTGCCATCCCAAAGCTTTCTGTGCTTTGATCAGGGAAAAGAAGTCGATAACAATTTTTTTCAGTTCAAAACGCTTTACTCATCCCTCATTTAAGGGAGTTTAAGGGAGTTTTTTGTGTCATGTAATGTTTTTAGAGAACCTGAATTTGCTCTTCTTAGTCTTCTTGTTGTTGCAGTTGGACTCAATGCATTCCATTTCTATAAATCATAAAGCACAATTGTTAACTGAAAAAGTAAATTCTGAGTCTTAATAAAAACACTATTTAGGTGAGTTAAAATGTGATCAGTCAAAAATTTGTTTTGTGGGTAGCTGTTGAATCAGTTGGTATGGTACAGTTCATCCTGTCATCAAGGAGACTGGATTATTTAAATCTGGGAGGTATTTCATGTTTTTATAAATAGCGCTCATCTGGTGTATGTCTGCAGATGATTTCAGTTGTTTATTGTCCTTTGTGCCAGGTGAAGACGTGTCGTCAGATAACCTGCCTGACCTCCACAGCCAATTTTAGCCTCTCCCTCATGCCTCCTCTGGTTATAAATTAGCCTGGTTGTTGTTTGCAAGCAGTGAAAGGAAAAGCTCACTTAGTGGCTTAGTAGCAGTGATTTATTAGTTGTTAGCCTGCTGCTGCCATGTGAATGACAGAGGTGCTATTCAGGATGAAAACAGAAACTCAGAAAGCAGGCAGCATCTGACTGCTTCAGGAAATAGTAGGTGTTTCCTTTTCTGCTACTCGACCAAGAGAGAAATTGTGGCTTTACCATTTAGCATTCCTTCCAAGGACATGTTTCCTCGTTCAGAGAGCATGTTAATAGTGCCACAATGTACTTCATGTAATATTTACCATGATTTTAATAGGGACACATCTGTACCACTTCCTGCTCTATATGAGTGGTTTGATAGTTCATAACATCTATAATGATCTGTGAAGGCCTGTATGGAAACAACTTCTCGTAAATGCAGTGGTTCCTGCATTTGGAAATACATTTGCTGTTGACTCAAAAGGCATGTTTAGTTGCACTTTGCTTTACAGCGCAGTACTGCCATGGTAATAGTATAGTAATAGTTTTATGATAAAGCAGTAATAAGTCAGTAATACCTTATAATTACCAAGTAATAACCATGCAATAGCTTGGTATTAACAAAAGATATATTTGGGTAAAATTAGACTGAAATGTATATGTGATAAGAGGCCAATAATGGCGCAATATAGGGATTAAAATGGTAATAACGTGACATTAATTGGGTAATAACCTGATAATAAAAAGGTGATATAGTTTGACGTTTTCACAATATTATGGGCTACCAACAGTGTAATGCCTTCAAAATCGCATGAAAATTCAAATGTTGGTAATTACCATATTATAGTGCTGAAATTCATCCTTTTATGTTCCAAACATTCCCTTTTGTTTCAAGGTAATACTGTAGAAATTATATGTTTAGATGTTATATTTCAATGTGTTTCCCCATTATTACCCTTTGTTTATGGCTGACGTAAATGTCAGTCTAATATTACCTAGATATACCCATTGTTAACACCAAGCTAATACCTGGTTATTACTTGCTTGGTATTGCTTGGTGGTATTGCTTAACTATTACCTCTTCCTTATTAAACTTCTACGCCACTATTACCATTTTATTACCGAGCTGTAATTCAAGGCTGCTCGCCTGGTGGCTCTTTCTTGAAAGACACCGTTTTGCACCTGGTTCTCTCCGTCACTTTTGTGGCACATGTGCAAAATCATAACACAGACAGAAACCAAGCTATCTGGTGTATACATGTCGAGAGCCATTTGAAAGATCGATGGGTTAGCCATCTCTACAAATCGAGTTGTGCTTTCTCCGATTACAACCTTAATGCAAGTAAGATAACTTTGTTAAGATGTTTGTATGACATTCACAATAATCTCAGTATTGCCTTACTCGGGTTGTGATCAAATCACTAAAGTGCATGTAAACGCAATGAGTGACAACACTGTTTGCCTGTCCCCTTATTTCCACATCACTTTCTGTCACACACAGAAGTATTTAGGCAGAAAACCCTGGCAAGTTTTTACATTTTGAACAATAACATATTTTGAGTAACAAACATCAGACCTTCAGGTCCACCACTGAATTCTATCTGGGAAGCTATTTCTGCTGTGAATGTGAAGAAAATGGGAAGTACCCTTAATGAGACACCTCAGTTCCTCACTGACCATTGGCAGGCACAAGTTACCTCTTTAGAAGGCATGGGCCTCTGGTTGAGTTTGACTAATGTGGGCATACAGTGTGTGACTGTGAATCCATGCTATTCCAGGAAGGAATATGATGTGAATAGTGAAAAGAACTGCTCCAACAATGCAACTGTTCATGCAGCCCAAGGAGTTCATAACCCTGAAGGCCAAGAAAACAGGGTCCTGACTGATGCGTCTTGTCCCAGCACACTTGTCTCTCAGTGCTCCGACAATCATTACTTTCTCAGACAGACCTCTTCAGGTTGTTGATCCAGCTTGGATGGTTGCTCCTCCGGGATTCTAGCAACATCCTGCAAAAAGCATGATCAGTCATATGATTATTATTATACATCCCAAATTTGGATGGCAAACGTTATTAAAATAGATGGCCAAATTTGTCCTTCATGAGACAGGAGAAGCCTCATCCTGTGTATGCAACCGTTATTGTCACAGTTTATCAACATGTTAAGCCATTACATGCTGGGTTTATTCTGCTCAGAGCTTGAATCATCTCCTGTGGTTTAAATCATTGAGAGTAGCTCTGTGTAAAGCAGCAGTTGATCAAAGATCACAACATCATGTTTCTTGAGAAGATTGTCCTCCTGTCAACTGAGCTATATATTGTATTGTATCTGTGGTTAATTAAATGGAAAAATAAGAAAAATTAAGTGGATTCCTTGTTTTTCTACAAGGTACTGTAAGTACTGTAAAAACTGTGTAATAAGCACTTGATTTTGTTCACCTTGTGCCCAATCAGAACTCTCTGGTCTTCTAGCATGTACCCAAACTCTGAGATGCACTCCCACTCAATTTTAATGTGAACTCCAGCTTTCTCTAATTCATTTAATCTTTCCCATTGAGTTGTTTACACTTTTACAAGCTTCTGTTTTCAAGACCACGCAGCTTTGAGCAGTGCTGTGGCTGACTCCACCTGGATGGAAGCCTCTTTGTATGCAGAGAGGATGGGAGAGGATACATGCAGCCTAAATCACTTAAGGCCCTTCTCCAGTTTTACACATTTTCTGTGGCATCACCATTGAGCTGCCAAAGTATGGATTCAGACGTGAAGTGATATTCTAAAGACAGAGACATTGTTTTCACTCATCATCCCCTGTGGGCAATGGAGTCACATGGATCTTAGAGCTTCTGTCATCCGAAGACAGTAGTAAGTGATAGCTGGAGTCACATGGGCCCTAAAGCTGTGCATTCAAGGTGGAGTGAGCGATTCTGGAGAAGTCCAACCCCATGACAGATACCATGATAAAGAGCGAACAAGTAATGTAACTAACGTTAGCTAAGTTGTGGGTTAGCAAACTGTCGCTACAGTTGCTGCTGCGACTCTCTTGCTACTGTAGTTAAGATCAGAACAACAGCATGTCTTGGTGAACTAAAAAGTACAGGTAGCGGACCTGAGGAGATATTCACTGAATTTGAGAAAAAGACGTAGCCTAGATTTGAATTACATACCCAACCTTGAAGTTTTGGATCTGAGACAGAAGGGTGACCAACGCCATGATTTGTCACTGAAGGCATAAAGTCATGAAAACAACTTAAACTTCATTTTTATGGCAAAACATAGACAGTCATGACATTATGGGTCATTAGCATGAATTAATATTATCAAGGACAGATGGATGCAAGATGTCACTCAACACTAAGATAATGATGACAGATGATATGCATCATAAGTCAGATTCTTTATTGAATTATTTATGACTTGAGCCAAGTCTTGGGCCTTGCCAGTGGAAAATAACACAGATGTTTAGAGTTCATTGTTTTCTGCAAAAAATGGATAACCATGGCTAAATTATTCTATTAAACTTATTATTACCATATGAATAAGAAAAATAGAACAACATGTTGGTCTTTGAACTTATTGATATAAAAAAAGCTATTGCAAAGACAACTAATTTACAGCTTGCATGCATGCACACGCACATGTACACACAAACACTCACACACTCACACACTCTTACACACTGCATTGAATTCTAGCACAAATGGCCCCCAGTGGGTTGGTTATAAAGGGGGTGATGTCATATCTGTGATGGAGACTGTGTGTCCCTTTACCAGTGATCCATTTCTTATCCAGCTGTCCTTACTGACACAAAGCAGAGAGAAAAGAAGAAAGGGAAGAAAGAAAGTGTACGTTTATTTTTTTTAGCCCTTTCCCCACCGACTTCCAGCCAACTTTAATTCTGCCATTGAAATGTCCCTGTGATAAGTGAAAGGAAGCTAAGATCAAACTTGCTACTGCATCTCGGCTTTTTAAAGACCTTATTTCAAAAAGTGTTGATCTTTGTGCTTTAATGCATCCAATTTACACAAACGTAATTATTTTGTTTTGGGAAATTTTAGAGCCATTGCTTTTGGAAGGTTGCCTGTTTCTTGGGTCAAGAGATCATAGGCAATTTGTCTGCTTGTCGCTGAGCTGACAGGAGCTCGTCCTCTTTGTTTGCAAGGGAAGGCGGTGCAGGACTCCTTTGTGGGATCAGTTGTATGCATGTGTGTGTCTGTCGAGCCCAGTGTTTCTAGCCACATGAATCACTACACCATTTTAAACTGCTCGGCTTCTTTAACCATTTCAGCCTTTCGGTGGTCACATAAACACAAGGCTGGGGGTGGGGGGGTCCATGGGGGGAAGGGGAGCCCATACAGGGCTCAGGGGCACACTGGGAAATGCCTTCCATACATTTAGCATTTCCTCTTTGAGGGCAGTCCACTGTGGTGCAGCAGGGTTGTCGCGTCAAAGCTGTGCTGCATGGAGGGGTGGAGGTGCTAGATAATGCAAACACAATGGGCTAAGGCAAACATTAGGCGTGAGACAAAGGACACTTCACTCAGGTCACGGGGGGGGTGCAACTCTTCTCATTATTTGAGGAAAGTGATCTTAACTTAGGGATTTTTTAAACCCATCAGCAAATTAGGGGCTGTGCTGAGTTGCTGTGTGCGCTGGGTCATGATCAAAGCCTTGAGAGTGTGCCTGTTTATAGAGGAAGGCTGTAAAGCATAGGACAGCAGTCACAACACGACACAACATGGGGCTGGGTTAGCACTGAACATGCTATCATGACCGTGTTATCATTGTCACAGCCAGGGTATTTACTCCTGGGAAGCAGAGGATAAGTTCTTTCTCATCTACACTGAAAACACCACAAGTACCATATGTCATAGGGTCAGCTGAGGGTTCCCACTGCATATGCATCAAGACCATATGCAAAATACATTCAGCACTGTTTTTTTTGGACTAATCGTTTATGTTTTCTCCTGATGAATAACCAACTTTCTTTTCAATTCTATCTATGTGTCTGTATATCTATGATCACAATGTGTTTCCATTAATTAAGAAACAATATTAGGTTTACTGTAAGGTGTGACTTTTTTGAATTTGATTTCTAAAAACAGATCCTACAAGTACGACTAGGGCTGCAACTATGATTCTTTTTCTTATAGTTTAATCTGCCAATTATTGTGATAATAATTAATAATAATATTATAATTATATTATTAATTGATTCATCATTTGGATCATAAAATGTCCGTACGCATCGCAGTTCCCTGAATCCCAATGTGATGTCTTCACATTTCTCATTCTGCCTAATAGTCCAAAATCCAAAGATACTCAGTTTACAATGTGATGTCAGCATGAATGTCAGCAAATCTTGACAAAGGAGAGGCAGGAAACAAGGAATGTTTTTTTGGGGGGGGGGGTTTTGTTGAAAAGTGACTTAAATAATTAATTGATAATCAAAATATTTGCAGAATCATTTTCTGTCCATCAGTTGATCTATTCATTGACTACTCGTTTCAGCTCTACTTACCACTTTAGTGCTCAGATGTAGGTCAGCTTTTAGCGTTTTTTATTAGCTAAGCAGCCTGTCTAGTTGTGCTCTAATTTATTACTTGAAAACAAGGCGTCAATTACATGGTAATTACGCGCTGTTAAAGCTACTGCTTAACTGCTGATATTATGAACATTTATGTTGTTTTGGGTTGTTTAGCCACTAGAAAACAGTCAAATCAAAACAATTAACGAGTTTGCATCAAAGTTAGGAAAATCAATTAGAACCCAAAATATAGAAAAGCTAGAACACACATGTAAGCAGAACTATATTTTAGGAATCTTGAAAATGGCCCATGTGAATGTATATTCACATGTGGGCGTGCTTTTTTTTGTATGAAACCCTATGCGTGTTTGTGTGACTGAAGGGCCATTATGGGACAGGCTTTTAAGGGAGATCTGGGAAGTGGAAACCTAATACTGCCTGACTGCTGCTCTTGTGTACATGAACCCCACAGCTGCTGGAGAGAGAGAGGAATGAGGGAGAGAAAAGGGGAGGAAGAAAGGGGGAGGGAGTAGAGGAGAGCGTGGTGCGCTCAGTAATTAGTTGTCTGGTTTTGTATTGACCAGTCTGGTGCTTAGGCCTTGGGGACTGTTAAATTTGCTATTGAAACTGAAAGGATTATGCACCCAAAAGAAATTAAACGGGAGCAATGAATAGATAGTGGGCCACATGGTGGACTACTGTTTTTTTTATTTTTTTCTTTCTCATGTTCCTTGTCCTTCTTCCACCAGCCTTCACTCTGCTTCAGTTAGACAAGGTTATATTTTTCCTGTCAGAAGCTGCTCTTTTTCATATTATAGGTAAATTGAAAAAACGCACTGCAGGGGCATGACAGTTTTATGTCGTGATAATGACACCTCATTTTAGGACTGACCCATTAAAATAAAACAATACACTTGTTTGCTCTTTGCCAGCTGTCAAACCTGGAGTCTTGGTCGAGGTCTGTTTATTAAACTGAGACAAAAATCCAGAATCATTTCCGCATGTTAGCTGTTGAAGGGTGTGATGTCGCGAGGGTGTAATGAAATCCGTTTGAATGTAGACGTGGTGATTGCAAGGGAGGATTGATGTCTCCTGCCTGGGCCGCCCAGAGGGAAGAGAGATTTCCGTTTACTCCTGCTGGGGTTGGTCGTACTTGTTACAGTGGGCACGGTCAAGAGGGAACGTCCTCCTCATGCCGGCAGAGGGCCATGGCCCAGAGAGACTGTATTCCCTTTACATCAACATCCAGCATGGTCAAACTGTTGTCTCTGTCACCAGTTTAATGTGTTTTTGGGAGCAGGGAATAGGGACAGAAAAATATCCACCACAGACCTAACCGTAACATAATCCCCTCGTAATGACTTCCAGTGTCTGTTAAGCAGGCCAGCACTTCGGGGGAATTTGGCTGTAATACAAGGAATAATGGTAAATGGACTGCATTTACAAAGCGCTTTTTACCTTAAGGCACAAACACTTATTTGCCTCTCGTACACTCGCACACTGAGGCTGACCTGCCCATCTGGAGCAACTTGGGGTTCAGTGTGTTGCTCAAAGACACTTCGACATGTGAACAGGAGCCTCCATCTGCACCGAGCGTTTGAACCTGCTGAACTGCGAGCCTTGAGAGTATCTAGTGGATGATAGAGGGATGATGTCATGTTCTCTCTCACTGTTTGTGTAGCTGGCAGAGGCCGGCGTGCCGCTGGAGAGGGTCGCACTCAATGACTCAGTCGAGATCTGAGCAGCCCAGTAGGACATTGTCCAAAAACTAGGATAAAATCAAGTCTCTTTTTTTGTCCCTGCTGCCACGAAAGTCCACAGTCTTTTCTGTTTTTCTCTTTGATTCTGTTTTGAAATGGCGATTTCAAATCTTGTACCAACATTCCATGTTTTTAATCTGTTTGAGTCTCTTGTAGCCTTTTGATCCGGACGGTAGTGAGTGCTCTTTGTAGATAAGATACACAATCTGGTTGAGATCCCCCTTTGTGATTATCACAACGTAAATACAGGAGGGCCTGTGCACAGGTGGCTGGAGCTGGGCTGATGGTAACCAGACCGGACTGATGGCTGCATGCGGAAAATAAATCACTGCTGTAATATCACAGGCACAGAAAGCACAAGTCCATTTTTTTTAACTATGAAAGGGTCAGTGAAACATCATACAGCGGAAATCTTTCTTCATAGATATCAGAGGGCCACAAAATGTGAATAGCCTAGTAAAACTTTTCAGGTTGTGTACAGTGTAAATCACGGAGCAGTCTCACAGTGACCCGTCCTAACAAATAGGCTCCCTGCTGTCTGATTGGATTTTTCTGAATAAAAACATGCACATAAACATCTGTTAAATGAAGCCCAGTGTTAGAGGACAAAGTTAAATAAAAGGAAAATAAAAGCAAAGCTGGCATGAGAATCATCAGTGCAAGGGACTTTAAAATCTCACTGACTGAATTTACATTAATGCATTTACTTGTACATGGAATGGTTATAATTAAATCACTCTGCAATCCTCTGTGTGGCTGCGTTAAGGTTAGAGTTTGTTTGGTAATAAGTATGGACCGAAACACATTTCCCTCAGTGAAAACACGTTACATTAGTGTGGTTCCTTGTGCCATTTGTTTTGTAACTCTTTTATTAACTTTGCGGTGACTCCTTAAACTAGCAGGATTGCATCCACACTGGATACATAGAAATCCTTCCTTAGAAATGCTCCAGTTATTGCCTTAAAGCCTGAAATAAAAAATAAAAAAAACAAGAAGAGGGGGGAAAAACCCTAAATCAACATCAACTGTATTGGTAGATGTTTTTCATCAGGGTTTCTGTTTTAAAAAGTAAAAGGTGCTTCTGCTAGATAAAAAAATTAATGACGTATTTATGTATGTATGCAACCATTACTCCTTTTATTATTTTAGTACCTTGTCAGAAATTATTTTATGTTGGTTAGGCAAAGAACAAACAACAGAAACATGTAATATCTGCTTATTTTTTATACGTTACATTAGTTTGATACTCCTTACAATGTTTCAGATGCACCTCGGGAATATTTGTGATATTAAAAAGGGTGGTTCAAACCCATTCTGATATTAAAGGTTATTAAATCTTTAGTTCAGCCTGTTCTCCTCCTCTGCATCTCTATGGCCAAGTGAAAGTGATTTTTTTTGTTTTGATTTAATGTGTTATTATTTCAGGCCTCTACACAGTTTAAAGCAGTAAATCTTATAGGTGTTTTGATGTTCGCTGTGTCTGTGTGTAGCTGAGGACACTGTGGTCCTCTGAATGCAGCGGCAGTCTTTTGGGCTCCTGGTGCTCACCAGCAGTTTAAAGCCTAGCTGTCTGAGCTTCGCCCCCTATTTAGGGGTCTCTTTCTCCCCTCCCCTCATCCCTCCTGGTAATAGATGGCCTCATCAGTCTGGGTTTGAGCCCACCTTTAAACTGCTAGACGAGACTGGGGTTTAGCTCCGGCCAAACGATTGAGTGGAACAATAGGAGCGTGTGACATTGTCTGCGTGTATGAGGAGGCCCGCGACTCTTGAAACACACGTATAAGCACGTGATGGCGTGGAGTTGATGCCGCCCCCCGGCTTCAGCCTGGGCCTGCCAGGTAGCAAACAGAGGATACGGGACATTCAGGGTATGCAGATCTGTGCTATTTGTTCATTTTTAGTCTCACGTCTTTTCACTCCACTGCTGTCTCTCCAGCACGGCTCGATGCTCGTGAGGGCTTGCTTGATGCATGCGTCTTTGCATCACGTTCATTGCCGATTCCGTGCTTCCTGCTGTTTGTCTTTCAGGACAAGCCCTTTGTCTGGCTAAACCCTTTATACAGAGGAGCTGAGATGTAGCCTGCGTGGAGTTCTGTTCCTGTGTGTGTGTGTGTGTGTGTGTGTGTGTGTGTGCGTGCGTGTGTGTGTGTCCATTCATGATAAAGCATTTCTAAATATGTGTACGCAATTGTGCTTTGATTCATAAGCTGCTAGGCTGACTGCAGCGTTGACCTTGGCTGGGTGAGAATGTGTGTGGAGAGGAGATAGAGAGAAAGAGTGTGTGAGTGTGTGTGGGTGTGTATGTGTGTGTGTGAAAGCTGTTTTTTTCCTTTTTGTATTATTCTATCTAAATGTGCTTATGGTGCCAATATTTCTGTTATTTGCCATGAGGGAGGATGTAGAGTCCTTCCTGCAAATGTGTGTTTTCTCACCCTGCAGTGGCTCCATGGGACAAGGATTTTGCTTGTTTTTTTTTCTTTAGCATATTCCACATTCATATGGAAATAGAGGGCAGAGGAGGGACAGAATCTCACATCAACTTGATCTGGTCATGAATAGCTGCCAGTGTTTGGACTGACCCAGAGCCGGCTTAAAGACACTGGCCAGCGTCTGCCCTCAGACCACAGAGCTGGGAGCAGAGAACACTTTCAGCTGCAACACACACACGTGTATGCGCTCACATACATACGCTTACACTAAAGATGAAAAAAGCAGATGCTCGTAATTGCACTCACACAGTTAGATACACTTGAGCACTTGGGAACACTGAGCTCTGTCTCATTCTCTGTCACTGTCTCTGTCTTACACATAAACAGACCGCCATGCTAATTCCCAGGGAGACGGCGGTGTTGCAATACGCTCTTCTTTTTTTTTTCTCCTCTCGAATCTCTAGTCTTTATTTTTTTAACCCTCACTTCCCTCTTCTGCCAACCCAAACCATCCCCGTAACCAGATGATGGTAGTCATTTAGCAGTAAGAAGGAAGTCTGACTATTAGTTTACATTGATGTTGTCTTTTTAATTGCCATTTTGATTGTTGAACTGGCCAGAAAATTATGTAATACTCAAATAATGAGGTGTTTGAAATTTAAAGAGTAATGAGGTACAGTGTTGTTTTATTACATTATTTCATTACTTTGGTTGAATGAATTTGATTGTTATGTGTTTATCTGCATTTGGGATAAAGAAATATAAATGTTTTATTAGAATAGCTGCAATTAAATTAGATATAAACTTCAGTGTGAAACATAAAAAAAATATTGTAATATTATGAGAAATGCAAAAGATACAAAAAATGTTCATCAAACTTTTTGTGGTTTTTGTGTGAGTAAATAAATACTGTAAAAAGAATATTAAATGACTGAGTGAATGCACGGGCTTTGGTTGGATCAAGATAATTTGCTTTTAGCATGCTGTCTCTGAATTAATATTGTATTTGAGGAGTCCCGTTTCTAATACATTTTGAGTGTGTTTCCTTCTCGAGCGTCTCTGATACAATGGGCTTCCCAGACCGGACTGCTGCGGTTGGATCTAGCAGCAGGAATCCATCAAACAAGATTTGTCTCGGTGGATATGCTTGTTTTGTCCTTCAGGATTAGAGCCCACCACCCATATTCTACCCTAGTCTGAGTTACTTCGTCTTCTGCACATCGAGACAGTTACCAAAAGTGTGCCTGTAGAGTTTTAATTCATTTAGGAACAAATCAGACTTTCTTTTTGTTTCCAACCTTTTTAAAAATGATCTCGGGAATTTGGCTAATTTCAGTGATGCAAACATTTAACAAAATAAAAAATACAAAATACGATGAAGAAAATAAAAAGTGCAAAATTGCTTCAATTGAATTAAATACCAAACTGCTGCTCAAAAAAATATAGTCTTTCAAGAAACCAGATTTGTCTTTATTTTACAATGATTGCAGGGCTTTCTTTGACATATTACATTAATATTTTTTTGCATTTTAATAGTGTTTTATATTTTTTATTTACTGTTAAATATATTGAATAATGTTAGATAGGATTTGTTTTCTGGCAAATTTGCCTTTATATAATTGTTGTTTTAGATATAATTTAAATTATTTGAAAAGTTATGCTTGCTATTTTCTGGTGTCTGTTTTGTTCCATATCCAGAGTTCATCGTTATCATCATATTATGCTATTTACTATATACCGTATGTGGGAGCATAAAATCTGACAAGTGTTTAGTTTCAGTCTATAAAATGAGCAGCGTGTTGCAAGAGGGCCTGTGTGTGTGTGTGTGTGTGTGTGTATGTGTGGGTGTGTGTGCTGTTTTGTCTATCCATTAGCACCCATTCATGAGACAATGAGTTAGAGAAGCAGACGATGGGCTTGTTAACACACAGGCATTAGTGAATCAGTATGTGTCTTTGAAAAGGAGGGGACACTCCTCTAGTGTTATGACGGGAGTCTTTCACTGACGATACACTCCACTCCAACAGCACAAGTGTCCGGCCACTGAATAGGGAGGATTTGTTGCTCTACACCTAATTAAACTGTGCTTTGAGTAGGGGCCCTTTGTTCCAGTTCACCTTCTAAAGCACCTTCGAAAGCTTAATGTTTGACTTTGGTGAAAGTGATGGAGCGCGTCAGGAACCATCTCTGGGACAACCACAGGAGCTGCCTTTCATACACAATGATCATATGTAGCTCTTCATACTGGTTGTGATCTACAGGGGTGTCCAACGTTGTCTTTCATCTCACAAATTAGTGCCACTTTTCATGTTTTCTTCAGATGATCCCTCATGTCATTATCAAAACTGACCTATTTAAGTAGTAAGAAGTAATTATAAATCAAATAGGAGGATTTTTAACACAGAAGCCAAATGTGGTGGAATAGCATGAGCCTGATAAAATAGTGCAGATGTTTTCTTAGCATTGTGGATTATGAGCAGGGTGGACTCCAGGGGGGTCAGGAGATTATGATGCCCTCTGTTATGTTTTGTGACGCAGCCTATGGACTTGACCGGAGGGAGGGTGACAGATACCTTTGTGGCCTTGAGGAGGGACAATGACTACTGGTGTCTAAGTTAGTTGAGAGTGTGTGTGTGTGTGTGTGTGTGTGTGGAGGAGGTTAGTAGAAGTGTTTCCACTGATCTGTTGGGCTGATCTGGGCTGACTTTTTGCCGTTTATTAAAAACTGGATTTCAGCCTGTCATCTTATCCACAGGCTCCTACATGAGAGCAATTTGTGAAGAATGCAATGGAGTTTGATTTTCTTCACACGTTTTATTATTTTGTTTAATTATTCAATTTGTGAATTAACTCTTTATTTAAGGGCGCAGTGTCTTCCAGGATTTTCACGCCTTTGAATTGATGTGGTCAGTCACCCTGACAACCCTGAAAGAATTTCATTAATTTGGATTTCAGGGGAGTTGTAGTGTCTCATGATGGTCTAAATGCTGTATGAGAGGCTTTTAACATTTGTAAGACCCTTGCACTAATATAATTCTGATGTAAAGAGGACTACATATACTGTGTGTGTGTGTGTGTGTGTGTGTTTTTTTCTTTTTATATATAGATATAGATTGTTTAAGGTAAGGGATATTGACAATTTCTAGAAATGTAGCTGATGACTTCTGAGTTGCTGATCAGTCTAACTCTAATTACCAACAGGAGCAATACATAGTGTGTGTCTTCTAAGCTAACATTAAAATGAATGATTGCTGTGCAGATATGTCACATGTAATCTGTAGTCACACAGTTTGCTGTATGCCCAATCTGAATTCAGGAAACCGGAACAGGATCAGTTCAGAGACGGGGAAAAGAAAAAAATCAGAGAGTGGTAGCTGGAACTTCTCAGCCTTTGCAAACGATGGCATGTATTTGCTTTGCTTCGCTGCCTTGTAATGATGCGTATGTGCTGCTGACACTGGGTCGTGTCTTTGCAGCACTGCGAGCAGACGTGGTGGAGCTGCACTTGGCATTCGGCTGCCCCTGTTTCCAGGCAGGATGATGATGGTGATGATGGGACGCTGGTTTACTTGTATGTCCCAGGGAACATTTGCCAAAGCTGTTGCTGTGTGTGTCTGTACTTCTGTGTGTGTGTGTGTGTGTGTGTGTGTGTGTGTGTGTGTGAGTTGCAGAAAAATCTAACACTGATCTTTGTTATCATTATAATAGATTTATGCTTTGCCTGATATTTAGTTACAACCAAAATACAATTGATAGAGTATGAACACTACCAGATCTGTGAGGCTCAGTTTCTGATCCCCTCCTCTGTACTACTCTGGGAGAAAAGACAAAAAAGGACAAAATTCAACAAAAGTCATTTGACTCTGATATCTGTATTTTTTTAACCACGTTGTGTGCCAAGACAAACTCTGTCTGGAACTGGTTTAAAACTGTAGTATAAAAATTATTTTAGCTAGAATTGGAAATATAAAAAGCTTCCCTATTGTATTTTATTCCCTGTTGTTCACAAAGCACAGCCTTTTATAATTTGATTTTGAATATTGTATCTCGTGTAAAATACGGGGCTAGTGTGTAATATGAGACAGGAAGGTTGAGCGTGTCTTTGTGGCACATTTGGCCGTCCCGTCTCTGTCGGTGTGTATGTTGGTTCAGTCGAGACATCCCCTCACCCCCACACCCCCCATCCCCACAGTTTTTCCTGCTCAAACCAGCCAGCTCTATTTTCAACATGTCACGACTGCTGTTAGTATCCCACAAGGATAAATTATGTTCTGCATTATTACTCTTACTGTATTTTATACTTGTTTACACTCATTTTTAGATATTTCCTTTAGATAGATTACAGAGAGAGAGATTACAAAAAATATAATATAATAATTAATTAATTAATAATTAATAATAATAATAATATATTATATTAAATAATGACACTATATGTTTTACTCTTTAAATCTTTGCTCTTTTTATTAATGTTATTATGATTATTGTTAGGAATTAAAACAGTAAAAATTGCAATTTTATTGATATATATGTATGTGTGTGTGTGTGTGTGTACACACACACACACACACACACACACACACACACACACACACACACACAAATACATATAATGGTATTCAGAAGTATTCAGTAGTAATTAGAGTTATTTAAATCAGCATTTTTCAGAATAATTTGTTTTTGAAGATTTGTTTCTCTGATTATAATCTTACTAAATTTAAATCAAATAAAACTCCAAACTAATACTGAATTGTTCCAAAAGGGTTTTTTGCTGTTTGTTCGCGACATTGCTTTTCCGCCTGTTTAATTACATCATTAATTTTCACATAAAGCCAAATTTTATGAAGCAGACCTTTTGCCGAAGCCCTTTGGTTTTGTGCTGTTATGTGGCTTGTGGTGGTTGCAATATTTTTGGAGGCAGGCCTGGTACTCACTGTGGGAGCAGACTTGATTGTTGTGCGAACACAATGCCTTTGCCTTCTTACTTCACTGGTTCCTTTGCTTTCTGTCCTGTGCCTTTGAATTTGCTCATTTTCTGCCCTGTTTTGTTCCCCCTTCTGCCCCCTTTGATTGGCCCCTGCATAGCAACTTGTCACATGGAGCATGGAAGCTATAACTGCTCCTCTTCGCAGGCTTTCCAAATTGGATTTTAAGTAGTATGTTCACAATCTTTACAATTTGTTTTTCATCTCATTTGATTATGTGCTGTATTTTTAACTCTCATTATGCATCTAAGCACAGTTAAAATATATTATTATATAATATATATATATATATATAT
>NC_060172.1:31743513-31780973 GCF_021292245.1 Micropterus dolomieu
CAGAATAATTTGTTTTTGAAGATTTGTTTCTCTGATTATAATCTTACTAAATTTAAATCAAATAAAACTCCAAACTAATACTGAATTGTTCCAAAAGGGTTTTTTGCTGTTTGTTCGCGACATTGCTTTTCCGCCTGTTTAATTACATCATTAATTTTCACATAAAGCCAAATTTTATGAAGCAGACCTTTTGCCGAAGCCCTTTGGTTTTGTGCTGTTATGTGGCTTGTGGTGGTTGCAATATTTTTGGAGGCAGGCCTGGTACTCACTGTGGGAGCAGACTTGATTGTTGTGCGAACACAATGCCTTTGCCTTCTTACTTCACTGGTTCCTTTGCTTTCTGTCCTGTGCCTTTGAATTTGCTCATTTTCTGCCCTGTTTTGTTCCCCCTTCTGCCCCCTTTGATTGGCCCCTGCATAGCAACTTGTCACATGGAGCATGGAAGCTATAACTGCTCCTCTTCGCAGGCTTTCCAAATTGGATTTTAAGTAGTATGTTCACAATCTTTACAATTTGTTTTTCATCTCATTTGATTATGTGCTGTATTTTTAACTCTCATTATGCATCTAAGCACAGTTAAAATATATTATTATATAATATATATATATATATATATTACTTCAGGCTGTTAAATGCATTAGAACTATTTTTAAGATAATAAGTCAAAATATTAAAACGAATGAAATTAATTGATAACATTAACTGGCTTTGTGAGCATTTCTAAATTAGATTCTTTACATTTATTGTACATATTGAATGTGTAAGATAAATCATGAAAACAAACCAGCAATTCATTTTGCTGTTTTACTACTGCACCACGTTTAATGTTAAAGAGAAAGTGGGACAAAGCATAAAATCACGTGTCAATTAAACAACAAAATGTGTTTTGCTTTATGAATCCGATTAAACAAATAGTCACCTTATCTGTGGCCTCGTCACTGATGGAACAATATTGATATGTTGACATTGATCGCCTCACCTTTTACTAAAGCTGTCATCGACGCTCTTGCCTGCCCTCTCTCTCCATCACCCTGTCAAATGCACATATACTCACCCATAACCATTTACTGCAAGAGGTCAATATATAAACACACACACTTTATGTCAATAGAAACGGATTTCATTTTAGCAGCCTTGAAATAATTATTATATTTAGGTAATTGTTCTTGATTACCAGGACATGACAAATTAAGTGTATTGTGACTTAAAATGATAATTATGATTATTTTGTCTCTGTAAAAATATTCGTTTAGATCAGATAACACAATAATTTATGCAGTCATCTTAATTTCCTATATATAAAAATGATGAAATTCTGCCAAGAAAAATAAGAAACCAACCACTTTATAATTTCAGCCACAAACAGCAGCTTTTCCAAATCAGGCTTCACTTGAAAGTTTTTATCTGTTTTGCCTTTTTTTCGCCATAAGATTGAAGTAGTTGTCACAAAGGGTTAAGATTTATTTTTGGAGTGTAGCAAATGTATTAAAAATTAAATACATAATTGCTTCACACCTCTGATTGCACCCAATGTCAGTTCCTAATTGTTTTATTCATTACAACTTAGAAATGCTTTTGTTGTGGATTTTTTACACTATTACATGATTTTTATTTTTTTTGCACGGATGTAGAAATTTGTGTAATCAATAAATACAATTTCAAAAACATGCACTCTAAATCAAAGTCATCAGATTATTCACTGATCTGTGAAGAATGAAAAAAATCCTCCAATCCTCTTTTCTGCGTCAATCACCTATCAAAATTTAATTTACCGTAGCAGAAATTACTAGAGAGATAAAAAAATATTTTTAATAAAAATGACGCTATTACAATTAGTGAGAAAAGAAAATCACAGCTCTGGGCCCGCAAAACAGACCTGAGAAGAGAGAGAGAATAAAATGCTTGCTAAGCTATCCGTTTCACACACGCAGGGACAGAAGGTTCGATATTCATTCGATCGATGAATGAAAAGGCACAATGGCAAAATCGGACGGGCTCCTTTTCAAATCCACGTCTCCAATGTCCCCCCCGCCACCCCTCCACAGTCTGCAGTCGCTGGGCTGCTGGTGTGGCAGGCAGAGAGAGAAAGAGAGAGAGAGGAGAGCAAGGGTTACATCAAGGCTGCTCCCTGGACCGTGCAAACAAGTCTAGACCAGTGACCTGTTCAATGGCTCCTTTTGAGGAGTGGGGCAAGTTCGGTCAGAGCGAGGAGAAAGGCAGGCATAGCCTCTTTTCACTGCCGAAGCAGCTCACAGCCTGCGATCGACAGGAGGTAAGGAGGGCCGGGAGGGCAGGCATCTGCTTCCATGGTTACGGGCCGGGTATGGGGACCCTACTATTGAGGAAGCTCCGTTCTCATGCTCCCACAGAGGCAATGTCACGCATTTTAAAAATGCGTCAGGCCGGGGCGAGGACCACATCCACCAGCGGCAGAGTCGCTCTTTGAGAGGGTGAAATAAAATGATAGCACGTCAGTTTGAGGAGGGGAAAAAAGAGCAGGGGTAATGCTTTGGGATGGGGGTGGCGGTATGTGCACGAGAAAGAAAGAAATGCGTCACATGATCGTGGCAAATCCTAATTCAAAGTAAGATGTTTTTTCGGCGAGCCACAGTGATGTTTTCAAATTTGCTGGGTCTACATTTTGAACTGCTTTTGTGCTGAAATTGTATTGTTCTGTGGAAATCAGGGGCACAGATGATTTATCCTCGGAGGGAGCAAAGGTCAAGGTTTATGTGGTGAACTCCTTTGTTGAGAAGTAGAGATATCATCATAATGAGGATTTTCACCAAAGAGCAACTTTCACTTTTTAAGCCTAAAAAGGCAAAAGAGGGAAGAAGGGAAAGGAAATGATCTCCTTTTAATTTTTCACAGGAATTTATTGTTTAACATTTACTGTTTTTAGTTAGCAGAACACTGTAACCTGGTGAAAACGTCAGTGTTTATAGGCAAGTTTAACAGAACACGTTGTGCATAATTATTGCAATAACAGATTGTGTGCGAGGGCTTTGAGTTGCAAATCTGTTGAATGTGAGGAGTCACATCTGACTGTTTGTGTGTTGATTTGTTTGTGTTTGGGCACAAGCTGTGTGTGTGTGTGTGTGTGTGTGTGTGTGTGTGAGTGTGTGTGTATGGTGAGTTGAATGGATGCTTTGGGCTTTTCTTCATGAAGGAGGGGTGTGTTGGAACGTTGAATTTGGTCATGCAGCTGACGCTTTACCCCCTAACACACTCCAAACAGAACGGACAGATGGCCGGCCCTCAGGAAGGGCTCGGGGCGTTGGATTTGCTCTCAGACCGTGGGAAAGTCTTTGGCTGACTTCACCTGCTCAGGGAGCTGATGTGACTGGATTAAACAGCAAAGAAAGAAGTGAGAAAAGAAAAACTGACACGGACAACGGTGCACAAGGCTTTGTGCAAGTGCGAGCATTTTCTCATATCTTGTTTAAGAAAGAGAGAAAAATGGGACAAATGGGACCCATTAAAACAATTTACTATTTGAATTTAGATTTGTTTTCAGCATACATGCTTTGTAAAATATTTTTTTAGTGTATGCAAAGGGAGACAGGGTGGATGGGTTCATTCTATTTTTTGCATGTGTCTTTGTAATCCTAATTGGAAACAGTTGATCCTCAGTTTGTTGGGACATTAGACATGATGTTTGGCCATCTCTCTCTCTGCTTTTGATTATCTCTGTCTCAGAGAGACGGCCATGTGGAGGCTTTGATTTATTGTTATTAAAAAAGAATGGGACCGTTTGTCAGCCTTTCATCTGATTGATGCTAAGATGCATGCACACTTCAGATTCATACTCATAAGGAAGCACGGGGCCGTGCATTTAATGGGTCATTAATTATCTGTTTGAATGTGCAATAAAGTTAGATAAATTACTTGCGCTGAAACATCGTGTTTTTCTCATTTCATTTAGTGTGTGGATGTGAGAATTTATGAAGACGCCACTTAAAGGTGTGCTGACAAGTGTGAAACTCCATTTTAAACCATACAAATGAATGATTGAAAACAAAAATCACTGTCATAACTGGAATAATGAACAGTGCAGCATGACGTCCAGACAGGTAGCTCTTTATTCACAGCTCAAGGATTCCCCTCTGCGTTCTGAGTGCAGATTTCAGCAAAAGAAAAGCAAAGATCCTCACGTTCAAACACCATCACCTGTGAGGTTTTCAATTCATGTTCCGCTTGAATTCGATATTGTTTTTGATAAGTTACAGTAACCATGTCAGTAAACTCATCTTTAACATTTTCAGGATGGTGTGTGTGTGTTGTGTCTTTGAGATTAGTTACTGACAATATCATCCAGTTAATTTTCACTTACTCTATAATCTATTACACATTTTAGAAATATATAGATAAATATATTTAACGCTCTTTTTGATTATTCTTTCAGATTTAACTGGCAGCGACTTTGTGGAAAATGCAGGAAAAAAAACTTGCCAAGTATCTTTGTGCACTGGCAAATAATTGCATAGTTGTCATGTTTATGACACCAGCCCAGGCGTCTCCAAATGTTGATTCATAACCACAAGAATCTGTGATTGCTGCTACTTTTGGTGCCATGCTCTCAATGAAATACTCCATTGCCGTTTGGCTACAAAAAGGCATTATCTTTCATACAAGTAGAGTGCATAAGAGTTCAATTTGGGTACGAGTCAAGGGCTCTTCATCCGAGAAGGGTGTGTGTGTGTGTGTGTGTTTGTGTGTGTGTGTGTGTGTGTGTGTGTGTGTGTTGATGGGTGGATGGGGCTGTGGAGAACTAATCAAATGTGGTTATGCGCAGAGCAGTGTAGTCAGTGACAAGAAATGTGAACTTGACTCTGCAGTGCTCAAGAGACCCTTGAGGAATTGGAGCAGTTTAGTTTATCGTACTCTTCAGCTTTAGACGAAGCTGCCTTATTTGTGGGATTGATTTGTGGCGCAAGGATTAGGTCATGCCGTTTGATATTCATTTGGGCCACGTGCTCTACCAGAGCAGTGATGATGGCACAATGTCAACAAGAATTTAGACGACATCGTTGTTTCTTCCTCTCTCAGCCCTAAAGGTGTTACTCGTAGCAGCTAAGCACTTCATTCAAAGAGATACGATGTCCCAACTTCTTCTTTCCTCCTTCTGATTGCCTGTGTCATTGTCTGTGAGCTCATCTCAGCCGCTCATAAATGTTGATGCAAAGAAACGCTACTAAAATGTACATGACTGCTTAGCTGCATAACATTGATGTGTATGGCACTGGTCTCTGACAGTGGACGAACTCTAATTGGGTTACTAGAGCTCGTTCCCCATTCGCTCATTCACTGTTTGTATATATATACACACACACTAAGAGACATTTTGTACTCCGGCCTCTCTGACCTGTTCACATCATGGTTTATTTTTATAGTGGTAATTTGCCATTGGCCCGATGGTTTGGTTTCAGAGGCCCACATCATTAATCATGGAGGGCATTACTGCAGTATAATTACACTTTCTCTAAGTGAACCCGCAGCATTTCCCGCGTGTGCGCTCTCTGTCTCTGTCTATAACACAAATATACACACAGTCGGGAGGTAGTCAACGCAGCAGCACGTGAGAGAATAGAAGTGCCTGGTCTATATTGCTAATTCTGCATACCAGTGTGTACTTTATGAAGTAATAAGAGGGATAATATCCTCATGTAAAATGCGAACGTGAATATTCTTAAGAATGACTGAAAGAGTTGTGTTGGTGTGGATTGACCACACTGGGACATCCTCTTAAAGAACACCGTTTGAAGGTGTTTACAAGAACTTAAAACAAGAGTTGACAATAATTGCAAACACCCCAGGAAACAAATGAATGTGTGTGTGGGGTGGGGGGGAATCAGTGGCAATGCTGTGTAACCCCTTTAAGATCATTATTCCACACAAAATGCACCCCCGGGGTGTGTGACACATTTGTGAATGGGCTCTTCCACGGGATTTAACGGGTTAACAGCAGACAAAGGGAGCTGGGACCATGTAGCCCAGCAGGGGAGACCCCAGTGGAAACACCAGGCTGCCTTATAATCCCTGCTCTGTCCCATCCCGTTTGCTCTTCCTGCGATCACGGCTGACTGGCATGTGCTCTGAAAGACTGCATGGCTGTGGGGTGAGAGGAGCCACATGTTTTCAACGGGAGGGCATCTCGGCAGAATTCCTTAACACCACGTCTGCCTCTGCACACACACACTCCCCTCCAGGCCACGTGAAGATAATTTGCGTTTTTGTACAAGAGAAATAATAATTAAAGACAAATGGTTTAACACTGAGCGGATGAACATGAACTTTGGCCAGATGCCTTACTTTATTGTCTTGACCAGCTACATGGGATTTCATGCTGTAAGCCCTGATCTATTATACATATCTAGAGGTATCACACATACACTGTAGGATTACAGAATACATGTGTCATATAGATCTGGGTGTATGCTGGAGATCAGAAAGGCCTAGCAGAATAAATCCAGTTGCACAGTTGTCAGCTCCAGTCATGTTTGCAGCACATCTTTTGTCTGTGGTAGACTCTAATTTATTTTTATTTAAAAAAAGAAAGATTAGGTAAGACACGGATTTTCACTTCCTTTACAAGAGTCTGAAGCAGGTCAGTAACCCAAGTTTTAAATTCGACATTTTTTTGCTGTGTGAAAATGTAGTGAGTTATTTATGAAATCCAAATGAGCTTTTGCTTATTTGCTTCAGATATTTCCTTCAACGTGGGCAGATTGTTATGAAAACTCAGTACATAAAATATAATTGGATGATATTTGTGAGAAGACTGGTGTAACACCAGCATGCACAGATGTTTTGAATGCTCAGGTACAAATCTCTCATACCACTTTTTGTGTTTGGAAATAATAAAGTTCTGTCTTGGAAACATTAACCGTAACTAATGTGCGTGATATCTTCTAAACAGCAAAAGTGATTATTGTGATTATTCTAAATAACCAGACACCACAACAGTTCCAAGCTCCTTGTCTTATAAAGCTTGTGAGATTTATTTAGTTAGATTTTGTAGTTTGATTTTCACTTTGTCTAACCTTTGCCGAAAACATACCTGTGGTGATCAGTCTTCTTCATGAGCCAGTAAAACAATTAACAGCAGTATTTCTGAAAATGGCATAAAGTAATTTCCTCAAGGCTCTTGTCTTTGCACATATGTGTAATTAAACTAAATAAATGTCTAAATCATTTAGAATGAGTCTGGCCTCTCAAGTGAATGGATGGTAATGCTTCTTATGGGATTATTAACACATCTGACAGTCTCAGCCGGTTCTGGAATAATTTGAAACAGTTCGGTTCTGTGAAAAGTTTTATGTTGAAAGTTGTTGTTTGACCTAGCTAAAAACTATGTGTTGCCATCTGTACGTCTTTAGAATTCAGAGCATGTTTCCGGACACACTCACATGGTGCTTAGGAAGTCAATTAGAAGCTAATGGCCATTTTCATTGGAAGGCAGTGCAGATTCACCTGCTGATTTACCTGCAAGTCGCCTGCTTTATTAGCCACAATAAGAGCTGTGGACACTTTCTCCTACCTAGTACCCAACTGTGAGCAAACGGCATCTGAGCTCAAATAACCATTTAAAAATCATCAAATATTAATTCATCTCCTCTTGCTTATGAGTTTTAGCTTATTGACTGGTACCTCCTAATTGTGTCTGATTGTTTTGCAAGAGCCTAATTAAAGTCTTAAATCGGCAATCATTTTTCCCATAGTCTTACACTAATTCATGTAATTTTCAGTGTTCTTCTTCGCATTGTCAGGCGATTGCTTTGATAATGAGAGGTTGTGCAGAGGGATTATCTTTGGGAAAGCATTTGGTAAAGCCACACGGAGCAAAGGTATCATTACCTAAATGAGAAGGCATCCTTAATGTAGTCGATTACGGTCCGCTCCTCTGGAGAGTCTGTGGAATATTATTTCTGCCATATCGTGTTCTGAGTTTCTTTGAAATTTACACACCTGTCACTAAGATCTTATAGCGGAAAGAAGCAGGAAACTGTCTTTTAGTTTGGTTATTGATGTGGAACTAGAACACAGCAGTGAATGAGTACTGACCGTTAGAGATGTACCAGATTCAATCTGGAGGAATCGTTTTTTGTCGACTACTTCAACGAGTTTGTTTAAAGAATAATTTGATTGTACACGTGAGTGATAATAAAATAAATCTTTTTTTTTTATAAGCGGTAATGTTTTGTCTCTTTCAGTGCTCTGAATGAGATGTGTTTGTGAGCCCCTTGAGTTTTAGCTCACCTGCACTAATGTGCTCTTTATCCTCCCCTTATTACTGTGTTATCTATCTAAAATGAACTAATTTCAGGAACATATTTAATCTGGAATCTGCTCTGTTTCAGCCTCCACATCAAATGCTGTTTTGCTTTTTTCTCAGTCAGGATAATGTCAAGAGCATTTGTCGGTCATCTACACAAGCTTCTCTTCTAATGACAGACCACATGAATAACAGCAAATGTTAAAATCAAAACCACGTGCCCACCCACTCACATGACTTCTAATGAGCATAACATGATCAGTATTATCAGGATCAGGGTATGTTCTCTCTCTCTGTCTGTTCGGTGTTAGCATTGCAAATTATAATATTAAATCACAAAACAACTACCTACCTACCATGTAGACGCTTCCTTAAGGGATGGTTTTGGTACCCATATAAAAATGAGGATTTTCAGTTTTAAAAAAAAATACAGCACATGAACAGTTGTAACAGGATCACACAAAAACATTTTAAATGTTTTCTGGGATTCATCTCTGGTTTCTGTGGCTTCCTTAACGTTTTCGTACAGCAGCTGTGTGCTTTTTAATTACATTAGATTCGAGGACAGTGCTACCCTTATCTCTGAATAGTGCTAATTCCATCACTATATAAATGCTAAACTAAGCCTTTCATTTCTCCTTTGTTTTTTGTTGTATTGCCAAGGCCGCCTGATAGGAGACAGCGGTAATTAAAACACAAGCCAGGTCATGAGGTGAGCCACACACACAATAAAAAGCTTTCCGAGATTCCAGGACGAAGGTGCCACACGGTCCAATCCATTTTAATTGTCGTTTGAATTAATTTGAAAATGCTCAGGTCAATTAAGAAGATGCATTCCTCTGGCTGTGGGTAATGTCATATTCATCGATCCGCAGGGATACTTTATGCACTCATGTGCAGGATACATTTATGTTTCTGAAACTCCGCCGTTTGGAATTCATTAGGTATTGATCCCTTCTAGTGACGCTAAAAGCAAAGTCTGATCGCAGCCTTGTCTGAAGTCAGGTTATCAATTCAGTGCCATACAGAAACAGATGCCCTTTTACTTTGTTGTTGTTATAGGACAACATTTTATAAACGTTTAAAATGTCTTCATATTAAGATGCAGCATTTCTAGATATTTACCTCAAAAATCAAAAATGGGGAGATTTTTCGTGAAAAGAAGGACAGAAGAACTTGTCGTGTCTGGTCGGAGGAGATTTTGACTTTGCGTGCTTTCTCAGAGTTGTGTGTGAGGTTTGGTTGTCTCTGCGAAACCTCTTCCTCTCCTTTCTACTCTCACAGTCTGATTTTTACCCTCCATCCCTCCCTCCCTGTGTGCTGGTTGGCTGTCGGTTAGTCAGCTGCAGCCAATAAGGCTTGGTAAAAATCTCAGTGTTTAGTCTGGTGCTAGGCAGCAGGATCAACAGACAGGTGGGTCAAGCAAAGTCATCGCCTTGGCTGGCTGAACGGCAAAGCAGAATTTTTGTTTAAAGCAACATTACACCCTGGGTTAGCAGTCACAAAACGTTATTTCTATCATCCCAAACAGTTTAGTCAATATTAAACTATCTGTGATACTGAACAAAGTGCATCACAGGGCAAGCACATTTCCAAAACGAATGGTTAATGGTACAACAAAATTGACCTCATGCAAGTGTCCTCATTCTTGTCTCTAGGTGTTACACCTACTTGTTCATGCAGACAAATCATATTTGTTCTAATACAGAGATAATATATTTTTTGGTGAATCCTGTTTTCAAGGAGCTGAAGACTGAGAATAAGGGGCCAGATGAGGGCAGAGTAAGGCTAGGCCTCTCTACAGGGGAAATACAGAGTCAATTGTGTGTGCTGCCTCAACTCTCTCTTTCATTGCCAATCATAGTCTGCAGGGTTTTCTTTTTTCCAATATGCAAAATAACTCAGGAAACAGTTATCCGAATGTCAAATTTCAGCATTTGGGGATTTTATTGTGTTATTCTACCCTTGACAAGTCAAGTCAAATACTCAAAAAACTATGAAATGGCTGTATTGGTATGGCTCTCATTAAACTGAACTGAACTTCCGTCTGGATTAACCTGTTGACTGTTTTTTTCTGCCACGGCTTGAGGCGACATTAAATTAATGGAGATAAGAGCTTTGAGACAAAAATAACACCCAGTCTCTGGTGTGCCTGTGGAGAATAAAATAGCACACATTATCTTCCTTCAGAGTTTTGGCTGTCAGTATGCAGGGTTTTGGTGAAGATAATAAAATGTATAATGTGTTGTTCACTTGACGATTCTCAAGTGAACAACTCTTGATTAATATAGCATTGATATTGATATTTATTTTCACATAAACTGTAGTTTATCTCAGTTTGGGTGTTGTTTTTCACCATAATGACTTTAAAAATGTGCTGGTTTGGCCGTTAATCATTATAAAATTTTTCGGTTACCGTGCAGATGTATGTTGTCGTTAGGGTAAATGAACTGGGCAAGCCTTTTCATATCTGTGCAGATCCAATGTGTTTTTAGTGTCCACCTCCACCTCTTCCTCCCCCAGTGACTATAGATTTTCATCATCTTATGTATTACCAGGTTGAGTAGTCTGGCGGATTTTTCCACCCCTGTCTGGTGTGCAATGGTATATCCCCAAGGGAAGTCCCTTACCGCACCCATTCTCATTTGAACTTTGACCCTGGCCTTCAGCCTTCCAGGATATGACCCTCTCAAGGGGGGAATGCTTTGGGACTGTTTTAGTTGAGTCTGTTTAATGTGGGCTGCAGCAGATGAGCAGCTCAGAGGGCTGCATGGCACGGCATGTTGAGATCTAAAGGCTCTATTTTAACTGTACCATGGCAACAACAAGTCATGTGTCTTTAGGAAATGAGGACACTTCGACACTTATGTAGGTCTTTTTTTCTTTTATATAGTGTGCTGTGCGCAAAATGGTGGCGTGACATGCAATATATATAGTGTGGTGGTTAATCCTTTCTGCCAGTCATAGCGCTCGCCTCATGTATTTAATAAACAGATGTGCCATTCACGGAGCATGATGAAAATGGTTGATCAGAGCGGTTTCTCCAAGTGAAGAAAATCACTTGTGTTGTTAGTGAAGTGCAGAGTGCAAATGTGTCCCCAGGATGTCACCATTTCCCACCCACACTCACTGGGTTGCAATAAATAAGAATGCAAGTTGTAACTGACCAGTTTAATGTGCAGAGAAGCAGCGATGTTTGCATGGTTCTTTTGCAGCAGAGAGGTGTTGACTTGACATGATAAAATCAACGTTAACGTGCGAGAAAAAACCCCCAAAACAATATAAGTGCCAAGATGCAGAGTGTTGTTTGCACCAGTCCTTGCACCACAATGAAAAAGGGATCTTAGTCTGCTTGTCCTGGCCACCACACCAGTCTGTGGTCGACAAAGCCGGCTGTAAGACAGACAAAGTGGATTTTGAAAGAATATTCTACGGTTTATGCACTTGATTACTTATCTCTTATTGTCTTCTGTAACTATTATAATTTCCGTGTTCTTTTTTTTTTTTGACTCAACCATAGTGCCAGTGCATGTACAAAAATCTGTTTCGAACTGGCATTTCCGGCAGCAGCTACACAGCTGTACCTTAATTTATAGTCATCCACACTAAAATCTGATAATAAACACTTAATAACAAATATAAATGTTCAGATATACAATAGGAATATCTTAAACTTAGCCACTGTGTGAATTGACTTGCAATATATTTTTCCAAATATGATCTGTGTGTGTCTCCAGTGCACACTTTGGATACTTGTTGTGCATTAAACACTTGTAATGTCATCATATATGATGGAAGTGCTTGCTATATATATTAATACTAGCATTTGGCTATTATTGACTGTGGAAACCAAAATTAGGATTTGATTATGCGTGACCAAAAACATTTCCACATACTAACACAGTGAGAAAAGAAAACAGAAATGTCAGAGTAACACAAATATTAAGCAGCCTTTGACATAGTTCTCCCGCTCCAATCACAATCTGAGCATTTTCTCATTTATTTATGGACAGAGTTGAGCAAGTACGGCCGATGCTCAACAGTTTGGTGCTAAATTGAGTGAGAGAGCCGGCACATGAGAGGAACTTTAATCTTGTCTCTGGTGGATACCTTGCTCTTTAGTGAGTCACAGGTCCATGACTTATGCGTGTGTTATTGTTAACAAACCGCCTGATTGTGTTTGGCTACTGTTCTGGCTAAGCTGCAGAAGTACGCAGCTTGGGAAAACACGTTCGTCTGCTGTTGATACATGAGAGACTTTATTCGCTCACTGAAGAAAACAGGAATTTAAATGTAGTGTATGAAATAAAACAAGTGAACTGTTGCATATACAATCTCTCAGTGCCCCGTTACTTGGTACGGTCCAACAATGCCGCTTTAATTAATTGACTCATTTGACTTATTATGAATCTGATCTTCTTTTTGTTTGTGTTGTGCTGAAAGGGCTCACATGATTTAGATGAATTGTGTTTTAAACGCATAAACATGTCAACTTTGTTTCAGTCTCCAAATGTATTTGAATCAGGAGGTTCAGTATGAGTTTGTCAGTTTTTTGTGCATCCAGTCTCTGTCAAAGAAATTTTGGCATCTGAGCTGAAATCTTAAGCAACCAGCACGCCCATAGAGTTGACTTTGGAAGGCACTAAGCATTCCTGCTCAACACCATATTAGCCCCTACTTCTCTCCACCTCGGGGTGCTGGGCAGCCTGCCAGGTAGAGGTTGCCATGACTCCTAACACCACCCTTTACACTGCTCCGTCCCCCCCAGAAGGAGCCAGAGTTTGGGAGGGGGCAGGCCGGGCTAACGTTTTGATTTAGACAAAAGATGTCTTCACAATGTCAGCAGAATACTTACTGGGAATGCTGTGGCTTTCTGGTAGGAAATCATGTGATCTTTCCAGCCAGGGTTTTGTAATGGTGCCAGGCGAGAGAGAGAGAAAGAGACAGAGAGACACATAGAGGCAAAAAAGGGGGAAACTTTGAATAATGATGCCAGCTAATCGTTTTTATCCAGTTTTTTCTTCTCTTGTTCTTGTTTGTTTCGGAGAAAATGGCGGACAGCGCGTTGCCTAACTGAACCCGTACTGTCAGTAAGCTCAGTTTAGAAGTGCCCCTCGGTCTTTTCATCCTTGCTCTCATTTCCAAAAAAAAAAAACACAAGAAAAACAACCCAACGCTTGTAACGCTCGCTGCTCTTTGCTCACTCCCAGATAAAAAGTGTGGATTGAGAAAAATAGAGATGATAAATCAGACAAGATAGTAGAAATCTGGGTAAGTAGCATTTTCACTCTCTTCTCACTTCGGACTTTCCTTTGTCGCACTGCGGCCGTAGGAATATTCCGTTGTTTGTGGCTGCATGGCACTGGCACAGTTAATGGTAGCTGACCGTGGCATGCTTGATTACACTGGCATCCCTCTCAGGCTCTGCTCTCTGCTATCTGCGGTATTGGCTAAGTTGAGCTAACCTCTCACCACAGCCACATTGCTGCTGGCCAGGAAGAGGACTGCTTTGGCAATTCTGCGGGCTAGTTTTGGGGTAGCAGTCCACAAAAGAATTATGATTGTTATTATTATGGACTTAATTTCATATCTGGGAACTGCTGAGGCATGTGACGCTCCCAAACTGAGGCACTGCAGCTTCAGAATATACAGTACTTTGTGTTTAATGTTTTCTCCCCCCATGTGGATCTGATGTTTAACAGTTACTGGCATGTTTTACCTAATACTCTTCCCTTTATCACCAAGATACTACTCGTTGGTTTCTTATGCAGTTTACTGGTATTGTTGCTAGTATTTCATAAAGCACTGTAGCTGTTCATCCAGTGTTATATATAACTATTACTGTTCAGTACCAGGCCTTAAGAACACAACAGATACATACCATAATGTCGTGTTTAAGAAGAACTTTCTTGTTCCTGTTTTTAGAGAGGCGAACTACAAATTGACCCAGGGCAACAAGGACCCCTGAGCGAGACACTGCCTTGAAGGGTAAGTGATCACAATCCTTTCACCATGTGCCTGATGTACTTTCATTTTTTGGGGTGAATCTCAACAAAGGCTCTTGCTGCAGTTTCTCTAAATGCCAGCTGAACTGAATTCAAAGCCCTTTTGCTCCAGACTTTCGACTCCCCGTTTCTGTCGTGCTTTATATGAACGCTGAAGACCGCCTACACTGTCAACTAACGTCCAGCACACAAGGGAAGGAGTTCTGAGGTCAAGTCCTGTTGTTTGACTGGCATCTCTCTCTAAATAACATTGTTAGAGACACGTCACACGCATTAACTTTTATAGTTCTTTGTCCCATTATCGGAGACCGCCGTACTTACATTTTACGCTACATCTTTAGTCCTTTAGTCAATTATTTTGATACTTTGGCCATAGCCATTTGGCACAAACCCGTAGATCCGATCTTGTGGCAAATCTGACAGCACAAGCTCGCTTCTGTGGGTCTTTGTCATTGTGGTGTGAACGTCGTCTTTTAACCTTCTTTTTTTTTCTTTAATAACTTAGGTTGTATGGGTGATATGAATATGTGTAACACATACACACACATACACACACACACACACACACACACACACACACACACACACACACACACACACGCACGCACATAATAATTTAAATAAACAATGTGTTGCCCTGACCTCCCAGCAATGCACAACATCTCTGTTAGCTGTGAAATCTTACATTAACTTAAACCCCAAATATGATGACTGTGATGATGCTTTGTGCTAGATAAGGAGGACAAAGGGTTATTTCGGCTAGAGCATGACAAACTTTGTTTAATAAACAGAGAAGAGGAACACTAGTTGAAAATGTGTGCATCCGGGTTGAGGTAGTAGGTTGTATGGTTTAGAATTACACCCTGGGAGTTAACTGTACAACCTTCTAGCTTTCCTTGGAGTACACGTATGACATCAATCTGTGCCTTATAAAGCAGCATGCAGTATGGAATCTCTCACTAGCATTGCACGCTATAGTGGCTCTATGCAGTGTTAACGGTCCTCCTATTAATGTCATTTATGCCCACCTGAGGTTCTCATTTCATAGCTGACCTTTAGCCATGGTCAGCCTGCCTGCTGGGGCTCAAAACCTTCAATTAGCGTTAGCTAGAAGTATGCTGTGTTTTTAGACATAATGCATTGTGGTTAGTCAGAGTAACCGCACTGCATTGATTGCATTATGGTGTGCCTTTAATTGCAAAACACACAGAACAAACAAATGAGCAGCCTACTGTTTTCCTCTATCCGTCTCTTACATTCCCATGTATCAAGTCCTGTTAATGGTCAATCTTAGGAACAAATGCAGCTTTGTGCTAGTTTTAGGCCACATTACATGTTAAATGGTTCACCCAGCACCGTAGTATTATCATCGACAAAGACTTTCTCGTGCTATCAATGTGAAATTCAGCATGTGAAAAAAAAACACGTGTTCTAACTGTGCTGTATTTATTATCTTATTTGGAATTTGCCGTTTCCTCGCTAAGGTGTAATTGTGTGATGGAACCTATTTCACACAGTGATGGCTTTGCTCTTCAAACTGTTGCTCCATCTTTGCGGCCGGGTGTTACACCTCAGCCTGTTTAGTCAGCGTGGGGCCGTGGCGTCTTCTGAATCTGTCGCATGTGAGCTGTGTGCCAAACATTATGATGCACAGATGGTTCGATATAAACACAAAGTATGAAATATAGTAATCATAATAAATCTGACTTGTTACTGTTCAACAGATTCTTCCCAGTGACTGCCATGCCCTGTGGTTTTACAGCGTTGCCTTTTACACATTACATTTGAATGTTTACGCAGCAGCTGACTCAGGTTAGACATATTTCTCAGGGATTTAGAGTTTTGATTGTCATACCTAACAGTATTTAAAGCTGGTTGCCCCAAGCTGCCTTAGTAATATTCCACATTTCCCAGCGTGGAAAAAGCTGAATGTTGTCTCTGGGCGTTGTGATATATTGTCCGCAGCTCCGTACAATGAGCATTTGTGATATGAGGTCTAGTTTCAGGTTGAAGCTTGCTGCGGCGACACTGAAGTCTCTGTTTACTGTAGAGTTGTCCACTAGGCTGAATGCGTCTGACTTCATCTCTGTCTGGCACTAAGCCACGGCTTGTAAAATGACTCCAAAGCACCGCACAGGAGAAAAATGGCCTAGCAGATCAGCCCAAGATTTACCACAGCGTTTGTTAGTCTTCAGGACGACCTGATTTGAAATGCAGCTTGAGTGGGAAACTTTGTTGTAATTTGTGCTGTAGTTCTTTATCATCGTGACAGTGTTTTCTTTTTATTTGATGGATGACACTGCTTTTGCTGTGTTTAGGGCCAGGGCTGAGTGGACCGCCTTTCAGCAACCTTTGTCATTTATCCAATTAGCTCTGTGGTTTCATGTGGTTGAGATTGCATCTTTTTTTTCATGGTGTTAGATGCTCAGAGTTTCCACTGAACTGGCCTTATACTAAGCCATATGTGTGGTTATACTTTACAATTTAAACTGAAATCATTTACAGTAATCTTAAGGCTACATTTGCTCTTTTAAATAAATATTATTTCTAAGACTCCTTTTGGCTATAGGATTGTTTATACATTACACTTATAATAATAACCAAGTGAGACTATTCATTTTACAGTAACAGCAAGAAATGGAAACCACACTCCCAAAGCTGCATAGTAAGGGACTAGCTTACACAGACTAGTCTTCTATGTTGTTTTATTAAATTCAGGTAATGAAAAAAATCATCTTGGATGTGTAGACAACACTGGAAAACCCCTTTCTTGTTTCCTGGTGTGCAGATATTGAATGGGATTAATTGGAAACAGCCATTTTTAGATAATCAGAAATCCAATCTGGAGTGATACTAACACCTCCATTGAAGCCCAGTGATCCTGCTCAGCCTCGCATCACCAACAGAGTCACTGTCATCAAACAGGTTTCTGTGAGGTAATGTGATCCTGGAAAATCCCTGGAAACACAAAAACTCAGTTCATCCCCTATTTTGCAACCCCACTGACAGGAAGGCCAAGCCTCCCCATTCAGCCAAACATCACCAGGGTTCATCAGTGCTGTTCTGACCCACTCGCATGAAAAATAGTCAGAATTACCGCTGAGAAGTGGACAGTGTGCGGCGCGACACAGAGGGAATATCATGCTATTCAGCTTCAAATGAAGTACGAGTGAAGGCAGGAACAAATATAAAACAGAAACATATACTTTACTTTACAGTGTAGCTAAAACAAAGAATCGTTCCTCCTCCTTAGCGCACAAAATTTAACAGAGCGTGGAGAGTCAAGATGTGCCTCGCTAGAGTTTATTTTAAGAACTGTGATTTTCCCATCTTTCCTCACCTCTGAACCCCAATCGTTCCTCCAGATGTGTAGAGGAAAGCTTCGCTGCTAAGAATTATGCTGCCTCAGCACTCTCCTGTCCAGCTGCCCCAGCAGCACAGCTAACAGTCATTATTCCAGCTGGGCCTTCATTTATGGGATGGCTGAACAAATAAATTATGGGATTAGATAGGGGCGGGTCAAGCCGCTGATTTTTTCCCCGCTCTACACTGCTATAACAGCTCCTTAGAGAAGTCAGTTTGCCAGGAGTCTCAAGGTTCTTCAGCTGACCTTAAGAATTAATAAAATAAAGATTCTCTTTATTGAATTTGCTATGCTGCGGTCCAAATGATGTATTATGTATAGCAGAAAGTGCTGGCAATGCCGTGAAGCTCGACAATGACTCAGTGTCACCTTAACCCTTAGATATCCTCACCGAGAAACAAGCAGTAGAAGCAGTTAACCATATACCTAAACTGTGCCTAGTTTACAATAGTATCTTGTCATTCTTTTCTTGTTTCAAAAACAATTCCTAGAAACACAAAGCTGTGAATTAATTGTTTCAAATATCTTTTCTTCGCGCTTGGCCAGTTCAGTATGGATTAGTCAGTCTTGAAATTAATTGACTGCTTACTAACAAAAAAGTTTATTGCCTCCTATTGTGTGTACTCCTAAACTTATAATGACATTGAGAAGATGCAGAGCTCTTTGTAGCTCCCCTTGAAGGTAAAAGCAAAAACAGATAGTCCTCAAAGTACATTTATTTCATTGTCAGAGGAGTGGATTTACTATATACATTGTGATCACTTACACTTTAGTTTTATGCGTTGAGATCTGAGATACTTTCTTTTCCTCAGGTGCTCAAGAGCCATCCAAATCGTTCACAGGGAGTGACACTAAACTCTTGTAAAATCAGCCAATTGCTGCCTGTAACCGATCCACGAGCAGTGACTGGCTCCTTGTTCTTGACGTCACCGGCGGGTAGAGACCTTAGTAACAAATTGTCTGAGACCAGAACACTGTCACTTCTAGCCAGACCGGTACTTAGGCTCCCCAACTCATAAAATCTCTCTTCCCTGTAAAAGAGAGCAGCCTCGAGCACTATTTCTTCCCAAGGAAACATATTCCCTTAATGTGGTCGGGTTAATAGCAAATGAATAATCATAACACAGCGATGGCAGACGGAGGGTGTTATTGATCTGTCTGGAGTCAGCCTCTCTCCGCCTGCTGCATCAGCCACTCTCCCCCTATTGATACGCTCTTGCCCCTTGACCCCTGGGACAGATCAATGCCATTGATTGGAGAAGGGCAGGGACAAGGGCAGGATCTGCTGACTGGCCCGACAGCTAGTGTGACAAGACATGATCGTCATTAATGTCCCGCTGGCTGGCTGGCTGGCTGGCTGGCTGGCTGGCAAGGCGCTTTGCATCACATATTCTCTGCCTCCTGCCCCCCCCACGTTCTTCTCCTCCACCGCTCTCCTCCTTCACCCCTCCTAGGACTGATGCTCCGTGTTCCCATTCTGTGCTGCTTGCACTGACTGAGATAAGTCCATTGTTTGGATACCTGTCTGGTGCTTGCCTGGCATCTGTGGCACAGATATGCATCTCCAGGCTGCATGGAGACATTTTCAGCTTATTGTAGAAAAACGAACGTAGTCATTGCAAGTGTCTGCTGCATAATGTCTCTTGGCTCATTGTGCGTGCTACTTACCACTCACAATGGAGCCGGTCCTATTTTTGGGTGCTTTGAAAAGCTAAGTCTTGGTACAATTCAAAGCGAGTGAATTACAATCTGCTTCAACTCTGTAACAACAACTTCCGTATTCTCTGATCGATGGAAAATCCCACCCTAATAAGATACGTGCCCTGATTCTCACCGCTGCTCTGAAAATGTGTCATTGGTATGTAACAGCGACTGGATTGTGTATCTGCCGTTGTACATCGTTTGCTTTTGTTTCATCGCGCCAATGGTTTATATTTCCAGTCTAGACTGGAAGATTGTTTGTGTTTATATGTGTGTGTGTGTGTGTTTGTGTGCGGAGGGGTGATGGGCGGGATGCGGCGACAGCTCCAGACTCTGCAGTGACACGGCTGTAATGGAGCTGATTGATCACCTATATGGCCGCCTGCTAGCCCCGCTGGCTTTTGCATACAGCAATTCCCAACCCCCCGTGTTTACGTCACCGCCGGTACGACTGAGCCAATCTGCGGAGACCCTCCATCCCCCATAGACTTCAACCTGGCCACGGTTTTGACATTGGCTGCAGGGTTTACATCTACACCTTTTCGGCGTTTGGCTCGCCCTGCTTCTGTGTGTTTCTGTAGGATAGAAAGGTACCGACGCATTTGCCGTCTTTGATGAAGTGACATTTTCCAATTCTGCCTCTTCTGTGTTGCAGCAGAGTTAAAAAGCTGCTGTTTTCCATTTGAATTAAAGGGCATAATCAATCAATGATAACATTTGCAGATCTCTCTCCCTGCCCCCTCCATGTCACACGGGGTCATAACCCTAATCTATCCAGGGTGTTGAAGGTGATTAAGCTCTGCGATTAGAACAAGCTGTCAAGGCCAGATCTCATTCAGACAGGAGAATGAGAAAATGTCTTCTTTTACATAAATTCGCAAGTGTAAAATATACCATACTATAAAAATTTATTATTTATATTTATAAAAACATTTATCACGTGTACAGTACCTAGGAAAAAATGGATTTTTGTTTCCATTAGTGAAGCGTTTGTTAAACATTTAAACCCCAAATAATATTCGCTCGCTGGGGGGTTCCATCGGAAGAACATTTAGGTGACATGAAAAGAAAATGTTCCCCTGAAACGTAAAATTAACTTTCAAAGGAACATATTTCACTTACCATTTGTTATTTGCGACCCTGCAAGATCCTGCATATTATTTAATAGCTGTATGTATGAGCATGGATAATAACTGTTGTGGAAGCGTTGGCACGGCTTCTAAATGTAAAGGCCCTCGGTGTGCTTCTGTGATGCTAAGCTGGAAGAGAGAAGTATATGTTTAGATAGTTTAGAGGAAGACACAGGATGAACATCTGCAAATGTGGAGCCTTCAGATCACAAATAAAAAGGTTATTCTTGACTTATTCTTTCCAGTGATGGAGGAAATCTCTGACACAACATTAGCCGCTGCTTTCCCGTCTGACTCGCACAGTCGTGTGCCTTACGCTGCTGCTCGCTGCTCTCAAGCCTCGGCAACAATGTTGTGACAGTGACTGTTTGTGTTCTTGCTTGCACTGACCACATCGCTGTCTGTGTGTTTTAGCTGACCATAGCCGCTGCAGTGTCAGTCTCTGTCCCGTGTCTTGCTTCTCCAATCAAGCTGCAATTTAAAAAAAAAAATAATTTTGGGTGGGTGTGTGTGAGTTTGTCTGCTGTCGCCTGTGCATGTGCTGCTAGATCTGTCTGTGTGTGCTTCCCTGTTTGTGTGTCTTCTGTCTCAGATTTTTGCATCCCGAGCTGTATCTGTTGATTAGTGTCTGTGTATGTGTTTGCATGTGAGAGTGCAAGTTACAGTCCGTGTTAGAAGACAGGGGGGATACGCGCTACGGTGCATCCTCCTCCATGGCCAACCAGTTCGCTGCAGCGTGTGTAAGTGTGAGTGTGTGCGCCGCTGGAAAAGAGAAGAAATTGATCAGCACAGGGAGGAACGTGTTCACCAGCAAAAGGCTGGGTGGAGGGTATGAGAGAGAGAGGTGGAGGGGGAGAGAGAAAGAGCGAGGGCTGTCGCTGCAGACTCTTGCTGCAGTATCTCACTTTGGGCAAGCAGCTGCAGACAGGGAGTAACAGACAAGCGAGACAAGCAGACAGGTACAGACCTGGTGTGATGGGAGGGGATGGGTGGGGGTTGGGGGTGTGGAGATAGTGGCAGAGGGCAGTAGATGCTGGAGAGGCAGGACTTGGGGGTGGAAGGGTCAAATGGGGGAGGGGGTGTGGGTGAGTGAAAGGTAGCGGGTTGCGGCGGCGGAAGCTGGAGGAAGCGAATGTTTTTTGGCTTCTTTTTTTTTTTCCGGTGATGGCAGCTCATCATGTTGGACCTGTGACGATAGAGGAAGGAGGGAGAGGTGGAAAAATAAAAGTAGAAGGTGTAGATGACAGTGTCACGGCACGGCTGATGTCCCAGTGTCTGGAGCAGGAAGGAGAAAGAGGAGGAGGAGGAGTGGTGGTGGTGGGATGTTAAGATGCTGAGATGGAGCTGACAATGCAAGCGCTGGGTGTTGGTATGGGGTGACGGGGTGGGGGGGGGAAGGCGTCCCACCTCACTGACCTGCGTCTGGCTGCAGCTTCCCGCAGACACCTCGTCCCCCCCTCCCCCTCCCCCCCATCTCTTTCTTTCAAACCCTTTTTTCCCTTCTTCTACCGCTGCCCTTTTCCCCCTCTGTTCTTCCTCATCCTCAGCTCAGAGGCGGATAACAAAAGGCGTAATCGGTGGCAGAGTGAGCATGCGAGGCAACGCGTCGGGTGGCGCGGAGCATTCATTTCCGGAAGACTCCACTTTGCCTGGCATTCCCCAGAGAGAAGGAGACAGTCAGAGACATCTATCCGATTCTTTTTTTCTTTTTTTTTTAGTCTGAGGGGGAGGAGTTGTGAGGTGGGTGGCGGGATGGGGGGACAGGGTGGAGGGGGTGGGGGTAGTCAGTGGTGTGTTTGGGTACATGACAGGCAAAAATGCCATGGGAATGTTTTCAATATTACTTTGTTAATATTCACTGCAGTTTGGCATTTTATGGCAATTGATGTCTGGAGTCTTTGTTTCCAACCTGTGCTTTTTTCTTTTTAGTTTAATAGAAGCTGTCTTTTGTCGGACTGAAGCTTGTTGCCTTTGACACTGACAACTTATTGGTTGCCAAGCTTGCCGCCATGGCGGCAGAGTTCGGCGGGTAGGTGGTAGGGTCTGGCTTCAAGGGTGTTGCAGTCAGTGTGGTGTTTTACCTGTGTTCTTATCAATGCTGTTATTCTAACTTGATGTCTGACCGAACAGTGTCGGCGCTTGCCCTTGTGGAGGAAACCCAGAGGCTGATAGGTGGCTCTCTGCATCCATCAGTCAGTGCCGACAGAGAGACGGACTGACGAACCGGGTCCGGGTCCAGCCGTCCTGGAAGAGAGAAATTTAGACTGATGATCAGCCGACGCTCTTTAGGACAAAGAGGCGAGCCCGGCTGCTTGGCTGGGGGGCTTTTCCTTTTCCAACACAAAGGCTAGTTAGCACAGAGCAGGCAGTGCAGGCTTGTCTGTTTGTCCGAGCCTCTGCTTCTGCTTCTGTCTGGGTGCTGCGATGAAGATAATTTGTCCAACAAATTTGCCTCTTTTTCTTCCTTCGTCATCTCTGTTCTCTTTTGCTGCCGCTGTTGTTGTCTGGTGCCTTGTGGTATTTATTGCGTGTAAGCATTTGTCTGAAAATGTTTCTACCTTTGCATGTCTTTGTGTGCACAGGAATCAAGCTGAGCCTTCTGAACACAATAACTTATCTGCGGTGGAGCAAAGGAGGAAGATGGGAACCGTTTTCTCTGTCCAGGGCGCAGAGCCGTTTTTTCTGTTGATTGCAGCCCATGCTGTGGGTGCCTTTAGGTAGAAATTGGGTACTTTTAAGTGGAAGTGGTTGAGAAAGGGACAGTGTGTGTGTGTGTGTGTGTGTGTGTGTGTGTGTGTGTGTGTGTGTGTGTGAAGCAGAGAGAGAGGGAAATGTGTCAGTGCCCTGCAGCTGACTGCGGCTCCTCAGTAGACTCTGTCGTACTTCACCTGCTCCCTGAGACCCTAACTTGTGAGCTCTCTTGATAAAAAATCACGGGTTAGGCTCTTGGGACGCGGGCGGAGGGCACAATCGACTTTCTACCGAATGTTCCAAGGGTGGAGTCGGAATGAAGCACCAACTGATTTACTGTTGAAAATCTATACATGGTAGGGACAATGTAGAGAAAGGGAGAAGAAACATGAAAAGGAAGTCGTATAATAAAGAGCAAACGTTTTTAGGATTTTTGTTTGATCAACTCCTCCGTCACATCATTTATAAAGTGAACTGTAGTCCTGATGGAACTGTGCATGTAGGAATGTGCATGTTTGGTATCGCCGAAATGTTTAGTTTTCCCCCAAAAATTCATCAAGAACACCTTTCGTGATCGCAGCAGTGTCATCGCTGTAAAACCGAAACACTCGTCTACGCTGCGCTGTGTTCTCAACCGACATTGTAATCTCTCTTTGTGTCAACATCTTTGTTTGAATGCCATTCGAGTAACACATGATCTGATTAGAAATGGCAGGACACCAACCACTCCAAACCACCACACCCCGGACTCGTGCTGATTAACCCCTGTCAGCACCGCATCACAGTATCGCAGAGACCCAACCAATACATGTGATCCTCCATTACCGAGGCAGTCGCTCTGAATTTGATCACTCCAGCTTCATTCTGACGTTGCAGGAGTAGTCTGATCCTAATGCCACATCTGCCGCTGCTGTTTTACACGTTGTAAAACTAAAGATTCTAATGCAGGTTACAGTTTTGTTTTCAGTAGTGGGATAACTTCTTTTTTTTTTAACATACACACACACACACACACATTCAGTCATTTTAGTTATATGGCTTCATCATTTTAAACATTTTAAACAAAATCTGAGCCAGCTATCAGAAAGAGTTTAGACATTATGATATTGCCATATTTCAAAATCAATACCAGTATTCAGCATCTGATAACAATTCCCTGAGAAGAGTATTTTAAAAAGCACATTCCAACGTACCCACTGATTTACAAATACACGGAATCCCTAGGGACAAAAGCCAAATATGTATTATTATCACAATTACAGAGTAATTATTTGTTTTCTTAACAAATAAATTTTTAATAGTAACTGGAACTGGAAATGTATTCAAATGAACCTCTTCTATACATTAAGTTGCTGGCTATGGTAAAATCAGAGATGCCAGAAATCTTACAGTATGTTAAATAAAAATAAGCACATTTTTAAAATGTTCAATCAGTTCCAAAGGAATTTTATTGCTCTCTTAATTTTATCGGTTGTAATTTGCCATTGTCGAGATGAGATGTCCCAACCAAATTGGTTAATGGTCTAAATCCATATTTTAACTGGAGGTGTAGGACAACTCTGACAGACATTGTAATTCAGCAAAAAGGTAGGCTGGCAGAAAGACAATATTAAACATTGTATAGAAAATGAAAATATTTGACTGGTCTCTTGTGAGCACGGCTAAATAAGTGCAATTACAATAAATTAGGCCTTCCAAAACATAATTCTTTTTCTTTATGCTATTCTAAGGTGACTTCATTCAACATTACAGCTTGACCTGGATTTTAAACTTTAAATTTTTCCCAAGGCAGCATGCTTTTCTGAAAACCTAATTTCTTCTAAATTACCCATATTAGGAATGCAGTTCAAAACAATTGATTTTCTCTCTAATACCCTCCTCTCCATCTCTCTCCCAGTCTCCAGTCTCCCTCTCTCCCTAATTATGTTTTTTTTTCTTCCCGTCTCCCCATTTAGTTTCATAGTGAACAATGCCGATGCCAACTAATCAGTCTGTGCCTATGCCACAGAGCCCCCAGCAACAGCTGAAGGAGTGCCATGCCCCATGAATACCAAACAGCCAGGCACAGTGCGACAAGTGCTGAGCAGTCAGACGCAGCACAGCCAGAGTGGAGCTGGTGCCCACAAAACAGCCAGACAGTTTTATTAGGGTCTGTCTGACACGCAGCAAAGTCTGGCAGCACCCGAGCCCACTGATGAAATCCTCACCGCTCCCCCAACAGTAACAAAGCAGCATGCTCCCAGCAATCCGCCAAGGATCCAATAAATATCACCCCGTAAAAATCTGCCACCGGCTAGTTTGTAACTCCACTGAATGGGGAATACAAACTTTGTTCAAAGTCAAACTAGTTCTCAATAAGCAACCACTAAATGAATCTCTTTTGTGCCATCTGAACATTACACTGCATCTGACGCATCAAGGGGAAAAAAGAAATCTCCTTCAGGGAAATTCTGCAAAAGCTGCTATTTTATTGAAAATAAAAAAAATGATAATGAAAAAAAGGCTCATTAATTCACTTTTGCATCTTTGACCTTTTTAAGCAAAGCAACTTTTAAAAATTTTATATTTTCAGAGGAAATTCAGAATCCTGCTCCGTTTTTGTCAATGTCAATTGGCTATGAGTTACTGAAGTGTATGAAATATGAACATATTTGTGAGAGCAGTGCTTATAATTTTGCTTTATTATTGAAATAATTCATTTAATGAAATCTTTTAATTTTGATATAATTAGATAAGTCATAGTAAATTTGGAAGTGGTTGTCAAGGTCAATTGTGCAATGTGTGCAATAAAAACATTTCTGTTCTGTGTTTGCACAGAACCAATCAGACTATTTTACAGTGACAATTTAGACAGAAGAAATGATGGAAAATTGAACAAGTGAGGTGTTAAAATATGCTTTGAAACTGAAATTATGAAACTGATGAAGAAGCAGAAATTCTGCTTTTGCTTCATTTGATGCACAAGTAACTAATGCAGTGCCTCAGCAAGATGTGTATAATATAAATATGGCGTAATACACTTTTATCAGTAGATGTCCTAAATAAAGAGCATTCGCCGCATTTGCGCTGGTTTCTATGCTCAGCTAGTCTTCAATTCCTGCAGGAAAGATTGATTCAGACCTTGAATAGGTGTAGATAAACCAAAGGCTCCAGCTGATGGACCCGAGTGTGTGCGAGAGATTACACTCCATTGTTCAGAGGTGGTCATGTAACACACTTCGCCGCTGCATCGCTTCCCGATAAAAGTAATAAGACAGATTAACATTTATCCTCCACATTTGGATTTGGGCTCAAGCTGACATGGAAATCAGATGGATTTAGTGAATCAGAGGGCTCGATTATTTTGTGTTTTTTTTTTTTTTCAGTGATTGTCAGGTTGTGTTGTCTGGTGAAGCAGTTTAGTGTTCACCGGATCTCTTATCGCAGCAGGATGGGGGAGGAGGCGCAGGTGGGGTGGGGGTGGGGGGGCGTCAGGTATGCCTGAAAGCGGAGCAGCGTGGAATGGCGGGGGGCAGGGATTGTGTGTGTGTATGGGGTGGGGGGTGGGGGGCGTCTGAGTTTCCAGACACTGCGGCAGGAGGCCAGACAGTCACCTGAACACACACACTCACGCAGAAGTGTGCCTATGACACCACGAAAACATGCAGACACACATTTTATACGCAAAGTCTCCCCCCCCCCAAAAAAAGTCTGCACTGAAACCAATTCAATTTTGTTTTTAATTCAATCAAGGGTATAAATTGTTGTGCCACTCGTAATGTAATTATCCCTGTGCATCGAAAGCACAAAAGTTTCTTTATTATTCTCTGGGCGACAAGGATGAGAGATAAACTCCATTAACTTTTTCAGATTACAGTAAGTGCTGTGGGAGGTGGGGGCGTCTACTGGAAGGACAGACTGCGCTGAGACTGGAGGATTTTCGTGGCGGGCCTGTGGGCATAGAGCAGGAGTCTGGAAAGTGGGGCTGATGATTGAAAACCAAACAACAAAGCTCAAAGGGAGCTGACTGACGGCCTGCAGGCCAGAGGTCTCGGCACATCCAACTGCAGTGCTCTCAGACCTGGTTTGTTGTGTCTGTTTGTGTGTGTGTGTGTGTGTCTGCTTGTGCATGCCAGCATTGCACATGTGTGTTTGTATTGTCTAAAGGTCCTCAGTATTTGAAGATGCATCGCCCCTTGGTCCTCCTTGCCCAGCTCCCTCCCCGGGTCCGGTCTTATCTCCCCTTCTCTCTCTGATCTGTGATTCACTTCGGAGGCGTTGCCAGGGAAACCTGGTATCTGGCTAGCAGCTTGATGGAGTTATTGAACTGTAACTGGCTGGGATAATTATGCTCTGTCTTGCAGGTTGGCTATCCAGTGGCTGGGACTTGCTTGTGACCTATAGTGGGCGCAGCATTGTCGCCACAGGCAAAAGCTTTTAACCCCTTGGCCACCAGACAGCTGAACTGTTGTAACTTTGACAGAGATGCCCAATCAGAGTTTAGACTGTCAGCTTCTCTGTGGCTCTTGTTTTTGTACACCGATGCTGCATTAGCAATATAGTCAGTTATTTAAAGTAAAACTTCTCACTGTAATTCTAACAGACACACACACACACACACACACACACACACACACACACACACACATGTTTGGCTAGCCTAGTCACATTCTGGTGGTTTGCTTTGTGTCCCTCAAACAGGTCATGGCCACACATTCCTAGTGTTTCCTCAAGTGCATCCGCTCAGCCCCCGGGCAGGTGGACACTTGGCTAATCACAGTGTGTTTACTCTGATTTTGTAGGGAGCGTCTGTGATGTTCCACCACAAAAGAGCTGATGTTTCAGAGATAGTCTGAAAAAGAAGTCTGCTACATTTTGCTCTTGTTTCCAAGTTTCCCCATCCTTGTAAAGGCAGGAGACACGGACACCGTCCTGTATTTTCCCACACTTATTCTAAATTGCTATCAATATCTCTTCTTCTCTAGGAGCCCTGGCAATTGTCTTTCTGTCTGTCTCCGAGCTCAAAGGTAAGACCAATTAAATAAGACTTGCATTTGCAACACAACAACAAAAACCTCACTTTCTGGTCTTTTTCTGTGTGATCCATTTTTAAAGCAGACAAGAGTGGAGGACAGCGTTTGGGTGTATGACTGCCATGTTTTGCTTGCACACTTGCAGTAGTAGAGTGAGTAAGTAAAAGTGTCAGACTGCTGTAACAGACGGCCTCCGCGAGATAATTAGCCTGGAGTCATTTGGAAGCTGCTCAGCTCTGCCCAGGTGCCCGCTGTGCACAGAAACAGACCAGACGACCTTTTACTCAGCTCCATCCCACTGCAGTCACTTAAAACAGTGATGGATGCTTCCCTTAACAGCCCGCTCCCTACCAGCCCTTGTCCTCCTTTTCTCCCCCCCTCCCCCTCTTGTCTCCTCTGCTCCAGCACCACTCTCCCCTTATTTGTCCCTTTTCCTCTCCTTGTTTTTTTTTTTACAATCCTTTGCCTTTTACAGCCCGCCCATTCTCTCTGTTCTTCCAGAGTGATGAGGAGGAAGAGGAAGAAGAAAGGTGGGGGGATTGAAGTGAAGTGAAGGGGGCGTTTCCTCCTGGTGCAGAGTCAGGCCCTCCCTCCCGTCAGTGCCTCATTTGTATGCAGCGGCTGTTGCTCAGGTGACATGGCCGCTGGATTCGATCCCGACTGCGGGAACATCAGCAGCGTGGCGGAGAGTGGGATAGCAGGTAAGGACAATGAGAACAGGTGGGAGAAAGAGAGGAGAGAGAGAGGGAGGTGAAGAGGGAGGAGGACAAAAGGGGTGGAAGGAAAGGATGGATATCTTTGAAGGACTTAGCACCCCACACATACACTTTATACTGCTGTAATGCATGCGCACATATTATCAGGTTCGAGTCCAGCCTCCCTCCCAAAGCCGTATCTACAGTTCAGCACAGGAAGTGTGTGTTTTCTTTAATTAAAATGACTATTACTCTCTGAGATATGCTAGATGAGTTATAGTAGTAATAAATATCTAGGAACATGCAGTTTTTTTTTCTGTACATCATTTGACTTGGTGGGTGTTTTCAAAATTAATGGAATATCTTTTTCTTGTATTTTCTTAACAAAGAATGGAATATTTGTAGATGTTACAATGTCTACTTGTATATAGAGTGATTTCAATAAAGGTCTTTGTTGAATATGTCCTGCGTTTGGTTATTTAAAAATTTAATGGTTTAATCCATGTAAGCAAACAAGGAAGGAATCCTGCAGTTTCCCCTCAAAACATTTTCATTGTTTTCACTTGTGAGGTTTTCATTCCCCTTGATATTGGTTTTGTTGCCAAAGGCAACAAAGAGAGAGGTGTATTACACAAATACTCATACATTCTGAGTGTGTGTGTCAGAGGAGAGGGTAAGAAAGGGAGGAAATAGAGTCTGTGTGTAGGTGTGTTTTTGTTTGCTTTATTTGTGTGTGTGTGTGTGTGTGAGAGAGAACTAGACACAGACTTTGTGTGTTTGTGTGCTTGTGTGCACTGGGGGAGCAGTGCGGCCAGGCTGCAGATATCATCCATCTCCCTGTCACCGGCCCAAGGGCTGCTGGGAAAGTGGCAGACAGCTCCCCGGCTCTGACAACAGAGGCTGCATCCTAATTTTCCAACACAGAATGCCTGAAAAACCTGCTCTGCTCCTCCCTCACCACCCAGTATGGAAAACCATTAACCCCGCGATCCGGGAACAAAGCACGGAGCTCAGCCCTGACCACCGCTGGCTGCCAGTCGTATCAGCGCCCATCATCTACCAGACTCTGAGCACTGAACATTTTGCATGAACACCACTGTATAAAACATTTATTACATCTCCAAGACTGCCACGTTAAATTAAAGCTGCACATATAGAGGGACGCCATAAAATAAGTTAATTTCTTCAAGTCACATCAAACTAGGAGGTCTTACACTGACTGATCTTTAAATACATTGTAAAGTGCATTTTCAAAATAAAAGTCCTCCTTGCAATAGCTGTTATAAATGGATTACATGCTTTCTGGTTAGCCATGACTAACTGTGTTATAAAGCTGTTGTCAGACATTCTGTAGCTTTTGTTATATGCGCCAGCACTTTTGGCACAATTCGCATCTCTCCAAGCGTTTCTATTGCTCATCTCTTCTCCTCGGCATCAAATAAACATTGGCATGAGGATTGAATTAGTACTCATTAACGTGTGGTGTGTAGCCGTTTGCAACATTTTTTTCCTGCTTGTAAAGTCATTTGAGTTTTGCAGTTTATTTTTCTAATTAAAAAGCCTTCCAAAAACTATGCACTGCATGTAGTTCTCACATAGACATAAAGTCAAAGGTGCACACATGGGTCAGGTCCCATTTTCAGATATAATTAACATAATGAATGATAGGTCTCAGAAAAGTAGATTATCTGTGTAAAACAGTATATTTGGTGTTATTTGTAAACTGTAAAATAGATTAATCTAACTTTTTGACACATTAAACCACTTTTAAATGTTTTACAGATATACGTGTAAGTGGATATATTTCATATCTATAATTATTTATTTTTATCAGTTTCATCTATTTCATGTCACTCATTGTTTTTTAGTTCATTAGACTATTACATTCTACTGTCAAAAACTAAGCTGATACTTTACTTCAGTGAGACTGTCTTATTCTAAAGCTGAAAAAGACGTTTCTGATAGACAATTGCGTTTGAATCCCGCTCCCAAATGTGGCAACACAAACATTTGTTCATTGTAAACAATGTAATTACTGGGAAAATGTCATGAATCAAAAGATGAATTGATTTTCCTGTCAGAAAATGTCTGAAATAAAACTATTAGTAACAAAGTAGTCCATTTATTTTTGTGTTTCTACAATATCTAATATTAATCTTCAAGTGATGAAGCTGAGTAGGTCGTGCTGGTTTAGCATCTCGATGTATCATCGTTTGAATAAAGTACGTTAGACCATAAGAATTGTCTGCTGTCATGGTGAATGTTGCCTTATCCTGCCAAAAATATTTAAACAAACTTTACAATATGATATTGACATAAGAACGATCTCAGATGATATTAAGATGATTTCATTTTTTCCCAGACTATATTCGATATGGGAATGACTGCTGTCAGGGCTTTAAAAGCCATGCATGTATGATCAAAGCTGTGAGGACTAGGCCTGCTTTAGGTCCACGCTGGAGGGATCAAACACGTTCAGTATTGAACTAAACATCCACATGTTACGTGGGAGGTACTGTATGTTACTTATGTTACCAGTAGAGCAAAAAACAATCCCCTGAACAATATGCAACTGTGCTGCCCATTATAATGTCTTGAGTGCTTAAACTGAATACAAGTAAAAGTGAAGTGTGACGTTACAGAAGGCGCTCCAGTCAAAGCAGGACTACAAGACAATGATATTATCACTTATGTCAGCACAATCAACATTTTACTGTCAGAATTATAACCTATTTGTAACCCTTTATTTTAATTTTAGGCAGTATGTAAGCAGTTAATACAAAATAATGTACTTGTAAGAAGATATAGGGACATTTTAAGTTTTGTATAAATACTGAGTAATGAATGAATGATTGAACACATTATATGTTCATATTTTATCTAAATATGAAATATATTGTATTGATTTATTATGTTTACTGATTGTATGGTACTTTTATTTATTAGAACTGAATATTGTTAGTACTTCTAACTTTATGAACATTTCTTCACTGTCCATGGCAACTGAACAAACTGATGAAGGCCACCAGATGCAGCTGAAAGACCGGGAAGAAGATTAGTAAGTGGCCCTTGAGTTAGACTTTTTTGTCAGACTATTTATGTGTCTTCATGACTTTTGAACATATTTATTAACACTTATTTTACCTGCCTGTGACTGGTTTGTTTATCTATATACACAGATAATAAATGTTTTATTACACAGCAAGAATGCTCATCTTCCTAAGCATATGTCATTAAATATGATTGCAACTATGTTATACTGCAAAATCAATCATTCAGTTGCAGATGCTGATAAAAAAAACACTTGTATCTGCTTACAAATACATTACAAACAATTGTTAATTTACTGCTTGTAAATTATATGTATATAAGTAAAGTGTTTGAATTTTACCAAAATACTTGCATGAGCAATGATGCTGCATTCATGGCATACAGTTAAGTAATAATTTAAAGGTTGAAAATGCCATTCAGCTGAGCTTTTGGGTCATTAGAACTGAAAAAAAATTGTCTTCCTGAATCCTGGTGTCACTAACAAGGAAAGCACCAAATGATAGGCCCACAGTCACCTTTAAATAAACAGACAGAACTTAAAGCCCGCGGTCATTTTTTTGCTGACATAAAAAAAATAGCATGAGAGCGTTCAACTTGCTGGATGTGTCATTTGTGGTTTACATTTCTATGTTCGGCTTTCTGTGAAACACAAACGCCATAACAAAATGCACATGTGAAAAAGCTTATGAGGGGAAGCCAAAATCTGCAGGCAAGTGCAATCACAGTGTCGTTAAAGCTTCAAAGTGTTTCAAATATGAACACTTCCACTTCTTTGACTTTTACCAAGAAGTAATTTCCTCAGTTATTCCCACATGACATGAACGCAGCATGAGCCTTTTGTTATTTCACACAGGAATAATTGTGCAAGAGGTGGTGTCTTCATGTCAGCGTGTAAAAGAAACAAACAATCAAAACAATTGTGTTCTTGCCTTTTTAAGAAACATTTCAAAGGATAAATAGCAAACAGCACCTAATAAATGAACTGCAGTCAAAAAGTAAATGCCAACTGTTTACAGCATTACAGAATGAAATAACCTGCTTCTCCTTGATTAACACTTTCCCACATGATAAAGCCTCTCCCTCGGCTCTGCTGTGGTGTCTCTCTGCAGCATTGTGCGTGAGGGTTTTAGAGCTTCCCAGCTGTTTTGAAATCCCTGTGATTCAAACACAGCTTGCAAACGCTACGCTGAGCTCAAAAAGACCTCTCTACAGCCTGGGAATCCAACCCTGGCTGCGCACAAAGACGACTTTGATTTCTAATGAGTAAAATAAACATCATGCTTGTACATGTTACCAGAATTTGCTGACTGTGTCTGAGTAACTGGCCTCCGGGAATCTCACACTCAGAAAAACAAAACAAAAGACAAGCTTCTCAAATGTTGCAAATGAGGCTTGAAAACACATAAACTCAGCCACAGAGAATGGCTGAAAGTGTGTGTGTGTGTGTGTGTTTACAGACCACAACTTTATGTGGGTGTGTGCGCATTTTCAGCAGTAACGTGATCAGCAGATGACTATAGGCTATGCACTTGTTGTTATTTTGCACTTCATAGTCCACTTACAAAGGAAAGATATATGTTGTCTGTTGCTAAATTGTAGTTTATTTTAGTTAATATCGAACTGACTGTGGAATGAATAAATTACATTTTTAATTTTGTTTCATACCATTGAAATGGTCCATACCACATGGGATGACATGGCACACCATAATACCACATATAGGCCTAAACAAAGACATCCAGCAGTGACATTCATGTTCCAAAGAAAAAACAATCGTTGTCCTGTGTCATGTACTTCACATGGTTTTTAAAGCAAAGAAAAGAAAGATGTTTTGGAGACACAATGTAAAAGCTGCTTGTATAACACATTTTAGCTATGCTAGCTGTGTGGCTCTGTGGGCGGCAATGTTCAACCACCTTGGTGCAACAACCGTTGGATGTACTGCCATGAAAGTTTGTAGAGTCATGTCCCCCTCAAGATGAATTCTAACAACTTTGGTGATCCCTTAACTTTTCATCTAGCGCCATCCTCAGGTCAAAATTTCAACTTGTCCAATCCTTTGGTTTATTACCAAACTAATTACCTTCCCATCAGCCTTATCTGTACTTTGTGTTTAGTGCTAATTAGCTAAGTTCAGCTAATTACTTTCTAACTAAGATGGCTAACATGGTAAATGTTATACCTTTAAAAAAACACCAGCATGTGAGCTTTCTCACTGTCAGCATGTTAGCATGAAGATATCAGCACTTAGCTCAAAAGGCGATAGCATGACTCTTCCTGAAGATACATTTTCAAAAGTGCAACTTTTATAGTCTTCTTTTTTTCAGCATCTTTCAACATTGTTTTAGTTCTACTGAATAACTTCATTCATAGGTCATAAATAAATGACAATATAACACAAACTGTGTTTTATTTTCTATTTCATTTAACTCACATATATCAGTCTTGTTCATCAATGCTAACAAGATGCTGTTTCCAGATAGATAAGATACCACACCTCAGTTGGGCACACAGAAATCTTTTGATTCATTCCACACAATTTTCAGTCCTGAATTCAGTTTTGATTAAACCATATGTCTGAGTTTTCTGCTTCTTCTTCATCTCAGTAGCCATATTTTTCATTTAACAACTGAAGAACGAAATCAGAAATCAAACCAATATTCACTTTTTCAAGATGTATCATTGAAATAAAGTACCACATGAGGACTTCCTTACACAGTCAAAAACAAAAAACCCAATGCAGTTCACAGGGTTCCCATCCCATGTCAGCTGTCACAGCTATGGTTGGAGCAAACATATTCATTCCCAAAAAGTATGTCATAGTTTATGACCTGTTTGAACCTGTTCACATCGCTTTAAATGTCCAAACGTGAGCAGCATCTACTCCAACACAGGGCAGACTTAGAAGAGTTCAGTGCACGTGGAGTAACCAAATAACTGAATTTAGTTTTACCTATGACTCCACCTAAGCCCTGTTAGCTGATAAATAAGTGGTTATCCCCATTCTTTTCTCTGTGTTTATACATAGATAGTTGTCACTTCTCATACCATTCACTAATGAGAGAAATCATACATTAAAACCTAAAATGTACCTCTCACATAATCCTATGTCTGAGCATCAGCATGAAATGATGACAGTTGCTTAGAGGTTTAAGGGCTGATACAATAAACCACATACAGTACAGTCTATAGGCCTCTACACTGAACACACAAACACAGACATACACACACACTGTATATCTTCAGATTATTGATTCGTCTTTATTTCACAGTCTCACACAACAATGATGGCGGCCACGGCTCGCCACGCAGCCAGGCGAGCGTGCACCTCCCCATGTCCTGCCATGCACACTGAGCAGCACATTGTGGAGGAGTAGAAAACTTGAATATACAGATGTCTCCGTCCCTCACAGGCTCACTGGTGCCTGCACGCAAGACAGCAAACACACAGCACTGCTGCTGCTGCTGCTCAGGCAACAGCCTGTCAGACAGACATCCATCAGTGCAGAGATGGAGGATACAGCCGTTTCACTGCGGCTCCGTCTCGATGATGTAAATGACTGGAGGAGACAGATTGTGTCAGAATTAGCTGCTGGAACAGAGAGGACATGTGTGCTGTTTTCTCGGTGTGTTAAAGAGACAATGTAGCATCTATGAGAAGCTAGCTCTAGCCTTAACACAGAGATGGAAAACAGTCCAGGCTGCAAAGGTGATTGACAGCTTTTCATACCAGAGACTTATATAATAGTTAAATACATAAAATGTTTGTAAACCTCAAAAAATAGATTTGAAATAAGACTACATGCGCTCTCCATATGTTCATCAGCTTCATTAAATAAGAAATAGCACAGTAACAATGAGTCAGTGATATATCTCTCTGTGGTCTAATATCCTCAGGCCTAAGACTCCTGCAGACCTTAACATCATTTGACTGGAGTCCTGCAGTGCTACCTTGTTACCAGAGAGACCTCTGCCGCCATCTTGTGGCAGATGTGAGGACATTTAAACAGTTAAATGCCACATTTCCAATCTCCATTATCTTTATAGCTTAACAACCATCCACCCTCCATTATACCATTGTATCTCTGCTTTCCTTACCTTCACTCCTTTTAGAGTCTATTAGAAATGAGGGCCAATCCTAACATTACAGAACATATGTTACTGCACTTATTCCACTAAAAGTACAGTTTAATTTACAAGGAAAGCGAAGTCATTTGTCTTTGTTGCGCAAAAGTTAACATTTTACCAAAAGTATTGTTTTTACAAATGGCCAAACATTTTGGCAAATACTTGTTGGATGAGAAGATTGATACTGAATGATAAAAAGGTCTGCCTACCAGCACATCAAAAAGTCACTTACAGCTCATTCGTTTAATCCACACAGAAGTGTACAAATGACAAGCTATGGTTTTGTGAAGGTTCTGTGCCAGAGACAAGTTCACTTGGAGACAAATTTCCAGTGCTTGTGTTGCATTAAGCTAACCAGCTGCTGGCTGTAGCCTCATATTCAGTGTGCTGATGATAGACTGGTATTATGATTCTCCAATCTACAGCAAACCAAAGTTAGTTTGTAATCAGCCAACTATGAGAACAAATTCTAATCATAATTCTTAATTTTAACAATATAGGTTGTTTATGGAACTTAAAAACACTATTCCCTGAAACAATGAAAACTCTGCTTTATACTCCACTCACCATAGCTCCCTCTACTGAGGCCAATTGGATTTTCTCACTTCCTGTTTGGCAGTTTAGACCCATGAACAGCTGGTGATATGGATGGTTGCTCACTAATAAAAAAAAAAAGGTCAATTAAAGTGGAAGATAACCAGTAAATGAGCTCGATTTAAAAAAGTAAACTAAATAAATTTTTTTACTTCATTAACAATGTTAATAATGATTAATTACCAGAATTACATTTGTTAGCAGGTTAGCATGCTACACCCACATGTGCATACTATGTTAACCCAGAGAGACCTGGGCTGTACAATTTAGTAACACAGGGACTACAGAACAACTGTGCCAACAGAATGTAATAAATATAAATAAATAGAGCTGCAAGAACTACAATGTGCTAGGCCAGTGTGCAACCTACTGTTATAGGACACCGGTTAGCACTGTGACACCTGATTTACTGGGGTAAATAACCATAAAAAAATTTCAGGGCTGTAATTAAATAAAATCAAGCAATTAAAAGTACAAAAAAAAAATCAAGCAAAAATACACACAGATCTGCAAAACTAAAACGTAGCACCCTAACATAATGCAACAAAACAAAGGAGGCTGAGGGACATGTTAATGAAGCACATCTATATACAGCACTAGTAGTAGAAATAAGGACTGTGGACTGAATCTATTGTTTGGATCAATCTTAATCAGAAAAGTAACCTGTAATTATAGTTTTGTTTAATTAAATAAATGTAGTGGGGTAAAAAAAATACCACCACTCTCAGAGAGATGTCTAATCAGGCATTAAAAGTGAAAACACATCACTTCCATTGTTTTGTGGTAGGGACAGAAATGACAGACACTTCAAAAC
>NC_060172.1:31781073-31810651 GCF_021292245.1 Micropterus dolomieu
AAAAAAAAAAGGTCAATTAAAGTGGAAGATAACCAGTAAATGAGCTCGATTTAAAAAAGTAAACTAAATAAATTTTTTTACTTCATTAACAATGTTAATAATGATTAATTACCAGAATTACATTTGTTAGCAGGTTAGCATGCTACACCCACATGTGCATACTATGTTAACCCAGAGAGACCTGGGCTGTACAATTTAGTAACACAGGGACTACAGAACAACTGTGCCAACAGAATGTAATAAATATAAATAAATAGAGCTGCAAGAACTACAATGTGCTAGGCCAGTGTGCAACCTACTGTTATAGGACACCGGTTAGCACTGTGACACCTGATTTACTGGGGTAAATAACCATAAAAAAATTTCAGGGCTGTAATTAAATAAAATCAAGCAATTAAAAGTACAAAAAAAAAATCAAGCAAAAATACACACAGATCTGCAAAACTAAAACGTAGCACCCTAACATAATGCAACAAAACAAAGGAGGCTGAGGGACATGTTAATGAAGCACATCTATATACAGCACTAGTAGTAGAAATAAGGACTGTGGACTGAATCTATTGTTTGGATCAATCTTAATCAGAAAAGTAACCTGTAATTATAGTTTTGTTTAATTAAATAAATGTAGTGGGGTAAAAAAAATACCACCACTCTCAGAGAGATGTCTAATCAGGCATTAAAAGTGAAAACACATCACTTCCATTGTTTTGTGGTAGGGACAGAAATGACAGACACTTCAAAACCTGGCTGAATAAAAGCCAAACTCTGCATGGCTAAACACCACTGGAGGTAAGTACGAACATACATTTTTTTCTGTGATGCTCGAGTCACTGCAGGTTGACAGCCCAGCTCCTTCTTAAATAATGTTAGCTACCACTGCAGTGTTGCCAGAATGTCTGTATTTTCTCTTATATAAATAAAAATCCATTATCAAACAGAATGTGTAATAGTTTGGTCATACAACAAAAATGCAGCACATGACAGCATTAAATGTGGCAGAGAGAGAGTACACAAATATGGTGGGATTGTGACCAGCTGTGGGCTGAAGCGAGCGACCGCAACAGCTTGAAGATGTAAATGAGGTTAATTTGCAGAACCACTGTGTTTACAAGTTCAGAAGAAGAACAAGCTCAACTGGCTGCCGTGCTGTCAGTGTGAATTAGTCTGACATTGTGCTTACCCACAGGGATCTAGCAGCAGGTAACGGTAATACCCTTTTTTCTGTCTTGACTGCAGTGGTGTTGGGGTTTTTTTTTTCACTGCAGCTGAGTTTTGTAAATCGCTTTATGCAAATACGTTCCTGAAGAGTCCATCCTCTTCCTCAGCCTGATGAGGTGGGTATGTTGTCATGAAGATGTATCCTATGATTGATTTATTGACAAGACCAGCCAGTAGTGAGGCTGTCTGGTAATTAGTGTATTCAACACAGCCCCATTGTACAAAGTAAAAATTATGTGTGTGTCATCACTTCACTGATTACTGAGTTTACCCAAAGATGTACAGCAAAGAGCTGTTCAAAGCACTGTTCAGTCAAACAATGAACCACTGTAAGGACATTTCACTGTCAAAACATATATCTGCAGTATGTGTGTCTGTATGAAAACCCTTTCCTTTAATGTTTCTTTCCGTCACACTATCTGCGTGGCTCTATAAGAATGACAATTTCGACTGAAATATCTAGAAGACTATTGCATTAATTTGCCACGAATTAATTGTTTTATTTCACTCCCAATGACATTAGTGATCTACTAGCATTTCCTCTAATGCCACAAGCTGATCAAAGTTTTCACATATCTTAACATCTACCAGATAAATTGCCACAACATTTTGTACAAAAAGTAATCACAGACCATAAATCCTGCCATCACCTCTAATGAGGTTGACATTTATGGTTTTTAAGGGAATACCTCTTCAACTATTGTAATTAACTGATTTGGTTCAAAGTCAGACATGTCCGCATCAGGATGAATTGTCACAACTTTGGTGATCCCTAAACCTTTCACCACATCAAGGTTTTAGTTTATGACCAAATACCTGCAAAACTAATGTAAGATGACATTTATTTTGGTGAAGTTTTAGTTTGTATATCACCTTCAGTTATGTTTATGGGAATGGTTTACATGATTTCATTCATTCTAACTAGCCAAGCTGTACTTGCAAATGTTAGCATGCTAACACACTAAACTAGGATGGTTCTCAACATCAACATTATACTTGGTAAACATCAGCATGTTAGCATAGTCATTGTGAGCGTGTTGAGGTTAGTAGTTAGCTCAAAGCACTGCTGTGCCCATGTTCAGCATCACACAGCAAGGCTAGCATTGTTGTGGACTAGTTTTGTAGTAGACCTAATATGCTGCGTACAGGTAAATTGCCAAGGTAATGACTCTGTATATATGTAAATAATGTAATGTAAGTGATAGTTTGTGCAGTGATTACATTTGTTCAACCACAATACTGAATCATTACTTTATTTATTTAAAAAAATACCAACACAGACATATTCCTTTTCACAGATAATGTCTGCACAGACACTGGAATATGTGCCAAGTTTGAAAAACGTTCAACTATACATCACTGTCATCATTACTAAAATGAATAATTAGTCTTTTAGTTTCTTTAGTAACAAGCCAGATGCTGCTAACATGACCTGCACTGGCTGTGTGGAACAGCACTTTGTTTACAACCTCTTAGTAACTCTAGAGGGGTCACTTCTATTGACCTTTAAAGGGCAGACTGGATCTGGATCACTGTACCTGTTAACATATATATGTGTGTGTATAATATTTTTCTTCATAATTGTGGATATACAGTTTATAGTATATACAGTTATATATATAGATATATATATATATATATCCATCCATCCATCGTCAACTACTTATCTTGTGTACAGGTTCGGGGGGGCTGGAGCTCGCGGAGCGCTTTTCTCCCTGTCTGCTCACCAGAGCAAAGAGCAACCCCGCGGGGGCTAGCGACTACGTTGTGATTTTAAGAACGTTCCTAAGATCGACATCTTCCCCAATAGTAATCCGCATGCAGCTATTAGCTGTCCTCTTCGCTATGGTATTTGATTGCTTGTCTTGCTTTTTGTTCATCTACTTCTCCCACACACTGCATCCAGAGTAGTCTGCCTTTTTCAGACCATTCTCTGTAAACCCTAGAGATGGTTGTGTGGGAAAATCTTAGTAGATCAGATCAGTAGATTAGCTGTATTTATGTTTACAAGCAATTGAACAGGTGTGCCTAATAAAATGGCTGGTGAGTGTAGATTATAACGTCTATTATTAAATTTAAAATGACTTTAAGAAATATATTTGCATACATTTTTCAATATATGAAAAGTGTAATATATTAATACATATTGTATATTTTCAATAGTTTTGTATATATTAATATTGTATTTATTCCATTTATTATTAACCATATCAGTCAATATAATATATTGACAGTTCATATATAGTGAAATAAACTTTCTTTGCTTAAGGGGCTGGTGGGGTACTGAAAGGAATAAGGTAAGAGTAAAAGGCCAAGGGATTTCCATTTGAACAGGAGTGCTTGAGTCTTCTCTTGTTTTATCAGAGAGAAGAATGTGAAAAGTAACTGATATCCAGCTCACAGGACAGGAGTAAGAGTCTACAGCTCAGTGCCCATCCAGACATGTTATCATAAAGTATTATATTACCAGTCCAGCTGGGAGATGATGCTCAAAGCTTCAAAAACACCCAGGATCTACTCAACATCTGAAGGTTTTATGATTTAAGTTTTTCCTTTTTATCCTTTCTGTAGCTCCTGCTGATTTATCCTCACAGCATAAAAGAAACCATAAAAAGAGAGGTTGGGTAGCTGGGGAAATACTGGTGTCAAACAACACGGCATCGTTGCTCAACAGCCTCTGGATCTGTGTGTCCTAAAACCTGACTCTGCTGTTGGCTATCATATATTTTACAAAGGTTCAAACATTTGCCAAACATCCAGCCAAAACAGACACTATGTTCTGTCTGTATATCTTCCTGCCTGCCTGTCTCTATAAAATCTAAACTGGACTGAAAGTCTTAACATTTGTAGTGGCAAGCTGAAAGTCATATATAACTGGATGCACATTCTTCCCATTGTGTATTAAATAAAACTTCTAAACTTAACTATTTTAAGTCATCTGTGGAGGCCCTCTAAATGTTTGTGTATTGTTGGTCTGCTGATGAGCCAGTACTGTGGTCCAGACTGAAAAATCTAAAACAAATGATTGGACAGGATTGCTGTCTAATTTGCTGCAGATATTCAAGGTCCCCAGAAGAGAAATCCTAATGCCTTTGGTGATGCCCTAACCCACCATCAGGTCAACATTTTATTTTGTCCTGTGTGGAGGATATTTCTCACGGGGCTTAATTCAGGTAACAGGACAGGTGAGGCAGGTCACCACAAGTGTATGTTGACTGACCTTCCAGCTCTTGTCCTGCCTCTGTCTCACTCACTGTCAGGGTGATAACAGCTGGACTGATAAGGGAGAGACTGTAGTTCAGGCGTCAGACTTCAGTGTTCTCTGGGAATCTTATATGTTCACAAGAACTTAAAAAGGCCTAAACCTCAAATTTTACCCTGCCAATCGTATCCAGGTAGATAAATAAATCAGTCGGTGTGTTTCTGTGGTTTGTCACAATGTGCTGACTACAAAGGTCAAGTTGTTATGGCCTTTTTGCGGTGAAAAAAGTCCATATTTTGCTTGGTTAAGGTACTGTGACGGCCCCCTCTTCATACTGCTATTCATATGCTTTCTGTCTCCAGGGCTGCAGACCTGATTGGCAGAGTAATCAGCAGCATGGGACACACCTGGGCCCGGTGTGCCCCATGCATATAAGCCAAAGCAGCAGTCAGTCTTGGTTGGACCTCCTCATCTCAAGGCTTGATATTTTGTGTTTGGTTTCTTGTCTTTGTTTTTATAGCACAACATCCATGCAGCACGTGCTGCATGGATGTTATTTGGATGGATTTGTTATTTAGTTTACCCGTGTCTATTGTTTTTGTTACAGTCCAAGAGCTGGGCTGTGACAGTACATACACATGATCACTACTGTAAAATAATATATTTATATAAAAGTATAAAAGTAGAGTTTTTTTTTTTTAATAATAAAAATCAACAAGTCAACTATAGCCCATCTCTAATGTGATAGTCGTGTTCCAGTACAGTCCTTCTCTTTAGCACCCCCAGTGAACATTTGTTTCTCAAAACTGTGGCAAAATGTACCTGAGGGTACGTAACTGTAGCGCTGCAAAAATAGTCAGAGGTACGTATATCCCATGAGACCAGGTTGTTCATATCACATATAAATGTAGTTGCTACCTCTGCTGGACATTCCTAGCTGACTAAGGAGACCTCTGCATTGCTCTGAAATAATTGGGAGAAGTCTTAACACTGAGGAACATTTATATATGACATTTATTCTTAATTCTAAGAACAGAATTACTTTACTTTAAGATTCTGAGGAGCTTTATACATTCTACCAGCTTTTTTCCCCTATTTCCAGGAAAAAAACCTAAAGTAATATCCAAAATGAACCAGGAATAACTCCTCAACCATTTGGCCTAGATAAATAATTAAATTCTGGTCTCAACTGTAAATGAACCTGTTTATTTTGCTATTAAAGAGTAAACGGTAATGCAATAAAGGATAATATATTTTCATCCTCACCTGGTATAAAATGTGTAATTTAATAGCAATATCACCATCATTCAACTCATTATAATGCAAGTGAATATCTTCTAATACACCTGAAATACAACTGTAATTGTAAATTTGATGAAAATAAATTAATATACAACAGTTATTGCACAATTATAATTTATACCAGGCAAATGTCCATGTTTTATGTGTCCATATTTACTGTTTATATGTTCACTGGTATGGGGAGTTTTCTTCAAAACACTATTTCTGTCCATACAACCACGTTATATATATATATATAACATAAAGCTTCCAAAACATTGAAATATTGATAAAAACAGAGAATATTCATCAACATTCCTATGACTGAATGAACTCCCATGCTTTACCGGCCGGTAACTTGAGTCAGTGGAATCCTAGGGCTGATAGTGGGCTCTATCTCTTCGTCTTGAGTAGACAAATCATTTGGTATATTGGATGTCTGTCTGTCAACGATAGAGAGCTTAGAGGGATTGTGCAATATCCAAAATGGCGGCCAGAATTATTTTTGTCAACAACTGAGATGTTTTTGGACTGAAAACAGCGAAAACAGCAAAAGAAAAAGTCAGCGGTTGAACCTGTAAATGTATATTGTGTTTGTTGTTATTATCCGGCTAATAACTCACAGCTGGAGCTGAGCTTTCTTTAGAGTGGTCGGATTGAGGTGTAGGATGAGAGGAGTGATTTCTGGAAGGCAATACTGCAGCCATGTACAGTGATTACAGAGCGATTTATGTTGTGATATAAGCTCATTTAGATGCTTGGTGTTTGATGTGTGTTTGGTGTGGATAGACAGATGGTTGATTTAAGAGTCCAGATGAGCCTCCTAGCCGGAGATGGGGACTCGAGTTAGAGATTCGGACTCGAGTGCAACTTAAGTCGCACACACAGTGACGTCAGACTCAACTTGAGACTCAGACTTGACTTGGACTCGAGATGTTTATTTTTAGGAAACGTCTGATGAGTTTGCTGTTACTCCCCTCCCTCCGTTACCTATAACCTGCCTACATAACACTATCTGCTGCGCGTTGCCACACATGAGAGAGAACAATAAACACACGCAGCTGCTGTGCTATTCATCATAAACTTTGGCTTTAAAACTTCATACAACAAGACCCAAACAAAGAAGCGCTGAACGCAAAATAGGTTAGTAATCTGAGATTAGTAACCATGTTTATCAGCATTGGCCATCTAACGTTAGCTTGCTTCTTGCTTCAGCTATGACCTACGAGAGGTTTACTCGGACTGTCGTTCGTTATGAAAAGATGAACGAGCGTTTGTTTACATGCCAAACTTGTGGTGGTCGATTAACGTAATCATTTACGTCCCGCTGGCTGCCAACACATTTGTTATTAACGTCTGCTGCGAACAGGTTACAGGTTTATTGTTGATCATGTAGCCTTACAGTTTTATTTTAAGTTACATTGGTTTGAGAGTCTGGGGGATGTGTGAAGTAGTTTAGAAGCTGTCATTAACTGCATTGCACATTATGGTTGTGCTCTGTAAGTTAAAAACAGGTTACAGCTTTATTGTTGACCATGTAACTTTACAGTATTATTTAGTTAACTTTACACTGGGTTTGAGAGTCAACAGGGTTTGTTGACATACAGTAGTTTATAAGCTGTCATTAATTGTAGACGCATTGTACATTAGTCTGCATGGTTGTGCTCTGTAAGTTAAAAACAGACAGATTTATTGTTGATTATACAACGTCACAGTTTTATTTAGTTAACGTTACACTGGTTTGAGAGTCTGGGGAGTGTGCTGACTTACAGTATTTAATAAGCCGTCAATAATTGCATTGCACATTACATGGCTGTGCTCTGTAAATGAAAAACAGGTTAGTTACAGAATTCCTTGCAGTTCCTATGCAGTTTTATTAGCAACATTGATTGATCGCAGCAGGTAATAACCACGAGAGACTTGAGACTTGACTTGGACTCTTGCTCAAACACGTGAGCATCTCTGCTCCTAGCTTCACGGAGGTGTGTGGCATGCATAGGGTGAAAATAATACACAAATGGATTTCTCATTTTCATTTTTCAAAAATCAATTTACCTACCCCTATACAGGGCAGGGCAGGGCTTTACAACACTGTGTCCACATTCTGTGTCCATGTCAGTTCATCAGGACTTCTTCTGTACAACTCTATTCCCTAAGGCATGGGCACAACGAAGCAACGCTGCAGCTCAATATTCAGAGCGATTTTCTCCAGCTCTTCAGTTCTGTGAGAGCAGTTGGTGTTGGTCAATCTTCTAATGAAGTGAGGAGGCAGGGCCTTGTCCATATTAAACCCTAATGTCCACCAGGAGGCCTGTATTGGTTATATCAGCTCTAATTTATCTTGATGATAAGGAGCTGGCGTGCCGAGACATGTTTTGTTCAATACACATGAATTTACAAGATACAATAATTGTAAAAGTGCGTCTTTGTCTTTAATTTTTTCAATAGTTTAATTAATTTACCAGTCCACCTGGTCATCGCTCACACAGCAACCTATTCTGTAATCTCTCTTCACGTGTTTGATCAGTTTGTCTGATTAAACACCCACGAGTGAAACGGGGGATAGAGGCTTTCTGAAATGAACGCATTGGTGCTTGTGCCTGCAGTATGTTTAACTAAGAAATGTCACCTTCACTTCTGACCTAATCACTTTTCAGTCTGATGTCCCTTTGTGTGGGGAGAATTAAAATGCTGGCAAAGAGGAATACATCATGAAAATAATGAATTAATACCAGGAGAACTACTGACAGCAGATAACACTTTGGAAAAAGGGTCCAAAACATATGCTCAAGTATGGATGAGATGTGATGATTTGATGCATGTATAAATGCATGTATCATGAATTCATGTCGCTCACTATTTAAATGATCAGGTCACTGTGAGTTTATAGAGTCCAAAACCTCATAGAGATTTATTACTGCTTAATCAACCTTAATGGCATCAAATAACTCATTAATCAAAGTTATAGTCAGATGCAAACATCTACGTTCACCACCTAGTTGCTAACTTTGTCTGTCTGTAGTTTGGTGATGGCCACAGGTAGAGTATGGTTGGTTTGTAGAGCTTTTATCTTTCCAGAAAACTAAAATATGAGAGCGGTGAGAGTCAATCATAACAGTAAAGTTGCAGCCGGAAAACCAAAGAATGGGCTGAATGATGCTAAAATGCTCCACAGAGTTCTAGGGGACCTGCAGAGTTGAGCGATGTGCGTTTCTCTGTGTGTTTGTCACTGTGAGCAACCCATCCATCCATCCATCCATCCATCGTCAGCCGCTTATCCTGTGTACAGGGTTGCGGGGACTGTGAGCAGCCCCTTTCACATAAATGTAGCCATGTGATCCATTGTTTATTTTAAAAACATTAATTTTAGCCACTTAAGCATGTGTCATGTACCCTTATTATTACTATAAGAGAGGTAAGAGAGGTGTGTCGAGAAGTTTGGGAATAGCATGTTTTAAAACTAAACTCCATGACTTCTTGTAGCGTGCTGGGAGTTAATTACTACATGACTGATTACTGCTCACATAAGTATCATTCAAATATTATCTTTTACTTTGGCTTGGTACCCCCAAGCTACACATATATGTATAGTATGTGCAATGCCAGCTTCTCAGTTATCTAGTTATTACAGTCATCCACTAACGTTAACTGCAGTCGTAGTCACCGCCAGCATCCAGGCTTTCCTCCTTATTCATTATAGATGATTACAAACCAACAAAACCTGTTTCAACTCCAACCAAACAACCAACTGAAAAATAATTTGGCCGAGAGTTGTTGTTATAGTGGGTTTTGTAATCTGTTTTGTTATATTACAGTTTGCTAAGATGTCCGTTTTGGTATATATAAAAAAAAAAACAGTGAAAATGGACATTGCATATGGAAGCTTTCTACAAAAGTAATTGTCAAATGGATCAGTGGGGAACAGTGGGACTAACATTAGTCCAGTCTGAGGGACTGATTCCAAATGCCATCTACTTCTCATTAGAGGAACCGGCAGCTGTTATCTGTTTTCTCCCAGCATGCAGTGAGTCTGATTTCACAGCAGCAGAGGACTCTCAGCTCACTTCAGAGGACAGCGTGAATTATACTGATCACTCAGTTTCTTATTTTGGAGTACTACTTCAAACCTGCAGTTACGGTAGATTGGGCTGAAGTGAAAGAATTTCAAACCGATTAATGCTGGATATTCACAATATTTCGTATGAGCATCTGTCCACCTGATAAATGTTTTTCATAAGTTTTACTGAGCTGATTGGGTGTCATATTCATTATAATGTTGAATATTATAAAATATAATTTTACACTGTCATATAGTATAATTAGGCCTATGTTTTTAGAGATGTATTTCCTTTCTGACCATCTCTGCTTTCTGTTCCCTGGCCATGATGAAAACTAGATGAAAGCAATAAAGCTGTACTGTAGGTTAAATGATACAGTGCTCAAGACCAAAAACAGGTACATTTGTCGAACAGTTGGTGAATAAAAAAGTTCTATCTTACAGCAAAATAAACTGTGTCATGAAATAATGTGGGACCTTAATGTACTGGGAGATGAAAATTACTATAGCCTGTCTGAAAGGATAGATCCAGACAGACCACTTCATCCCCAGGTTTTCCACATCAGTCAGAAACATATTGTATCTATAGTTTTGGACATAAACAAATCGCAAATCACTGATCTGGACAATCCATTAGACATTTCCTGAAATATTATTATGAAGGAGTATAGCTGTTTATGTGCAGTACATGTGTTTTCCATTGCTGAACTGAAGGGCTGTGAAACCTCCGTGGTAGCGGCTGCAGTGTTTCATAACACAAGAGCAGAGAGGCTGTAAATGAGGAAAACAACACGTGTCTGAATTGTGTGTGTGCTTGTTAAGTACTGAGGTCAATATGCTATTTTGGTAACACAATATACCACGCTTGATCACAGGGTGGCACTGTCACCTAGGACCCACTACAGTTTGAAAAGTAGCACCAAAATAGATATAGATTATAGCATAGCCATACTGTTTTTCATAATATTGCTGCTGTGATGCTGCTCAGCCCGTATACAGCACACCTTTAACACATATAAAACTAAAGATTTTGCTCAGCTACAGATAAAACATGTCCCCTAAATTAGTATTGTCATTGCACAAGGAACAACTTTTAAAAATAATTCCAGTTGGATCAATTAAAAGACAAGTACAGGCAGAAGTATACAGATCTAAGTCACAATAGTACACTAAAAATACTCTAAATACTAAAAATAGAATAAATCCTACATTTAAAATATTAAAATTACACTGAGTATTACCACCAAAATATATATATATGTAAGTATCAAGTTAAGGTACTCATGCAGAATGGCCCCTTTTACAGTGTCACGTTAAGTTATTATAATGTTATATATTATATTATTAGATTAGTATTACTGACGCATTAATGTGTAAGCAGCATTTTATTGCTTCATGTACTGTTGGGTTATTTAATCTGTAGCAATGCATCATATAAACTCATGATGTGTTTTTATAAAAAAAAAATGCAATATTTTCCCCTGAAATGTAATTGAGTAGAAGTCTAAAGTAGCATGAAATGGACAGGCTAAAGTCAAGTAAGTACCTGAAAACAGCACTTAAATACAGTATTTAATGTAATTTTAATTTACTCAATGTATATACTTAGTTACTTTCCACCCCTGAGTACAGGTTTTTTTTTTACTTTACATATTAGTTTTTAGTGGCCAGCGCACCCTCTTCCTCCCTCGTTATCCTCCCTTTGTGATTCGATGGAAGCCATACTGATTCTGACATTGTGTGTCCTTTGCGATTCATCTGAGCTGTCAGGACTGGCTCATCTCACTGTCTGTGCTGCGCAAGTAACAAGCTCGAATCCTGTCCATGTGACAGGAGGGAGAGGCGCGCCTGGCCCGAACATCATCTGCAGTCTGGCTACATCCTTCATCTCTCTGCCCTCCCCTGGTCTCTTTCGCTGGAACGTTTTACTTGCAGTCAAATTTATATTCTTTTTTTTGCACGTTTAATCGCTTTATGTTTGCAAATCGACAGGAAAAAATGTTTTCAAAGCAGATGGTGTCGGGGGTCTTAATATAACCCATACAGTCAGTCCATTCAGTGTTTATGACAGACACCTGACTGTGAGGCCTTATGGCACTGCTTCACTAATTAAGCTTAGTCTCAAACTCATTCGACCCTCTGGGAATAACACAACTGTTAAAGAGAATCAACATGATGAGCCTGCATGCTTGTCACCCAGCCTTCAGTGAACTCCTCTCAGTTTTAGCATCTGATAGTGTTCAAACAGTCAGATCACGTCTGACCGTCATTTCTATTTGAGAGACATTTAATTAACTTATAACTAAGAGATTGCTACTGTTTGCACTGAGAAACTTAAGATACATATTCCATAAATAGGATCATTCTTACCTACAACAACCCATATACTTCAACCTGCATTCCGTGTTGGTTTTGTTGTTGTTTTTTTGCCCACTTGAGGGCAACACAACAAGCTGGATGCTCAACACATCGCCTTAAAAAGTTGATATGGGGAACATGTTATGGTCTGTTTTGGTCTCCCCCAACTGCTAGTTTCTGAGTCTGTAGTTTGTGGTGTTGCTGTATGGGCAGAGTATTTGAGGAGATAAAGCGCCTTACGGTGATGTTGCCCCCTACATGAAACTGCTCATCACAGTCAGGTCCACTGATCACAATCATGTTACCCTGTCAGCCAGAAGAGCCCACAGCACTGTGTCCACCCTCTTATTCAACCTGATTTTTATTTGGATACTTGAACTTTTGCTTTGCAAAATCATCTCCACTAGAAATGGCTGGACGTACAGATTAAAACACTGCCTCCGATTCTCATTGTTTGCATTCAAACTCTGTTTCAGGTGTTTCTGGCAGGTATGCAAGGAGGAGGTCCAGGAGAGAAGAGCATGCATACCTGAGGCACACAATGCTGCAGCTGTATAGATGGGTGTTTATGAGGATGTAGTTCCCAGCAGGGCCGTGAACCAGCTCATAAATCCGGGGATTGAGACTGCTTCTGTGGATTGGATTTTGGTTTGACATTCAATCTTTGTACTTGTACTGTGCCCAGGAAGGACATCAAGCTGGAATCTTGCCTTGTCCCTGTGACAGTGGCTAGACACAAAATCATGAAAGCTGTGCAGCCCAGTATCACAGCCCTGGAATGAGGCCTACTTTTTATGAAACTTTTAATGTTCAGTTTAGTTGACACAGTGTCAGAGAGCTATGAATTTACCTGCATGGTACATTTTAAGACCATAGTTCATGATGTTTTCTTGGAAGTTACTATGTTAAAGTGTCCTTTATATTTGTAATAAAATAATATACAATAACACACTCTCACCAAAGGAAAAGACTACTGCTCTGAGTTCAAGTGTTATTGACATTGTGTCTCTCCTCATACAGTGACAGACATCTCTGTGTTCCCATATGCCGCAGACTCCTAAATAATGTAAGGTTATTTCTAGATTTTTGATCTAGCTTTTCAAATGTCAATACTAAAATCTGGTCACAACATTTTTTATCTTCATGTCATCATTTTTTTCTCCAAACTACAGTCAGATCAAGGTGTGCACGTCTCAATCTTAAATATTAAAGCTTGTTTCACTGCAGTGTCTGCAGTTCATCCACCAGGTGTCACTTTCTTTCAGTCCATATATAAATGATTAAAGTGGTGGAGTAGCACATCTTCAGCATCTGTAAGAAGAGTTTTTTTGCTCAGATCTGTACAGTGACCACTGACTGATTGCTTTTAGCCTCCGTTTGTGGTAACAGATTGAACACTGTACACAAAGTACTATAGTGCCTCTCCTTGGTCCATTAAAGTGAAAAACATTTCAAGTAATGCAAGTGTAAGCAACTGAATGCATTTAATGAAATACAGTACTCATAGAAACAGCTGGATTTCATTTACAGTTCAAAGCATAAAGCACGAAACATATTTCAAGTAAAGTCAAACTAGTTGCATGGAGACTTCGTACAGCCACATGTGGCAGCTTTGAGGCTTTTCTCTATCATGATTGCACACCTGTAGCAACCAGCGGATTCCCACAGAAATCCAGTACAATCTGGGTAATGCTAATGCTGTGGATGTCATCTGTGTATGACTGGTCGTTTTTATTAATATGGGTGCTAAAAACACAATGTATGTATTAAAGTGAAATTATAAAGAGCCGTGGAAAACCCTCTTCAACCAAATTGAGCCCATCCTGGATTTACACTCATATTTGTGCAGTCGGGCACTTTGCAAGATAATCCCAACTCTGCAGGCCAACAAATCATGTCAAATCCTCTCTGAGTATTTGTCATGTTTGCGGCTCTCATAGAAGCAGTCCCTGCCCCGAGGCTTTCATTGCTGTTCATCATTGGATTTCACAACGAATTGTCATATTTTCCCCAGCGACCTCCAGTGTGTTTCCATGACCCTTCAAGCAGTCAGGTGGACCACTTACATCAGCCAGTGTGTGTCTGCTCCTCACAGAGCACTCGGTGAAGAACTTCTCTCTCGTAAATCCCTGCTGGACCAGTCATTCTCAGGGCTATATGTATGACCTTTTCACATCATCATCTGGGGAGGTATTCTTTAGGAAGTCTGCTGAAGTTCCTGCTCTGCAGTGCCTGGTCAACGGTTTGAATGAAGGGGTCAATCATCTGTCTCATGTCAGGAGTAAATGGGTCAAAGGAGGGCTGCTGGGCCCCCGAGCGTTTGAAATGCCCGTCCTGGTTGCTCTGTGCACAAAGCAGCCTCTCCTCAGTCATAGTGACATTTAGAAAGGCCGTGATGAGACGGAGCTGAGGGAGAAGAGCCCTCTGCAGCTCCTCATAATGGACCACCAGCAGGCGGCGTCCAAACTTCAGCCAGCCCAGAGCGTGGGACGCCCACCAGGGGGCGTAGCTGGAGACAAATTCTGGCCAATCTGCAGGTGCAAGAAAGTAGAGTTAAGGATGATTTAGAGGACAGTGAGTTCCATCAAGCATCATGTGATTGTCAATATCATGCCTAGGTCTTATACTAATTGTTAAATAATAATAATAATAATAATAATAATTCTTTGTACAGAACTTTTCAATACAGGAAACAAAGTGCTTTACAACAATCAATGTTAACAAAAAACAAGTTGTAAAAAATTTTCATCACACAGTGGCTTACAACAATGATTATCTTAAACATAAACAAGGCAATAGTATATAAATAAAGGGGAAATAAAATACGCCTCACACAGTGGTTTACAATCAATAAATAAAACATGACCAAGTCAATATACAACTAAAGGAAACTAATTATGAATCACACATTGAAAGCTTTGTGTAGAAGTTTGTCTTAAGAAGTAAGTTTAAACCAGGAACAGACTATCTGCTAGCCTGAGCTCCTCTGGTAGATTGTTCCAGAGTGTAGGAGGACAAACAACAGAGGCCCTGTCTCCTTTGGTTTTTAGCCTAGACCAAACCCTAGGACCACATAACTAGACACATTTCTCTACATGGGGTTCAAAGCACAAGTCTTGGTCAAAAACTACCCCAACATTTCTGGCTGAGGATTTAGCTTAAGTTGCTAGTTCACCTAACTTTGATATGATTTCATGATTTCATAACATGATATGATTTCTATTTGCTGGGGTACTGAGTACAATGACATCAGATTTGTGAAGGGCTGACTGCTCACCGGCTCTGATATAGAGCTGTGTGTCATTGGCATAAGTGGAATTGTACAATTTATTTGCAGATAATATTACTGAGGGGGAGCATATCAATGGAGAATAGAATGGTACCCAGGAATGAACCCTGAGGGATGCCATAGAGCAAGTTTGTGGGGAATGAAACTGAGCCTGCCACAGTGAAACATCTGTTAGAGAGGTAAGACCTGAACCAGAGAACACAGACTGTGTCGAACGATGCGCTGACATCCAAAAGAACTAGAATGGAGCCCTCACCAGCATCTTCAGTCAACAGAAGGTCATTACACAAGAGCAGACTGAAATATTTTGAATATTTTGTTGTCAAATATAATAAATAAATACATAATTGCCACTAATGCCACTAATTGTTTGAATGCAGCTTTTTCTTGGACTTTAGATAAAATTATAAGTTTGAAACGGGTCTGTTTCAAATAATTTAGACCCCTCCATTTTGAATAATTCAAAATGGAGGGGTCTAAATTATTTTTTTTTCCAGAAAGCTTCAACCAGAGCAGTTTTAAAACAAGCGGAAACGGAGGCGGAGGTCAGGGAGCTATTTTTAACAGTCAAGATGAAAGGGCCAACAGTGTGCATAGTCTCCTTCAGTAATCTGGAGGGGACCACATCCAAGAGGCAAGTAGATGACCTGATATGGTTAACTGTATCAATAAGGGCAGAGAGAGACATTGAGCTGAAGGAACTGAAGGATACAACATCACATGATATGCTGGTTAATGGCTCTTGGAGAGATCGGTTGCGGGGCCAGCTGCTAACAGACTGGGATGTGATTTTTTTTTCCAACTCTGATGAAGCTTAATCATAGGGTGAAGAGTAATATCCTTTACATCAGAACCAATCTTCATCTCATATAGAACGGCCAACAAAATATTATAGTATATTACCTGAATACAATCATCAACTGAACTTCATACCTAACACAATTTGATAAATAAGATGAATGCTGCAATATGTTTTCCTGGTCTGTGCTTAACGAAACTCCTGCGTCTCTTTTCCACTGTGATCGTATATTTATGCAACAGATGTAAAAAGTGTATAGCGGTTTCTCAGTAGTATCTTTATGGCTAAGCACGGTGCCCTTAGCAATACAACCATTTAGTTGAACGTTTTACAGTGTATACTGAAAGAAGTTGGCATCTTTTAAATTATACTGCATTTTCAGTTAATTAAAATAAAGAATATTGCCAAAGCAATTGCCAAAATGTATCTTTAATAGCTCATGCTGCTTCATGTGAATCAAGTAAATCTGAGTGGAGATGCGGGACAACCCTCTCTAAAAGATCTAAACAGTTGAAAGGAGGTGATAATATTTTGTTGGTGCAGTAATTAAAACCCAATAAATTGCCTTAACCTACTATATACATATTGTACCAAAGCCAAATGTGGATGTAAGATTTAAAAATGAAACCACTCTTTAAAGATGTATTGCAAGAATCTTTGCAAATACTTTATAATTATTTAACAGACTTAGTGGATGGAAATCTCAAATGTTCCTTGCCTGCTTTTGGCAACAGAGAAATCACAGAGGAATTCATACTGTGCCACACTGACTGACTGACCGACTGTAATGTTAATACAAAGTAAAGTGAGGAAGGGGATCAGTAGGGGTAGTAAAGGCCGTAGTGGATACTGCTGCTTGGAGCTTCTTTATTATATCAGTTTATTCAGCACACCTTTGTTGTATTTCCACAAAGAATTCTGGTAGACATGAAAAGGTTTGCCTCTCCAAGACAGGTCCATTTGGACATTTTTATTGGACTTATTTTTAGTCCACAGAAGACAATCAACAAATGTTTACTATGATTCAAAAACATTTCACTGTCCACAAATATGTATATTTACGTTTGCATTGTGTAAAATCACATCTACAGAAATACAGAGTGATTTGTACATGTGAAATTGACACTTCCTGTCAGTATGTGAGCCACGTTACATTTGTGACTTCCCTTTAACACATTTGTGGTATTTTCCCGTGTCTACAGCGGAAATCTGTTAAAGAGGTGATATTTTTGGCTTTTCCCCTCTCCTTTATTGTGTAATCTCTCTTTTTTGTGCATGTAACAGGTTTGCAAAGTGAAAAAGCCCAAAGTCCAGCCCAAAGGGAGTTCCCATCTCCCGCAGAAAACTCTGCTCTGAACTGCTTGAAAACAGCTCGTTTGTAGTCCAGCCCTTCACTTCCTTTACTTGTGACGTCACAATGAAAACGCGTCATAAAGCTTGCCAAACGGCTAGCGGGGTCAGGCACGCCCTCAAACCAAGCTAGTCTGTGCAGAGGCCCTCTCGACTCGCCTTTGTTTGGTTTTCCATTGTAGAAATGTTGCACCTGTACCCGCTTCCAGGTACTTTTTTTTGTATCACCTCACCTCCGTCGAGGTTCCAAGCGAGCTGAGGGATACTAAAATGTAACGTGAAAACACAACAGACTGCTGATTGGTCAGAGAGAATATTCACTATTCACTGCATCATCATTGTGTGCCCCCAGACAGAGGTCTGGCGCACGCAACAGCAACAGAAAGTTTTATATTTTACAGTTTTTGTATGGAATTTCATCACTAAATCCACTTCTGAGAAGTTTAGATTTCGAATATTGACAGTACGATGTGATGGCTGAACAAAAATGTGCTCGAATATTTTCGGAGTTGAGGAGCTCTGCAAGTGGCTGTGGGGGAAGCCTGCGCCAACCGGCGGGAGGAGCGTGTGAGGCCGGCCAGCCGCCCGCTCACAGAGCCCTCTGCTCCCGCCGTCACACAGACCGCTGCAGCAACAATGGCAGAGGAAAACACATCTGTCTTTACATTCATTTTCACTTAAAAAAGAGAAAGCTGTGTTAAGTCGTGGCAGTTGTGTGTGGCGTCGCTATGACGACAAGCTATGTACTATCTCTGGGTACTATCTGCAATGGAAAACGGAGCAGGACCGCTATGGTAGTATTTTTCGGCAAGGCAGCATAGATCATCAGAACACCGGCAACAGTTCAACGTTTAGTCCTAAAAGACGATGCAACTCCAACTCTGTTTGGGCCTGGAAATTCACAATCACAAACTGTAAGTATGCTTTACTGTGAATTGTATTTAATATAAACACGGTAATGTAACTTCTCAGACTGTTCAAGTGCGGAGTTGTTGTAAACATTGGCTAACACAGCTAAAGTTATAGCTATAATGCCAATGTTACACCTGATGTGAAAGCTACTGAGCAAACGTTCAAATTGTTTGGCCAATTTTTATGTAAAATTGAGTGGAAATAGTGTTTTTAAAAAATAGAAATTTTTGTAGTGGTGTATGGTAAGATGCGGAACAATGATGTTGTGTGGTTATGGACCATCTGCTAGGTTACGGTCGCAGTCTGAAGCGTCCTTGATTTGGATCACACTACCTTGTTCCTTACGACCCGTCCTTCTCTGCTTCTGATTGGCTAGTAGTCCTTACCTGGGAACTGCGCATGTGCAACTCCCAACAAAGATTTTGTACAAGTAAGATGCATCACTCTGTAGCTCAAGAGCGGAGCGTACAACACAGGGTGAAAGGAGGAGCTGCAGCAATGTGCAGTATGAGAAAAATATGGTGTTAATATGGTGAAAATTAAACCATATAAACCCCTAAATAAGATTTTGAACCTGAAAATGAGCATGATACCACCTCTTTAAAAGAAATGAGAGTCAGTTTACTAGCTCCACCAGCAGGTGGTGGGAGCAACATTCCCTCACATTAGTTGACAGGATTACAACTACCTAGGGTCGTGCTTTAGGATGCGGTTCGTCCTGGTCATCTCCGTTTAAATGTGCTGTGCTGTGCCTGGTTCCCCACAGTTTTCTAAGTTTGTGTTAGCTTTGGTAGTTAGATTAGCCCACGTTACGTTACAAGCTCACGTGAAATCATTTCGTTCAAGTCGAGAGATTTTATGGATTTCACAAAAATTGGTAATTCGTACTACAACTGGAACTAGCCTACCTATCAATTATATACCTTTATACATTTACCAAAGTCAGGTGAACAGTAAACATGTTTAGCTACATGATTATGTGTGTGATACATTATGAGGGGGGAAAGTAATAAATATTAATTGATAAAAAAGGAGGTGATGAAAATGGATGTGAAATGAAAAATAGTGTGATAAATATTCAAGTGATTTGATTAATTTTAAGTCGATTGAATTAAAACAGTAGTGATAGCATTAAAACATAACCATTTTTATTCATCAATCAACATTTACAACCCAAAATTGGCATTCATCATTTAAAGCAGGTAGCCTCAAGGGCTAAATTAACAAAAAGTTGATAATAAAAAGGAGGTGATGAAAATGCGTGTGAATTGAAATGCAGAGTGGTTAAATTTAAGGTGAATTGAAATATAAAGTAATAAATTGTCAACTGATGGGATAAACTTTATTTACCATTCATCGTTCACAACACCCCACTCTTGTTCATAGTACAACGCCAAGCGGGAAGCTTCCGGTCTACAATATGAAGCCGATGCGGAAGTCCCTGAAACCTGCATTCTATTGAAAATCCAGCAGGGGGCGACTCTTCTGGTTGCAAAAAGAAGTCTGGCTCCATTAGAAATAATGGGAAAATGAGGCTTGTTTCCTGCAACTTACTGCTTTGCTTTAACTTTTATTCCAGGACTCCAGGACCTTGTTTTAGAAAGCAGGCTCAACAAGCTCTAAGATTATCGCTGAGCTTATCCTTATCAATACATTTTATTCAGTCCAGCTCATCCATCATTTACCAGACTGGAATTTCCCAAATGAATGATAAAGTGCAGGAATTCTCTTATAGCCCATTGCATTTTAAATATGAAGGCTATATTTACTCAGCTGTAATCTGACGGGACAAAGTGCAGGTGGCAATAACTGAAGATGAAAATATGGATCAAACAGACCAGACACAATTTTGTAATTTGTAAATGTCAGACCCAGTAAGCTATTAATGTGTCTATAATAATTAATAATAATTGTCTATAGGTACAGACTGAAATTCAGAATTCTATTTTACATAAAGAAAAATCTTGCTCATTTTGTAGTCAAAATACTTTCAAAATCTCATTTTTGTTTCTCATATTTGTTTTAGCTCAGTGCGACTTATCACAATTTGACAGTTGATTGTTCATTGATCAGTTACAGCTTCATGGACCTACAGATAAGTTTGATTTAAACAGTGACTACTGCAGTTGTAGCCCACAGTAAGTGGTAAGTAACGGTTAATAACCTGACAGCGTCAAAAGGACAGTGCAGCCTATAGCTTTTAATCTGAGGATGAATCCCAATGACCAGAGATTGCTGTCTGTCCATTTCAATGACAAGTTGATCATAAAGGCGGGGAGGGTTAGCTTCACAGCATCATCCAGAGTTACTGATTTAGGGTTTGTCTGATTTCGGTCTCTGGAACAGAAAACCCAGAGTTTCCCTCATCTCTGGCTCGACATACTCAGAATTTTTACGAACTCTGCTTTCCGAAACAGGGCCCTGAACACTACTGATTTAGGACTCTGGGTTCCTATCCACAAGTTCTATCATTGTAATTACCTAATAACACATAATTTCAAGTCAATAATGGAAATAAAGTGGTGATCTAAACTTAAAAAATATGTCAGTTAACAACTGTAAATTAAAACATTAACATATTTTGCATGTATGTTAGTGGAAAGTAAAAAATGAAAAGCTGATGTCATTTACTGGTTTTTATTTGGAAATTTCTTTGAGACATCACTTCCACTGTATTTTCTCAAAACCTGGACGAACCACCACCAGAGGTACAGTAAATGAGAAACGTGTGTTGTTGTGATTAGGGTGAAGAACCCTTTAAACATTCTGTATTTGTTGTGGTTACAGATGGCACCACAGTGGTTTTTGTCTGTACATGACTTTACAGAACAACGTGAGAAAGATGAAGGATTTTCTGTGTGGGAGTGAATGGATTGTTCAAGTGCCATTCAAGTGGGATTTTAATACTCACAAATGTGACAATTCTCAGTTGCTGCTTTTCATGAATACTGCCTTTTTGCATTGCTACTCAATAGAAAAGCTTTCAGAGAGCAAATGTACTTTATGTTACCATGTGATAAAATCTGTAATACTCAAGAGTGCAGTCTTCACTGTAAATATGACAACTTACCTCCTTCATGATGTACTCACAGTCTCATCACAGAATGCCCTCTGGTCTACTGTTACTTAACATCAACAGCAGGACTTTATGCAGCAGTAACTGCAGCATCTTTCAGCAGAGCAATAAAGCACTCAACTCATTATCTCTTTATGGATTGGATTGTATTACCTTTGCTTTGCCACTGTACATCTGTGGCGTGGCCTAAATGTCCGGCACACTTGCGGTTGAATTCAGCCATGAGGGAGCGGTAAGGGTTTCGAATCAGCAGGATGGCAGAATCGAACATCTCAATTTCTTTCTGACCGCTCTCGTGGGTCTTTACGCAGATGCTGCGGCCACTCTTCCAGTAGTCCTTCTCTCCTTTGAAACCTGGTGCCAATGAATAAATGAATGAATAATGGTCAGCTGCAAGGCAATCTTTCACCAAGCACTCACTCTAACACCCATCTGAACGTTTGTGTGGCGCCCTCCCCCACCTCTGTTGTACAGCGTGCCGTCGAAATAGAAGCTGCCAGTGTAGTAGCCGGTCACGAGCTCAATCAGGTGCCGTACCCAGGTGTTGCCTGCGCCGGGAAAACTAGAAAGTGCCACCAGGGAGCTGGACCTCTGAGGCAGAAACATCCTCTCTTTGCACCTGGAGTCTAGAAGGACAGAGTTTTTGTCATCAGTCTTAGTTTTTAAATGAAGCAGAAATGCAGCACATCAGAATATATCAGAAGGGGAAAATGCAGAGAGAACAAAAGTAACACAGAACAAGTCATATGTGACAAATCGGGATGAGTGAAAATATATGATTTTGGGTCTGATCTAAGTTTGGAATGAACACTGCTTTCAAGAGCAATTCCTTCCTCAATCAAGTGTTCTTTCCCAAGGAAACGACACAATATTCATGGGCAGTGTCAGGGAGTAGGCTAGTTTTATCAGAGGTTATTTTTACAGGCCATTTTACAGGAGGACAGACAGGCTGGAACTCTAACTGCTGTGTGTGATCCGTAAAAATTACTGACATGGCAGAATAGGATGGGATTAAAATACAGACACGGTCTGGTGATTATTGCAATGTCCCATCTCCCTCAGTAGAACCAATCAGAATGAGGCTTTACATGATTGGAGTTTTAAACAAGACCCTGTCACATGCATATATGATTGACACAGGGTTGTATCTGTCTAACAAATATCTCACCAAGCACAGGTGTGTGATACACCTGGTAGTGGTCATGCTCAGTGGGTGATGTGGAGGTGTTGGTGTGGTTCAGACCAGCGTTCCCCACACACTGCTGGTTGTCAGTCTGCTGGCTGAGACTGAAAAGAGAGGATGTCCACGTACAGAAACAGTGGGCCTTCTTGATCACGGCCAACGGGAGCTCCTACAAACCAAAAGCACAAATGTTCCACGTGTTTTTCTATGACTCATCTTACTTCTTTTCTTTACGAAAGACTTACGTTCTACCCAAGGGTGATGTGTTAGCTCATTTCAGTAGGAAAGTGTGTATCACATCTACACTCCACGCTTCACTTTTGGTCATTATCTTTTCTCACTTTTCCAGTAGCAGGAGGTCAAAATGCTCAATGTCAAAGCATGAGTACAGACACCGCAGTGAAACTTTTTAGTTAAGTTATGCATAACCACACATACATGCACACAGACCGCATTGTCTGAATAAATTACAATGTAGTCACCGCCAAATGATGTGCAATATTTCTACCAGGCATTTCTGTTTTCAGACGAGACACAGCTGCACCCAGTAAGATCTTGGTGCAGGATCCAGACTATCTACTCCTCATTAGATGCACATTAAACCTTAAATATTCAGCAAAATCCAGGGAGCTCTGTGCTCCCACATGTGAACTCATGGGAGTGGAGACATCTCTCTGAGCTATGGATTTTCCTCTCCTGGAAGTGGAGAGCCGCTGGTAGCATACAGAGAGCTATGTGCAATAAATTGATAATCAGGTCTGTAATTTCAGAGAAATAATACAAACCTTATCTGTGCAGGTCTCGATGCAGGACTGTGTGGTTAGGTTGGGCTGAAAGGAGTTGATGGGGAAGGTGCTGATAGTGCTCTTCTGCAGCTTGAAGCAACCTCGGTAGTGAATGTTTCTGACTGGAAAAGGAAAAATACACATGCAAAAATAGTTGCTCGCTAGTGGCTGGATAACAAAAATGGATTTGGTAGGATTGGGATTGCTAACTGCATTAACCAGCATTACATAGTATTTTCATTTATTCACTGAAAAGGGCAAATAAAGGGTTTATTCTGAAATAAACTATCGGATTTAAAATAAAAAAGTTATTCGACATCAGGCTGAATTTAAATTACCAATAAATCCAAATTATTTCTGCCCTAATTACATTCCTATACTTAACTGAATTCTGGTGTGTAATATATTCACAATTCAGCTGCAAATCTCCGGAGACACCGAACCTTCCAATCATGAATATTAATACTGTATATGATATAACTTCTTACATAATATATTTGACCTTGCCAGAAACAGTAATGTGGTGCATATCCTCAAAGAACAGACAACAGTTTTTGTAAGAGAAATGTTCATGTATAATCAGTCTGTTGGATTTTTATGAAGTGGTTTGGATTATAAATACACAACAATACACAATTCTGTGACAACTGTGAAGTCACAAGGGTTATACTGACATGTTCCTTATATATCTTGTTCTTTTAAATGAAATGTACAGCTCAAATCATCATGGTGCCTCACAAACTATCTGTGACATGGCCTGTGCAAGCAGACAATGTGTATACACTCTCTATAAACTCCACAGTTGCCGCCTCAGAGAATATTCTTTAACAAATGGCATCAATCAAGCGTGATTTTATGCAAAAATGCACCTGTTTAATCAGCCTAAATCATGATATTTTCAGCCACAGATAAATTTAATGCCCTAGTGCAGTGGGCGCTGCAGCACTCTGGGGTGTTTTGACAGACCAAGGGTATCAAAATGTACAGTAAAGAAATGGGAACATATTTATATTATGTATATTCCATTTCCCTGTATCTAAACAGAAGAATAAACTTTCAAGTCACCATGTTATATTATGCAGTAATAGCACAGTCTGGACTTGTGATCGCAGGTTACGGTTGGTGGTTGTCGTAGCAATGCAAGACGCTTTCCGACACTAGTTTTTCACGTCCACATCAGACAGATATAACAACTATTAAAGCAGTGATAGAAAGATTTATTTCTTTAACTCAGTCGTCATGACAGTCTGAGACAAAAACTAAACCGTACAGTGATGACCACTTTGCTTACAGTTTTTATGTGGAGAGGAGAAGTTAGCTGTCCCACAACAGAACATAGAAATTTACTCAACAAACTAGCATACTTGTTCAGTGTGTTCTGTTTGCTAATATTATTTCATTTTCTTCCGGTCATATATTTAGCATTTTACATCAAACTGAAAACATTGTCTGTATGTGTTGTTTCTTTTAAAAAATGTCTATAGAATGTGTTATCACAGGAAAAAAAATCTTAACTAATCATAACTAAATAGGCTATAACAAGGAGAAAAACAATCAGTATAAAGGGATGTCGTGGTTTAAAAACGTTTGGTAACCCCTGCTCTAGTGAGTTATTCTGGCAGCAGGATGGTGTATGTGGGATAAACTAGAATGCTCATGTTCATGGTAATGAAGGACAATGTCAGTCATTGCAACAGTGTGGCTCATAGATATGTGTTTAATGGTTTTTGGACAACAATAGAGCTCAGAGGGACACAATATATGAGGGTTTACAAGGAGGATTAGAGATTAATTCAACATTGGTTTTAGCCAGACTCATCATCGTGTGAGGACTGCACAGTTTTTTTCTGACATCGCATTCTGTAGACTGATTTTATCTATTTAAGTTTTGAAGTTATTTCTTCACTCGTCTGTGAAGTCACCCACAGAGCAACTCATGCAGAGAAGAAATAGCAAACAGTCCTATGTCCTCCCTGAGGGAAGTTGACTCACATTTTCTGTGACCTGGCAGCTGCTCCTCCACCTTGTAAATGGAGAGTCGGCCCACACCGCCACAGGGAGCCCCCCTCTCACCCCGACACACCAGACTACAATCCTCCTCAGGAGCCCGTGGGCTACTGATTCGGTTCCCACAGTGGCATTCAGCACCATACTCCAGACCTGCAAACTGGTACCCACTAGCCACACACACACACACACACACACACACACACACACACACACACACACACACACAGAGCCATGTGTCACAATCTTCAAATACATTCCCCAGACCCTTAAACACCACAACTACATGCATAACCCTTACCCTAACATTAATCTGATTCTAACATGAAACCTAAAACCAAGTCAAGTATAGTGGAATCCGGGTTTTTGGACTATAGTACAAATATAGTAAAACAAGCCCATACACACACACAGACAGACACAGACAGACAGAAACATAAGCCATAACCCCCAGCTATTGCCCTCAGGCTAAGCCACCCCACAGGACATTCATTAACATTTCAAACTTATCATTGAACTCAGACTTCTTAGCAGTAAAGCTACAGTATAGTCTCTCCCCTGTGATATTTATCAGCACTTCTCCTTCCGCACTCACCTGACTGTGTAATGCCTTTTTCTAGCTGATCTGTCGTCATCTCTGATCTGTTCTTTACATATCAAGGCTGTTGTGACTCATCCTCGCTCTTTATCCTCTCTCTTTGGGACAGACAGAGACCTCATCAAAAGTGACCTTTTCATATATGTCCTTTGAAGCTTCCTCATAAATTGCCTTGACTTTTTACTTTTTTACTCATCGCGGTAATTGGCTCTCTCAGGTAACGAGCACGAGTGCTTTCCATGTGGATGGGGTGGTGGAAGGGCTCAGTGGGCTTTAGATGTGAGCAGCAACTCTCAGTCTGACTGAATCCATCTGTCCTCGGCTGTTCTGTTTCAGCAGGGCTACGCTGCTTCTTTGCTGGTAAGATATTAAAAGGAATTATTCAAGATGGTCATTCCTTGAGTTTGCTTTGAAAAATCCACCTGTCTCTGCACATTTTTTTTTCTCTCTCAGCTTTGGACAGCCATTTGAATGCTGCAACTTCAGCTTGCACTGACCCAATCAGAGATTTTCACCCCCAGGAAATATCTCACCTCTGGCTTATTTACCAACTGCTGTAGTCAGCTCATTAAGCTTTCTAACACACACACACCTCCCTCCTTCCTTCTGCAACAGATCAAGCCTTCTGTCCTGCTCTTCACTCTCCCCTCTCTCACCCCCCTCATCTTTTACTGTCACCCAGCCACCTGGCTTTCCGCTGGCTGCAAACACAGGAGGCATTCATGGAGGAGACTGAGATCCAAAGCATTTACTCAAACAGCAGGCCTTCTGTGGTCCCCTCACAGGAGCCCGTCGCAAACGCATTACCTTTCTGAGCAGGTGTCTTGACACAGAGAACTGGTCATTTTGCGCAGGTCATAAAGCATGGTCCCTCCCAGTGCCCGATCACTGGCATTGTGCAGAAAGCAACCGATGTAGGTTCCTGCGTGTGTAAAAAAACCCAGAGAGAAACAATTCAGATTGATAAAAAATCCCTGTAAAGGGCACTCAGCAAGTGGACACAATTTGGAATGTGTGTTACAATAACATTTTGTGCTCAAATCATTTGTGAATTAATAGTTTTGTTGTCACGAAAAAACAGATTTAGATAATAAGTTAATCTTCAGTTTGTCACATGTGAGGAACTGCCTCTTTCCCTTTCTTTGATATGATGGTACATTAAATTTGGGCGTTTGGGATGGTGTGTTGGACAAAGTAAAGCAATTTGAATTTGTCCCCTAGGGAAACAGTAATGGGACTTTATTGATTACATGATTCGTCAAGCAAACTAATTGACAGTTTAATGAAAATAATCATCGGTTGTAGCCCAATAACATGAATTACCTCAATTTGAAGTCGATTTTCATGTTTAGTCTTTAAGCTAGATTCTGAGCATATTTACACACAAAGGAAAGAAATTTTGAATAAACTACTATAATAATTAGAGTTATTCTGATGCATTTTGTGTTTGCAAAAATTGGATGCATGTGCGTGAGCATAATACACACACTGACAATGGATACTGACACTGTCCTCTTTAAGTTGATTTGGACATAAACCAGACCTACTTTGTCTTTAGTCTGGCACAGGCAAAATCTTTTGGCAGTGCCAAAGAAGCCTTTGCATCATCACTTACTCACAGTAATTATACACACCAGCGTGTATTGTGAGCCATAATATCCAACTAATTTATATTATGGTGAGGCCTAATTTGTCATCCAATAGAGATGATTCCCATTTCTACATTACTGTGAACCTGTTTACTTACACTGAAATCACCCCTGGAGAAAGAAGTATGTTACACATAACAGGCTACGACAGACTATTATGATGGGCTGATAAGATTAAGGCTTCATATAAAATATCACCTAAATTCAGTCTTTGATGTTATCCTAGTCTTTGCCACACAGCTACATCAAACTCTACTCAGCTGACACATAAATGTTTTCTTTATAAATACCAGTCTGTGTGGGGAGGGTAGCATATGCATTTCTTTTGTGTGCAGACTTAATTTACATCTTGCCTCCATGGGTCTGAGACTGTATTTTTAGATTATATGCTAGATGTTTCTACAGGTTTATGCTAGAGGTTTCTTCAAGAACTGTATGTTGTGAACGGGAAGATCAAGTCTATCTTGAGGTGCATGTAGTGCATACATATAAATCCGCAATGTTGGCTTAGATTTATTTCACAAACCCTAGTATGAATTTGTATTCATAGATGTTTTAAAGGTTTCAAGGACACTGGATTCAGCTTGCGTTATGTTTACTACCAACATAAAAAAGACGGAATGCCAACTACTCAAAAAGAGGATTTAAAGAGTGTTGGAGGAGATACAAGCTACCAGGATTGAAGAGATGTGGCAGCAAGGTGCACAGACAAGATGGAGGCAAGCAATGGACCATGAAATCTCTGGCAGGCCAAGCATCACCATATCGAATTTGTGATTCAATCAGTCTGTGATGTCCTCTGAAGCCCGTCCAGCCTGTTGTGCTGGGGCGAGGCTGAGTCACCAGCTGCCTGTGCCTCAGGAGACAAACACTGGAGAACACCAGCAGCTGCTGCCTGAAAGCACTAAGAGACTCGGGCTGCCAAAGTCTGTGGCAGGAAGCATCTCAAGAGGCATCACCCAAGGTGGGTTCCCCCCTACCCTACTATCCCACTCACCTACCCAGCAGGGCAGGTCATTCTATAATCAAAGTGAAGGAGATGCCCCAGGCAGCTGCAGCTGAGGGTTAATGGAAGGAAGCAGCCCAAATTCCCAGACATGATAGAAATGACTGCACTTAGGCCTGACACCGTGTCGCTTTCTTAAACACTAAGACAGATGGCTGTGCTGGAGCTGATTCTTCCCCACAGGATTGGATGGACAAGGCTAATGACAGGGTGGCCAAGTTTTAGTGCATGTGCCACTGCTATGGGTAGCATGTGCACTGTGTGTGTCCGTTAAAGTGGGCTAAAGAGGGTTCACAGTCCTGCTGCTGCGTCTATGATATCTGCAGCAAAGGGTCTCAGGACATGGTAGACTGACCTAATAAGTTGTGGTCAGTGGGGATCGTCTCAGCACATTAGCAGATAGACATTTAACCAAGTTTGGTATCAGATGTTGGGGATATATATATACAGTGGGTACGGAAAGTATTCAGACCCCTTTAAATTTTTCACTCTTTGTTTCATTGCAGCCATTTTCCAAAAATCAAAAAAGTTCATTTTATTTCTCAGTAATGTACACTCAGCACCCCATCTTGACAGAAAAAAACAGAAATGTAGAAATTTTTGCAAATTTATTAAAAAAGAAAAACTGAAATATCACATGGTCATAAGTATTCAGACCCTTTTCCGTGACACTCATATTTAACTCAGGTGCTGTCTATTTCTTCTGATCATCCTTGAGATGGTTCTACACCTTCATTTGAGTCCAGCTGTGTTTGATTATACTGATTGGACTTGATTAGGAAAGCCACACACCTGTCTATATAAGACC
>NC_060172.1:31810751-31818853 GCF_021292245.1 Micropterus dolomieu
AGTGCTCTGGACCTCAGACTGGGCCGAAGGTTTACCTTCCAACAAGACAATGACCCTAAGCACACCGCTAAAATAACGAAGGAGTGGCTTCACAACAACTCTGTGGCTGTTCTTGAATGGCCCAGCCAGAGCCCTGACTTTAACCCAATTGAGCATCTCTGGAGAGACCTGAAAATGGCTGTCCACCAACGTTTACCATCCAACCTGACAGAACTGGAGAGGATCTGCAAGGAGGAATGGCAGAGGATACCCAAATCCAGATGTGAAAAACTTGTTGCATCTTTCCCAAAACGACTCATGGCTGTATTAGATCAAAAGGGTGCTTCTACTAAATACTGAGCAAAGGGTCTGAATACTTACGACCATGTGATATTTCAGTTTTTCTTTTTTAATAAATTTGCTAAAATTTCTACATTTCTGTTTTTTTCTGTCAAGATGGGGTGCTGAGTGTACATTACTGAGAAATAAAATGAACTTTTTTGATTTTTGGAAAATGGCTGCAATGAAACAAAGAGTGAAAAATTTAAAGGGGTCTGAATACTTTCCGTACCCACTGTATATACATATTTAATTGTCTTTATATGTATAAACACACACACGAAAAACTCACCCTAACACTAAAAGGCTGATGTGCCATAATGATCATTAGAATAAGAGCAAAACATAAGGATTAGAAAAAATAAATCCAGTGGATACAATTCCAAAGACAAATAATTGCTAAACCTTTTGAAATATAAATCTATTTAACACAATATGATAAAATTGTTTATTGTGTTTCCCATTATAATGGTATTACAATAAAAAAGAAGAAACGCTATGTAAACCTGAACCTCTGTGTTATTAATGCACTAACCCCACTTAAAATCCTTTTGGTTTATGATATTTCTGATAATGCTGTAACTGCATCCTGACTACAAAGAGTTCTGTGATTTACTTTATTGTCTTTGACATTCAAAGAATATTAACTGCATAGAACAATATAGATAAAATATTTTTTAACACTAATTATTATTAACTAACAAACAAACAATTAATAATTAACTAACAAACAGTGACAGGACCCCTGAGCCCTGAGCAACAGTGTCTGTAGATATTTTTTCAGGCAGCATCCAGCCCCAACAACCTTCGCCAGTAAGGTAGGGCAACATTTATGTAGCCTCAGAGGCAACAACCAGGGGCAAAAAAGTCTGCAAAGCACTTGCCACAACACTGTCGGCTGCTTGTTAAGCTCATTGCTGTGACCGCAACATTTGTATCGGCTCATCTACTCTCATCTAGACTGGTGGCTTAACAGTCAGAAGACAATATTTAGAAAGACATAAATAAGAAAATTCAACCTGAAACAAATTGTAGGGGACATGCACCACCCACCCCCATGCCCACTAGAAATTACACCCTTGTGGACAACCCAACCACCTCCACTTCCTGACTACCTAAAAGTTTGCAGGGGAATCAACACAAACTTCATAAAACTCAGATATCATGAAATATCAACACAGAGTGTCGCTCCTACTGTGCAACCCCTGTAATATTTCTTACTTCTGATCCGTCTGCACATCCCTGGGTGTGTAATTCTTCTGATATGTACTTTACATATCAAGGAATCTGTGACTCATCCCTGTGAGGCACAATGTTTCCAGCAGCAGACACAAAGTGTTTTGCGTCTCACACTTTTATATTAAAATGTTTGAATAGGTAGGGCTCCTGGATCTATGAATATCTAAAACTGAAAAGGCATGTGCGAACCTTTCCACACAGATGTGTAATGTTATTACTGCTATGGTAGTGTTAGTCAAAGCCAGTGAATAAAGATGGAATACAGATTAAAAAATTAAACTGTGAAAAGATAAAGATTGAATAGCAAACCACAGAACTGAAGATATTAGGATAAACACAGAGAAACGAGCTGCGAATGATTAGAACTGCAGGCTTTTCATCTTAAATATTATATGATGATATTCTATTTTACCATACTTCTTTTTACATTTTCTTATTTTCTAATCCTTTGGGAGTCCAGAGTAGAGTCGGGCAGACACATTGGTATATCCCAGATATTAGTTAATGACATTGGGGAGAGCTGGGACAATTAAAACACTTTCAGATAAATGTCATTTTAAAAGATAACGTTACATACAGAAACTATTTTTTGTTGTGATCAACAACTCCTATGTGTGTTATATCAATACCTGGTACTATTTTGTACAAATGTGAAGCAAAGTTGGTATTATTTGACTTACAATGGAAGTTGACCATTGTGTCCCGACCGGTCGAGACAGCAGACACAGGGGTGGGAAAAATTAAATAGATTATGACTCCTGACTGTTAAACTTGAGTCACTTCTATACTGAAAATCTCTGACATGGCAAACTTCTGGATGTGTTAAAGTATTAACTAATCTGTCATATGATCATGACAAAAAAACCAACTACTTGTCATTCAAAATTACCAGTTGAGTGAATTAACTTTCGGTGATTGAAAACAGCTTCTTCAGTATTACTGTACGAAAGTGTGATGGATTCACCCGTTTTTTTGCACTTCTGGTAAGTATTGAATACTGTACATGCTGATATAGTCTGGCTTATCAGACTCATATGAGCTTGGAGAAAATTGCTGTGTTACTTTCATCCCACGTTTCATTCATCCTGGCTCTCCCTTAGAGTAAGTATCAGCCAATAAATATAATTATTATTAAAATATTAAATATTGTAATTGCACTTCTGAAAAACCAAAGTCTCTTTGCATACTGTATCTTGGTCACAATTTATCAAATTTAAGGGATTCTTATCAAAAATATTTGTCTTTGTTTTATGGTTATGTTAAAAATTGAATTGCTGCAAATAATTAGTTATCAGATGATTAAAAACTCAACATCCTGTATTGGTCTGGCTGTAGTCCAGAGACTAGAGACAGCTATGAGATTTGGATAACAAGATTGTGTTGGATGGCTAAGAGCCATTTAATGACTGCACACACTGGCCGAACACCTCATGACAGTCCTGATTTAGTACCTTATCATTTGTACTTGACTCACAATGTGTAAAAACTGTTTTCCAGTCATTGTTTTGTCCATTTCCCTTTCTTTATTCTAGTAAAGTAAGAAAGTGCTTGTTGTAGAGTTGTAGTCAAGACCGCCCAAACTGAGACCAAGTCAAGACCAAGACCAGAGTTTATCGAGACCAAGATAAGACCAAGACTTTTAGGGGTTGAGACCAAGTCGAGACTAAGACCGAGTCAAGACCAAGACCAGTCCCCACATTACATGACACACAATAAAATGTGCAACGAGATCATAGGTGCTTCTCAAATTGATCAGAAAGATCCACATTCCCATTAAAACACCCACATAGAAAGAAAAAGAGCTGAAATCAACGTAAGCATCGCGGGGAGATGTGACAGTTGTTAATGAGAACAACGCATTTTTAATTAGCGTTATTGGTTACATTTGAAGCAATACGTTTTACACCCAATCAAAGTTAGGATGTTAACAAATAAATCAGATATTGCAAAAACGATTTATTGATATTCCCAAAGTTATGATCTTGACTGGTCTTAAAAAATAAAAATTCCGAATCCTCAATGTCCGAGACCGAGACAAGCCCGAGTACAAATGCGGTCGAGTCCGAGACGAGACCAAAACCATCAAAAAGTGGTCTTGAGACCAAGACTGGTCTCGAGTTCTACAACACTAGCTTGCTGAACCACTTTTAAAAGACTCATCAGAAAGGATGTTACATTTGTGGAACATTGAAGCTATGACTGCAGCTAACGATTATCTTGATGATTGATTAATCTACATGCTTTGATTTTAATTGATAATAACTGATTGATTAATAATTCGACATTTAGGAATTACACTTTCTTGTTGAGATTTTGATGAGAAGATTGACACCACTCATGTATTCGTACTCAAATATGTAGCTACAGCCAGCAGACGGTTAGCTTAATGCAGCACAATTCTGGAAATTTGTCTCTAAGTAACTTGTCTCTGCCATTCAACCTTCACAAAATCACACAGTGAAAAGGGAGACTCCAGGTAGATAGATTAAACAATCTATATAAATAAATATATATATATATATAACATGTTAATTAGTGAGCTTCGGACATGCTTATAGGTATTTTTAAACTTTGGACAGAGGCAGGTTAGCCGTTTCCAGTCTTTATGCTAAGCTAAGCTAACAGGCTGCTGTCGGTGGCTTCATGTTTTCTGGACAGATGCGGGTGCGCTATTGATCTCTCATCTAACTCTCAGCAAGAAAGTGCATTAAGTGAGCACTAAGTGACATTGAGCAATGCACATACAAGTGAACTGTTAAGGTTTATTAATTATACCACAAACAGTGGGCCCTGGCTATTTCTCTGAAACCTTCAATCAAATACTCTTTCAGGGCATGTGGTACAATAGGCCAGGGTAATTTAATTCTGTGTCCTGGGTAATACTTTTTAAAAGGAACCTTTGCCAGATTGCTGTTGCTGAAACTGATCTCATTCCTGCCTCCAACATTTTTCATCTGTATTATCCTACTTAGTGACTGAGTGGTTATGTAGTGTCTGTTTAAAAAAAGGATTAAGAGCTCTTGTAGGATGCTTTTCAAGAACGAGCTGGAAGAACAAATGTTCCACTGGAGGTAATTCCATTGTATTTATCATTTCAACAAAATGGCAAACGCACTGACAGGCCGTGTTCAACAACACAGTAAATCTCCAGGGATCTCTGAAAGTCCTCAACTAATGGTGAAAGCTCCTTAACAGAGAGTACAAGTAAGGAATCATATCATTTTTATCTACATAATTACTAATTTATTTTCTAGAAACTGCGTTGGCTCCTGCCTGCCTTTTGCCTATTGCTTCTTAGAGGATCAGTGAGCACGATACCTCATCTAGAAGATATGAAGCACCCACATGTAAAATGTCATATAAATGTATAATGAAGCTCTTCTAAATGTTCTAAGGTCATGAACATCTCTTCATAAATGTACAATGAAGCCTGTTGTGAGTGTGCTATGGAAGCCCAGAGCAGAGTGTATTATCTCTGCCCCAGGCTATAGGAGCTAAAAATGTAAATCACAATATGGAAAATAAACATGTATATTTGCTCCTTCATATATTATTCAACAGGAAGCCCACCGTCTCAGTCAACACATATTCACAAGGATTTTTCAGTCTTACATAGCCTCCCTTCCACTGCGGTATGTCAGATAGCATAATAGTGTTAGAGGTTAGAGCTGAGAGCTTTTTCACCGACTTTGCAATGATATCTGCTTTTGTATAATGGCAATAGAGGTGCACAACCTTGGCTCCTCATCAGTTAATGACCGGCAAAACCACATTAGATGTTGTGATGAGGCCACACAACCACAAGCTCATCCGGTAACATATCTTTCGCAGCCATGTTAGAGGTCCCTGAGCTTCGGAAAACAAGTAGCTGATCGAGTTGGTTAAAGCACAACTTTACAGTCTGATCAGCATTTATTAGTATTGTTTCATGCCTGCGTACTTTGTGGTGAAGAATAATATTCATTTTGTATTCACGTAATGCAGGTCAGCTAATTAAAGATAGTATTGAGCAGTATATCATGCTCATGTTGTTAATACCTAACTGGCACACTAATTAATGTAAATAGGGCAAGCAGCGGCCAGTGATCACATGTTAACATTAATACTGGCTGCTTGCTTCTTTTGCCTCCTGGCTAGTGAGCTAAAAGAAAAGCTGCAGTGATGTTTATGAAGTTCCAACTCTGACTATTTAAGAGTAGAGACCTGGACTGAAGACAGTGTCAACTCAATGTGTAGACAAGTCTAGCTCTTCAGACTGACCTTAGGTAAAATTTTTTGAGTATGTTCACAGAAACAGCTGCGAGGTCTGTATCGTTATTTACCTTTATGTCTGCTGCTCCTGTGGAGAGAGACCTTCTGCTCTGGACTCTCTGGCAGCAGACTGTGAAACCAGCGGCGATGCAAGTGTTGGACCCCCAGGCTTTGGGAAGCAGGCCAGCGTCGCCCTGCTTTGACTCCCCCTCCAGACACAGACTGAACGGCGGCCCATCTGGAGCGCGCCCTCACACCCAAGCCTGCAGACCTGAGGATGGTAGGAGGTGCCGCAAGAGACAGCAGGGGTGGCAGGCTGACGAGGTTTGACTGGGCTACTCTGACGCTGGAGCGCTGCAGGAGCAGGATGCTGCCTGCCATGAGATAGGCGATGCCCAGGCAGAGCAGCAGCATCTGAGCACGCTTCAAGAGGCAGTGCAGTCTGTAGAAGGGCGCCACCATACTGTCTCTCACCTCAGTGGAAGGCCATTTCATGGATTAGGATTGAGAAGATCTCTAACCTACTTACAACTTCATAATCTGGGAAAGACCTGCAGCATCTGCCAATGCTGTATAGACATTGTGTCTTGGTTCTTCATGGCCACAGAGTCCAGTAGCATCAGTGGAACAATGGATATGCCACAGCAGAGAGGGATTTAATATCTAAGGCTGCGGTCACTGACTCCAGGATGATCCTTGGGGAAAAACTGAGGCACAAAAACAGAAGAAACCACAATCAGCCTGATTTAAAGCACAAGTGCATTTCTCTTAATGATGTGAGCACAGTCATAGGCAACAGAAGTATATGCCTGGCGGATTAGATGCACAGCTCATGTTGACACACAAGCTTGTTTCTGTCTTGCAGCATCTTGCAACACATCCCTTGGTGTCTGCTGCTTCGTTGCTTTCATTCTTGCCATTTGTTTATAATTCAAAACCCAGTGTTCTGCATTTTCTGTAATTCCTGTTTCATCTGTGTGTTCTATCACATGAAAAGAGGGGAAATAAGGACATGATACCACTCTTTACTAATGTGGCTTTTAAATTGGATTCTCTTCCAATACATGGATTTCATTCAATTCCTTAACTGTCAGATTATATTTATTTTAACACTGGCAATATCTCAGTTATCACAGTGAAATGTCATCATGTGATTTAAAAAAAAAAAAAACAGTCTGGAGAGCGCATTATAGGTGCTTATGAAATGGAGATTAGTATGCAGACCATCTCTGGCCTCATCTGTGGAGAGATGAAGAAGTGATGAGTAAAAAGACATGCAAAGATGAGATGCTGAAGATTTCTAAATGATAAGAATGTAAAACACTCCAGTATTCGCACTGATACTTTGACTGAAGAGAACCTGTGTCGGTTTTTCTGTCACAATGGTCTCTTGCAATCCCGTCTTTGATACAACTGGTTTTACTTACAGCCTGTAGAGATTCCCATGTAACCAGCAATGTTTGATCACCCCTCAATATATGCAGAATCTCTCTCCCTTCACATCCGATGATATCCATTAATGCTCCGTTATGTCGGTGGCCGTCACACAGCGTCATGCCCTTCAGCTCTACTTTTCATTTCAGGCCTCACGTATTCTATTTTGTCAAGGGGACACTTCCCCCCACCAGACACACACAGACACACACACACACATACACACACACCTTAAAAAAAGTAGGGGTGCGGTAGTGCTCCCGAGGATAGAAGCAACAGTTTGCACAATGAGCAGTCTCTGATCAAGTCTCCAAGTTGTGTTCAACTCCAAATTTGTGAGCATAAAATAACTCACCAGCACGCTAAATGATAATAAAATCCACGCCTGTCTGTTTCGTGTGTAGTGGTTGATGGGAGCATGAAAGAGAAATGACAAAACAGCGAGAGAGTAAACACGAATCACCTATTTAAGAATCCGTGGTCTTCCATCTTAAAAAGCCCTCACTCTGCCTCCACCATTTACAGTAGAGGATATCTGAACACGCGGCTTACCTTCAGCAGTGGAGGGGCACGCAGGCATCCTCGTGTCGTGCGATCACTTGTCAGTTTATGGCCGTTACGATCGCTGATTTCTCCGCTTACTGTCCAGTGAAGGTCTCCACGGCTCTCCAGCATTTCCCAGAGCTGGTGTTATATAAGCTCTCTCTCTCTCTCTCTCTCTCTCTCTCTCTCTCTTTCAGCCAGCCAGCGCTGCTCTCCGTCGCTCTGAAAGGCTGGCATGGCGATATAAAGCACAGACAGTATATGTGAGTGTGTGTTGGTTGGCGAGAGAGTGAGGGGGGAGGGGGGGGGGGGGTAGT
>NC_060172.1:31818873-31825711 GCF_021292245.1 Micropterus dolomieu
GGGGGGGGGGGGGGGGGGGGGGGGGGGGGGGGGGGGGATAGTCAGTCTCATTTGCATTGGTGATCTAAACGCGTCACAGCTCCTCCACTGTGCAAACGGGAGAATCGTGCCCAGCAGCCCACAGCTTGCACTGAACATAAGGGGTCCTTATAATACACAGCGGCCTCACCATATAGCCTGTACCGCAACATATTATCTTCTGACACCGATACACAAGCAGCACGCACGCTGCAGCTCAATTGACAGTACAGTGAGTTTCTTTGAGGGAAAACATCATCAATGGTGATATAATCTGGCTTTGTGCATTTGCTATAGTAAACCTGAGTTGAACTAAATCTAATATTGCTAGGTTGTCAAAATCTGAAGACGTTTATTTTGTATTAAGTCCCATCAGGGCTAGATACCCTAATAGCAGCTGATAGTTAGATCCACAACTCAAATCATGTGTCACATTGACCAATTCACTGTTCTCCTAATAAGTGTTCCCTTGGTTTTAGTCATGCGCGTCAGTTTAGTTGTACTAAGTAAATGAATGGACTTTGCCATGAGTCATGATGTCAACCCGTGTTGGCGTCCCCGCATTTCAGCACCACGAACAGCGCCTCGTCTGCGCGCTCCCGCCACGAACAAGGGAAATTAACAGCGCATGACAAAGCCCTTTGTCACGGCCGATTGACCTTCAAACTAAGGCCTCCACGCACCGGACATGGCCTGGAAACAAGTGCGTTGTTGTTCAAGTGTGCAGGGTGCCAAAACATATCCATTCCCGGTCTTTTAAATTAGAGTGGAGTCTTAAAATGTTAATCTGCTCTGGAGTCTTAAAATATTAAAAAGTTCCATTTCATAAAACATCTAAAGAAATCTTTGAAACGAAGTGGTTTGAAGAATTTTATATATGTGGAGAGGACAAGATATTCAGGCGGAAATGATCGGCATTTTAAAACATACAGTAGGGACAAGCCACTTGTTTCTCTCCCTCTCAATAAATGAAACATAATGGGCTTACAACCTTCCTAGAACATGAGAACGTCAATGGGGCAGAACACATATATTACACGTTAAGTGGTTTACTTGTACTGTTTATACATACAAGAGGTAATCCACAACATAAGCAACATGGTGCCACAACTGATAAAGCATACCAATGTCTGTTTTCTCTCGCATGTTTTTATCCCTTGCCCATATTATAGTCTGCTAAGACAGCTAAGTCTGCCTTTGTGCATTATCACCTCCTCCTTAGTGACAGACAAATGGTGTCATCCTGCTGGGAGAGGCGTGAGATCAGAAAACAATTCAACGTGTCGTTCTGGAGGGCATGGGCAAACGACATATTTTATCATTTAATCTGGATGACTTGTCGGCTAACGCAGAAGAAAGAGCCACATTTCCACGCAGCGGCCAGGACATCATCAGTCTGCCTGACTGACGAGTTAGCAGAAGTGCCGAGCCCTGCCACTTTGAGAAGCCACAGCAGCTCAGCTCTGCTGCACGTCTGCGCAGTGCTGAGATGTTATGCTTCTGGAAGTTTTTTTTTTGCACTGTTACGCTCTTCGCTGAATTTTCCCTGTAAAATGTCCTTGTAACTGCAAGAGAGGGCAAACTTTTTCTGCTACAGTGAGCAGAGCTGAGCTGTTTGGTGGCGAAGAAAGTTGGAGCCTGTTTTTAAGTTTGAAAAAATTTGTCCTCCTTAACAGATTGTTTTAGATGTTTATCTGAAGTTAGTTGGATCCGAGCCTTACTCAAAGTCTATTGTGTGTGTGTGTGTGTGTGTGTGTGTGTGTGTGTGTGTGTGTGTGTGCGCGCGCGCGCGTGTGTCTGTGGGATGGTTTTATGGTTTGTCAAGTCTTTAGGGGCCGGATGGTTGTCACTATTGTTTGTTCCTGTATTTTATTTATTCTCATGTCACTTGTTGCTGTATGCGCTTGTATGTATGTATGTTGAATGTAAAGCACACTGAGTTTACCTGTAATGAAATTTGCTATATAAATAAAGTTGTCTGGCCTTAAAAATATTGTGTCTGGGCTTGGTGTGTTGCCTATGTTGCCTAGTGGGAGTAAGCTGTAGTAAGCTGTTGCCTTGCTGTTAGCCTCATTTGACAGGTGCTTTGCTGTGGGCTTGTTTTTGATCCAATTTATAAAGAGTGACACTGCCTCCCCCACTGAGCTTAACACTCCTGTTATTATTCCAATCGGCGTTAATATTGCTTGGCCTCAGCTTTTTTCTCCTGTGGTTATATTTGCGTTGCAGCCTTATGTAACTCACCTGCACAGCTGCACAAAAACAAGCAAGCTTATCCACAGGAGTCCAATGGGGAAGGACAAAGTAAATCCACATCAGTCTGCCTATTTGTTTTTATTACTTTTCCCTTCACAGTAGCCTCATCTATCTCTCTTCTCACCCCCCACTCGCTTTTTCAGAGGGCGGGCCATCTGTCCCCGACAACGCAGTCAATTTAACCTTATTCAACCCTTTTGGTGAGCTAGTGCTCAGACCATTGTAGAGACAGAATGCTGGAGCTGTCAGTCAGCAGTCCAGACACCAGAGCTCATCTCTCCCGTCTCTGCCTTTCTGTGCTGCCTCACAGACATTGATCACCTCAGACAAGACAGAAACACTTGCTGCTGTCTCTATGCAGCACAATGCCTCAGTCTCTCCATCCTGTATTCCTGCTCCTCAGAAGCTGGTTTATGATCATAAACTTGGTTCAGTTTCCTACACTGCAGACTTAATAGTGCACGTCTTCTTCATTTAAATTACAAATGTTCATTATTGTAAATTTTTTAGTTTCATTTTGGATGACTGTTAAGGAGGGCATTAGTGTTTTTCAGCAGGCTGAGCGCTGGAATCAGCAGAATTCCGTACTTATACACAACAGTACAAGTCTTGTGTCTGTCCTGTTGCAGATTATACTTCATTTCACTTCACTTTATACTTTGGCATTTGGGAGTTCTGTCAAAATGTAAATTCATTCAAACACAGTTCATTGCAGAGCTATTCAATGTTTTCTAGGAGTTTCTGGGAACACGAGTGTTGTGGCAATTTCACTTTGACAAAGAGGAACGAGTCAAAAAGTCTCTTACAGTACTGTTACACTTTAGTAATGCTCAGAGCATGGCACACAAGACAGCGGTTAGTTCATAATGTGCCCACACATGGGCTGTCTTCCACTCCACTTGTACCTTGGATTGGTCTCTCTTCTGGTCAAGGTAGCTTCTTTCAGTGAACATTCTTCTCTAGTTTGCTTCACATTTATGGCGCTGCATCAGTTAATCTTACATTCCGTCAGCCTTGGCCCTCATAACAGTTTACAATTAGCAACTTTCTGCTCTCAAGTCAAAGTGCTCGTAAACCAGAGGGTCAACACTGTTCAGTGACATTAGTGGTATGAGATCACTTCTCTCGAGTTTTACTTCCTGTCTGGTTGTTATTCTTGCAGTGGTGAGCGCCCGACAAATTTGTGGACATCAACTTCCATTAGGCCTTTCTGTTACATCAACAATGCCCTTAGAGGAAAATCAGACTGGTTCACTCAGTCAAATGTTACATTGTGTAGATTCATATACAATTTAAAAAATAGATAGTTGAAATCTTTATTTTTTAATTTTCAAAAAAGGTTACAGTATAATATTTATGATGCTCAGTGCAAATTGTTCCTGATGTATAAGGAAAGTTGATCTGTTGATGTTTGGAACAAACAATGAAAAACAACTACAACATGTAGAGTCCTATGTGATGCAGAAGTAAATTGGCAAATGTTTAACTCACTGTTACAGTATTTGTGGTGTCTTATATGACATGTGCATGACACAACAAATAATACATATATGTAACTAACTATAACATACCCTCCTCGCGACCCGACCCTGGATAAGCGGATGAAGATGGATGGATGCATAACATACCCTGCTACTCAATACAGTGTTGTACTCTATCACCCGTCAGGTCAACTTAGTGGCTTCTAACAAACATGATACATCTTTCCTCACCTGAACGTCCCAACAAAGAAGTGGAATTATTTTCCATCACTATTTGTCCTCTGCATTCCTGTCTCGACTAAACCCTTTAATCTGGTTTCACAACTTTCACTGCTTAGCAGAATCTGCAGTCAGCAGTATTCCTCTCTAACTCCATAGACTGTGCTACTCCTTCAGCAGCTGTCCTCTGTTCTTCTTTTGACCTTCACTGTGATGATTTCCTCCTACAGCTTGGCTGTCTGAAAAATTAATTGAAAACCCCTCCCTGCTGCTGACGGAAAGTGGCAAAAAAAAGCTGCCTTGTTTGAATTTGTCTTGCACTTTTAATTCATCCTCTCTATACTCTGTCTTTTATGCATCTCCCTCAGTGGAAGATTCAGCAAAAACAACCCTCTGAAATCACATCTTTTATGTAGAAACCAGCCTCAATCGTCTTCTCAGCTTCTCCCTCTCCATGCATTCAGCCCTGCTCTTAGCAAAATGTCAGGTACATCTACCGTACATCTGAGATTCTGACATTCTTTTTATTTTGTCTTCCAATTTGAGGTCTGGGAATCTTTTTCCACCATCAGGGTTAGCAACTCCTCTGTTGACCTCATCCAGCCCTACAGACTATCACTGTTCCATCAATTTTCACTATTAACTCCCTCTCAGAATGAGGCTAAAAAGCCACAAAATGGCACAACGTTTGCTATACTTGTTTAGGGAGCGGTGGCTTCAAGTTAGAAATTCTCATCTGTGTTACGTAGTAAGTAATGCTATTAATAGATAAATGAATCGACTGATTGATTGATCCTTCTTTATTGTATTGTATCTTAGCCAAACCTTCACCTGACCAGGCTTGTAGAGGTCTGAAGAAAATGGCATCTAAAAAAATCAATAGATGTGTGTCCATTGTGTGAGGGGTCTGGTTTGCAGAGATAACCTCTATAGAAGCTGCTTTTTGCTTTGAACCCTATGAACCTCAAATGCTCCTTGCCATGTTTGTTCACCAAAGAATCTTGTGTGATTCATCTCCTAACTGATACACATTTCTGCCCTCGCCAGGGTCTCCGCTGTCACTGACATCCCCTGGGCTCCAGTGCCACTGCTGCTCCTCTTCTCTTCGACTCTGCTATCACATCCCACAAGTTTTCCACGTATTGTTAATGCAGACAACACTAAACTCTTCTTTTCTCCAATCGACACACATATTGAGGCTTGCACCTCTGCTCGGCGAGCTGACATCTGCAGTTGGATGCCTGCCAACCACATCAATCTCAACGTTTTTTTTTTTTCTTCTTCAGCAAATCCTACCTTTTGTAGAAGCCCTCGGTTTCACTGACAACATCACACCGTCTTGTGCCCAGAGTACCAAGAATCTCTGTGTTATGTGCGCAATGCAACCACAACTACAACCACCACTTTCTCTTCTTTTCTTTTCTTGTTGTCCAAAAATCATCCCCTGTCTGTACTACTACAACTCCCTCCTGGCCTGGCTCCCAACAGACGTTTCTCCAGCCTCTACAACTCATGCAGAGGGATGCAGCCTGTCTCATTTTCATCCACACTAAATTCTTCTATTTCATTCCCCTTTCACTGGCTCTCTGACTCTTCACACTAAATTCGGCTCAGCTCTCTTCTCCCTGTGTTCCCAGTGGTGCGGTGACCTCCCCACCCCTGACAGCACTACACAGTCGCTCCCTATCTCCAAATCTGAACTAAAAATTTTATCCAGCCGAAACATTTCATGTCCGCCTTTCCCCCTATCTCCCCTGTGTGCTTGCATCTCCTCTCTTTCCATTTGCGTTAAAACCTAGTCATGCGTGACTACCCTTACTCATACATTTCTTTGCCACTACAGTTCTCTATACATGAATAGTCAGCATCCATGAATATCAATTTGTGGGTTGAGCTGAAGCTTTAAACATATATTTTCCACGGTGGCGTGACCTTTCAAACAGCACTTTAATAAATTGTAGCACATAGATTTATTTTCTTGGCTGATTAATGTGGGACTTGAAACAAGCAAAAGAAGACATTAATGAAAAACGTGAGAATGTAACGGTTCCCTCACCATACACCAAAACTGCACAAAACAGCTTTATTGTTTCTCATGGACACCACTAAGGCCATTTCCACTGTGGCAGAGGTCTAAGCGTATTGTAATAATTACCTTGAGGCATGCTAATAGAAACCCAGGGCATATTTAAAACCAGACTTTCCCTGATTGCCCACCTTGTTTCACTTCTTAATCAAAATGAACACACCAAATTGTCTTTGCGTGTGTTTCTGCTGATCCCAATTAGCTGTTTTGGCTTTTCAAAGGATCCAGAAAGCAGAATTAGCTCAGTTGGAAGAACCTGTGACACAAAACACAGCAGTGGTTACCGTTTTAGCTGCCTGGCTTCCTGCTGGATGTTGAATCAATTATTGACCTGCCAATATATTCAGCACACCCTACAAGAGAACTGTTATGCTGAATCAGACCGCAGCCAAAAGCAAGCTGAGGTATGTGTAGAGAATAATTGCTACATAAAGTATCAATACCAAAGTCAGAGACTATGAGGTTTTTTTTTTTGCCATAAATCAAACTTTTTTTCCCCATAACTGTCACATCACACGATCCTAAATCTTTAAATAATTTTTTTGGTAAGCATTTTTATTTGAGTGTGGCTTACAAACTTATTAATGTGTCTCAGATGATTGATTTTAAAATATCTGACTTATTTCTAAAAGAAAGGTATTTTTAGACAAATACTTAAGAATTTGATGTGCACATATATATGTGTCTAGGGCAATAGTGGCTACATGGTGGTGCAATCTTTTCTCATTTATTTAAATGTGTTCTCATAATTAAAACACACAGCAAATATACTAATTAT
>NC_060172.1:31825731-31870801 GCF_021292245.1 Micropterus dolomieu
CTACTAAATACTGAGCAAAGGGTCTGAATACTTATGACCATGTGATATTTCAGTTTTTCTTTTTTAATAAATTTGCAGAAATTTCTACATTTCTGTTTTTTTCTGTCAAGATGGGGTGCTGAGTGTACATTACTGAGAAATAAAATGAACTTTTTTGATTTTTGGAAAATGGCTGCAATGAAACAAAGAGTGAAAAATTTAAAGGGGTCTGAATACTTTCCGTACCCACTGTAAATATGTGTCTAGGGCAATAGTGGCTACATGGTGGTGCAATCTTTTCTCATTTATTTAAATGTGTTCTCATAATTAAAACACACAGCAAATATACTAATTATGTAAATATTAGCAGTTAGTTCACTGAGAAACCGTTGATGGCACTAATTCTCCAGTCAGTGCCATGAAGGGCGCAATGAGATGACGTAATTAAAAGAGTCCCAATCAAACCTCAAACAATGGAAAACCATGTGGAAAACACAATGGAAATATGACATTTCTGTTTGTTTCATGTGTTCATCTGAGAAAGGTTACAGTGTTCTCATCGCTCCAGACAGATCTGATGTTCAGTGGTGAGACGGAAGGGCGGTGAAGCATGAAACAACAAGAGAGAATGAATAGTGGAGGAGCATGCTTTTAAAGCTGCAGACTAATTGGAGAATAATTATCCCTCAGCAGTACTTCAGCTAGCTCTGTGAGTTAAAGTCAAATATATCTGAGAACAAATTCGGGGTATAAAATTCACTCTAAATGAAATGACAGGCGTTTCTTCATAAAATTCACCACAGTCTTCTATTTGATTTTAAACTCATCAGCTTGTGTCAAGATGCTATGTTACATCAATTCTCTCACAATTAGTTTTGTTCACCAGAAAAGACAAGTCAACAACTCCTATTAGAGTGCAGAGCAATAAACTGAAGAGACGAAAAACTCTGCAGTAACACTGCATTTATTCTCCCACCTATTTGCCATGCCAGCAGCTAATTTGAGCCTCTCCGCTACAACTCGCTTTGGCATTCTTGTTTGTGGGCAGAATGTGCCTCTGTAAAGCTACACCAGTATTGGCAAGTTCTTCATGCAGATGGTTCCCCCATCTTTCCACTGTTCACTGTGTTATTAATTCTGCCAAGTGCTCTCATTTTCTTTGCCTGAGAAGGAGTCAGTGAAGAAGGAATGATTGATTTTTCAACATTTTGTTAACAACTGAAGAAGCATTCTTCTCGTACAGGACACATCCACTAGCTCTTATAGTACTTCACCACTCCCTGACATTGCTGTGGAAACTGAAAATAGTAACTAATGGTATGTTAACTGTTTTACTGAGATTCAGATTAAAAGTACATCAGAGCTGCTAGTAAAAAACACTTTTGAGCTTGAGCTTTGAGTTAAATGCTAACCTCGGCACGCTAACATGTTAACAATGGCAATGCTAACATACTGATGCTGCTAAGTAGGTTGACTATGTTCACAATTTTAGTTTAGCCTGTGAGCCATTTGAAATTTAGCACTAAACACAAAGCAGCCTTCAGCTGAGAAGTTTTTCAAAATATATAGCCATAAAGGTGTTCGACAAAGTGAAAAGAGATCTTCATGAAGGGATCACCAATGTCACCAATTATAATATATCCTGAGGGGGAGAAGAATTTCAGCACCAAAGGTAATGGCATTCCATCCAACAGTTGCTGAGATGATTCAAAACCACAAATGTCAACCCCTCGTGGTGGTGGTGGAGAAAAAAATCAGGGGATCACCAAAATGATTAGGTCACATCATCTGGGGACCATGAATGTCAGTGCCACAATTTACAACCGTTGAGAAATTTCAGTGTGGACCAAAGTGCTGCACTGACCAACTGACTGACAGACATTGCGTCCCTAGAGCCAATGCTGTCACCGTGGTTAACATCATGTTCACTTACACAGGACACCATTTGCAAGACTCCACACAAGTCACATGTGTTCATGTGTTACAAATACTAATTTGCCACTGTTTTGTTTTTTTTTATCTTTCCATCCATCTTGCCTTCTGCTCCTTTCACACTCTTCTCTGATTTAATCTGCAGGTTTCAGTTTTAATGGGAGTCATTTTTTTCCTCAGGTGTCCATCTCTTTGACATGGCTCTGCCAAGCGATGGCCTATGCTAACTGAGCACTCTTATTATTTGCTTGCTCAAGGTCACCGAACAATCAAGAGATTGACTATGAGCAAGCTCGCTGTTTCTGCCTCAGAGGGATAAACAGGATTAAGCTTTTGGGAGGGCTGCACAGTTAAAGCTTTAGAGATTGGAAACACAATCAGCATGTCTCTACATGCCTTGCGTCTTTCAATCATCCAAAAGCAATCATGGCACGAAAGGAAACCACCGTCCCCTTTGCAAATCAGACAGAGAGGCTAAAGAAAAAGATATGATCCTTGTAATAAGCCTCTTATGGGTATGACGTGCATTTGTGTGAGGATTCACATCTGTCCTGCTTAGTTTGCATAATGATACTCAGTAGATATGTATGTTAAATCTTAAACGTGAAGGGAACAACACCCAAACTCTGACGCTCAGTTGGTATAAATATTAAAGGCAATATTTTCTTAGATGCTATTAACCTCAAAACCTTGTTTGCTGTAAGTAAATGCTGCATGAAGCATAACGCACATCTGAATCCCCTGGGGGTGTTAAAGTGTGATTTTACATAATGCATGGATCATCATATGGTTGGAATATTCTGAACCACTACATTATCTCCAGCGGTGACTGTAAGATTAAATCGTAGTGGTCCACCTATTCTGACTACTGTTAAAAGTAACTACTTATGAGTTTTTTTTAAGGTACAGATTAATTTTCTATCCAAAGAGGGGTCATGGCTAATGCTCAATATATATGAAAACGTCTTGGCAGAGAAAGTCCATTTAAAATGTATTTTTATGATGGTATGTGCTCTTGCATTGCTGTCTGAATGCAATTAGCTTGTCAGTACCTAAGGGGAATCCAGTGAGTTTTGCATTCTTACCTCAGGGTGCCCTTGTGGCTCATTCATCTGTCCTTGTGTATGTGGCGGAAAAACATTTCTCAGTGGTGACCCTTTTTTTTTTGGACATGAACTACACCAGTTGTGCAGTTATGCTGACATACAGATACATGGCTACAATGCGATTAATGATGGGACATGATCAGACAGTCATGAGGTTCAGTGACAAAATAATTGTGATGCCATTATACCATCATTTGAGGTATGCTGCTAAGTAGGTTGACTATGTTCACAATTTTAGTTTAGCCTGTGAGCCATTTGAAATTTAGCACTAAACACAAAGCAGCCTTCAGCTGAGAAGTTTTTCAAAATATATAGCCATAAAGGTGTTGGACAAAGTGAAAAGAGATCTTCATGAAGGGATCACCAATGTCACCAATTATAATATATCCTGACGGGGAGAAGAATTTCAGCACCAAAGGTCAAGGTCATTCCATCCAACAGTTGCTGAGATGATTCAAAACCACAAATGTCAACCCCTCGTAGTGGTGCTGGAGAAAAAAATCAGGGGATCACCAAAATGATTAGGTCACATCATCTGGGGACCATGAATGTCAGTGCCAAAATTTATAGCCGTTAAGAAATTTCAGTGTGGACCAAAGTGCTGCACTGACCAACTGACTGACAGACATTGCGTCCCTAGAGCCAATGCTGTCACCGTGGCTAACATCATGTTCACTTACACAGGACACCATTTGCAAGACTCCTCACAAGTCACATGTGTTCATGTGTTACAAATACTAATTTGCCACTGTTTTGTTTTTTCATGAGGTGCCAACATTGAGTCACATTTAAGTTTAGTCCAATTTTTTTTGGTTTATGAGCAAATATCTGCAAATTAATAACATTCCCAACAACCTCCACTGTACTTTGTGTTTAGTGCTAATTATTATAATTTTAAATGTTAGCATCCTAACACATTATTAAACTAAGATGGTGAGCATAGTGCTCTAAGCCTTGGTGTGTCAGTACAGCCCCAGAGATGGCATGGCTGAAGACTCTTTGTCTCATTAAATCACAATCTTGGGTATTTAGATGGAATACTAGTGCAGAACCCAAAGTGTCCCTTGAATTGTTGCGACAGTTTCACTTCAACACACCTGACCGGTATACTATCCTTTACCAGTATAAAGGCAGAGGCCCTTCTAGGAACGACAGGATGGGCAGCATGTGCTAGAGCCCAATAGTGAAGGGCCTAACAGTGTTTTTTTGTGTTGTTGTTTAATAATAGATTGTGATAATTTGAATAGTTTGCGCTTAATTTCCTAGTTGTTTGTTTCTTTTGTGATTTGTGATATATTGCTTCAACAATTCACCCTTGCACCACTGCACTTTCCACTTGACTGATGAAGAAGAGTCCATGTCTTCTCCTTCCACCACGGGGCTAAATATAACAATAGGGGTATTTATACTAGTCTTCAGAGACACCAAACCAAAATTAATTTTGTAATCTCACTGTAATCAATCTCAAACAGCCAGGATAAAAATGAACAGGAAGCGTGTATGCCTTGGTTAGCCAGAGCATTAAAATTTTGAGCCTGATTAACTTTATTCCCTAAAGTGAAGCAGTTCTTGGAGAGTCCCTACAGATTATTATGATACTGTCATGGCCACAGCCCTTTTGTGTCATTGTTCAACACTACAAGCACACTTAATATAAATAACAGAAAAGTGAAAGTAAGGAATTGGTTGGGATGGATGGATGGGTACTTACGCCCAGGCCTTTCTTGTCACTAGCTAGTTTTCTAGTTCTCTGTTGTTTCGATTGTTTAATTCTCTCTCCTTGTGCTTCAGGACCACGCTCTGCCTGCCCACTCTCAGCCTGCACCGCAGAACCAACACCAGCCACCCATGCCAGTCTCCAGCTTGCTCACGTCTCTCCAGCATTGCTCACCACCCTTTGCCCTCTACCTTCTCCAGCAATGATGCCACCCTCTCCATCTCCCTTTACAAAGTATTCTACTGCTTGGGTCTGAGTGTGCTCCTGGGTCTAAAACCTGCAATCTGTAAAAGATACCACCAGATAGAAAAGTAGTGCTTAAAACCATTTTCCTCCCAACAGTTTCAGCAACATGTGGTCAGTTCTTACAGTAAAATTGGAATTCATTCATATAGGAAAAGTTCTGTATAGCACAATTCATCCTTCTTTTTTGAGTGATGACAAAGAGGACCTGTTTGGCTTTCAGAGTCATGTCTCGACCTATTGGGATGAATGCTGAAGGACGTGTTTTGAAGCGTGAGGTTACATCTCTCTCTGTAAGGCCTTTGCTCTTTCATCCTTGCCTCACCATCCTCCTCAGCCCATCTCTCTGCTCTCCCGAGCTGCAGCGATAGCCTCCAGTGTTTACTCGTCATACTGCATGACTTATACATGAAGAGTCTGCTCTTTATTCATCTTTGGAACTCCCACAGCGTGAGTGCAGCTCTCCGCCGTCTGTATCACTTCAGCTACTGTGTCTTCTCTAACCTTTTTATCTTCTTGCACGCACAGACGTTCGCACTGTGTTCATTCATACCTGGGAGCCCTATGGAAGGGAAAAGGACAGATAAAGCAGGCCCTGTGTTTAGCCTCTGTGTTTACATTGTGTAAATACATTTGTGTAAATGCATTTGTGTGTGTGTGTGAACTTGTATGTTAAGGGTAGTTGAACTTGGTTGTCTAACTAAGTAAAATGTTAGGTTTGTTTGAGTGTTGTGAATCCCTCATGTTGTTTTAAATATACTTGACTTGGTGATGAGGACTGAAAGTTGGAGCATCATGATGGCTGTACAGAACCGCAGTTATTAAAAATATTTTAAGCCTTACATCCCTTATAGATTAATGGATTTTAATGTTGGTGTGCTGGTCCACCAGACTGAAATATGATTGCCATGAAATGTTGTACGTCCATTCACGTTCGGCGGCTGAAGCTTTTTGCACCTAGGTTGGATGATCCAGTGGCTAAATGAGATTCCCATCTGCCACAGGTCCTCATGGAAAGGGTATTAATGAGAAAGCTAGCCTTCCTTATCAGCTGGTTGAGTTGATGCCACCACCCCAGCACACCACAGCAGAGAACAGTGCTGGCTATTGGACTGGTAGAAGATCTGCAGGAGTGTGTTGCACACACTGAGAGTCTCCATGGGAAGAACAGTCTGCTCTGTCCTCTCTTGGAGAGGGTGTCAATGTTGTGAGGCCAGTCCAGCGATAACTGGGACAAGGAGCCTCCTGTTCTTCCGGCCACCACCAGCTCTTTGGTCTTGCTGATGATTAGCTTCAGGTGATGTTGTTGCACCATGTCATGAAGCTCTTTATCAGTCCTCTGTACTTCTCCTCAAAACACTTTTGAAGTAGGCAGAAACCTCGATTGAAACGGATGACCTTTCTTTGGCACTGGGAATGTTGGGATGTGGGGGCAGAGGTGTGAATTTGGGAAGAAGTGAGGGGTGGGGACCTAGACACACTGTCTGAGCACACAGGGGTGGGGGGTATTTAAAGCTATTGAAAAATTGGTTCATCACATGGTGTCCTCACAGAAATGGATGTAGTCAGTTACGCAGTGAAAAACACCTTCATTGTCATCCCAATAGTCTTTCAGACCATGACAAAGAAACAGTGCACTGCAAAAACTAAAATCTAAGTAAGATTAATTATCTTAATTGAAGGCAAAATATTTGTCTGACAAGATATTTCTTCTTACCAGGCGGCTTTTATGTTAGAGAATTTCAGTTGTTTCAAGTTTTTTTGTCCTTATGTAGCAAGTGAAATGTTCTTGTTGGCAGATAATTTCGCTTATTTTAAGCAATATTTCCCCCATTTTTTTTCTTGTTTTTGAGAGCTCAGTTTTTGCAGTGTGCAGCCTGACAGAGACTAGCTGTAGACTCTGTGTGGCTACTTTATATATTTCATTCCTTTATTCAGAACACAGAATATATTATTTCATATCAGTGCATGTTAACTCATTTTTAAATAATAAATATCCATTACACTATAAACAGAGAAGATTTTCACTCACCCACCAGCTCTTCATTATAGGGACTTCAGACTATTGATGAAGAGTACATTTAGAAAATGTAAACCACAAGGACCATTGAAATAGTCTTTTATCAGTAATTTAATTCTATGTTTCTGTGCAAGCTAGATCAACATTGAAGCTTTAAATTTTAAGTCATGAGATTTTATCTCATTTATCCTCCATTTAGAGGAAATAGAGCAAAACAGCAATCATTCAAAAAGCATTTTTTATGTGATTTTCATTCACACTTATTTATTTTCTAAGTAAGATACAAAGAGGAACATCTTTGGGATCTTGCTAGTGTAATGGTTAGAAATTGCTTCAAAAACTGGATATACCGTGTTACGTGTCCAAACTTTTAAAATTTCTCCTTTAAATTTCTCAAATTACATAAAGTACACTGGTAATATTTTCAGCCAGATTTAAAGACTTACTTTACTTACATCCACAACATGAACAGTATATTCATCTTTGATTTACATTAGGTAGCTTTAACTTTCTCATGTGTATCTACACAGATGTATGTCAAATAGTTTTCTACAAGGGTGTAATGTTACATGCCTGATGTGTGCCTCGCTACGTGCCCAGGTGCCAGAATAAAGGGTGATTGCCCTAAAAATAAATTAAAATAAACTTGATTTGGTGTCTGCTTTCTGCAGATAATCCATTTCAAGTGGTTTTAAGTGTGTGAAAATGAAGCGAATACAGTTTTTTTTGTTTGTTTTTTACCATATCTGTCCCATCTGATGTTTGTTTGCCAGGAATACACTGTGATTAATTGCAATTTCTCCTGCAGAGAGCCTAATGAGACTTCTGATGGAAAAATTTGTAATGCTCTGTAGGAAGCATCATTCTTTAACTCCTGAATGTTTTATAATTTAATAATTATCATGATAATCTGTTTGGATGAGTAGCATGTTGCCACAACTCATACTAATTACAGAGATAGATTGCCACACTTCAGGTTGGGAAACCAATGCATTAATGCATTAAGTATCCATTGTAAAATGCCTTTTTGTGTTGTTGTTAATCTCTTAGGGAATTATTTTCCTCTCACCGAAAAATAGATAAAAATATAGCTCATTTTGAGAGATATCGAGGCAAGACATGTTATTATTGAGCTAATGAGGAAGTCCAGATCCTGATTTACATAATCAGTGTCAGCTAATTAGATAACTCACAAAGTAGCTACAGTCGGTAAATGTATTCTGACTCAACCTTCTCCTCCCCCAACATGCCATTACTGGGCTCTAATGGGCTCGTGGTCAAATAAAAACGGCGGAGGTGCTCAAAGGTTGGAAATATTTTTCAAAGCAATACTTAAATTAACATTATGTAGTCATTTTACCTTAAAATAACAGCTTCAAAATCATTTTGATGGTACACTGACTTGTAATAGGCAGAACGGCTTCTCTGTCATTGCCACTCCGGCCCAGAGCGCCTGGTATTGCACAATGTAACATCGAAATCCTGGGCAGGATTGCTTTGTCTTGTTTTGTGGCACTCTCTTGATGTTTGGGCGTGTTAGCAAAGTTGTCGACTTGCTAGTTTTTGATCATAAGTATTATAATCACAACAAACGCATGTGCACAGTTGTCCTTATTGAGGACAGAGGTGTATAAGTGAATTGCACACTGAAACTGTAGGGGCACCACATTGTAAAATCAACTCTTAAATAATGTTGCTTTTATAGGTGCAGCCTCAGTTTAGAGCTTTAACAATCTTTAGGTTCAGAGTTTTCTTTCTTTGAAATGAAAGAGCCAGTGTCCACACAGATAAGTGCAAGAACGGATATTTGTCCCAGTGTCTCATTTCCTGAACATCCATTTTTTGATAAACTCACAGCACTTGCAGCTTTTTTGTGATGAGCCAAGGATTCCCTTCACTCCTCAGTCTGATGATATACTTGTAATATTGTGTCTATGAAAATCATATATTGAATTTCCCTTGATGTGTTGGGAGAAGCTGGGCTCAAATTGTACTCCATTTCATGTCACTTTCATCACTATTTGTCATTATTTCCCCTCATACGAATTGCTTTCACACCTGTGTGTGGAGCTCATGCATGATATGAGCCTGGCTATTTTTGTCTGTCATAAATGCCAGATGATATACCTGATGGGGTCACAGCCTCAGCATGCGGGGTTATTGAGGTCTTATAAATCAGTAGTCTGATTCATGCCTTGGGTAGAAAACACTGCAATCATATATATACACAGCAGATACAATGAATCATTACAGAAATGTTTCAGGCCACAAAAAGAATATTTCTGATCATCTAGTCAGAACACAGTGCAAACTGAAATAATTTGCTTAACAATCAAATGATTAGATGTAATTGTAAGCTATCCACTGCATCCTTCCTCATGGCTTCGCCTTTTGGTCTGAGTAGTTGAGTATCAATTTATTTTCCTTCAAATGTGAATTTAAAAAAAAACATCCATTAAGATCTCCAAAAAAGAACGATGAGAGGTTGTGTTCATGCAACCTATTGTGGGCCTTGCTGTCAATATCATTAACGGCAGAAAAACTCCTCTCACACTCTGATGATGTGGGAAGGTGTGTCCTGCTTGCTGTACAAAGCTTTTCCAGTGTTTCGCCTGTTGCTTATCTTCATGGCGACTCTGCGCGCAGACTGAGTGAGACTCAGAAAGTTAGTTTCTTTCTGATCTTTGAGTTAAAGTGAGTGAAATTTATGACATTGCACCGACGCATTTCTATCTTGATGACAAGGACATCATGCATGCCGTATTTTTATTAAACTGAATTGGTGATGAATCACTCTCATGCATCAAGCATACATCAATAGAAGCCTATTTCCACATATGATCAATGATGAAGATATAGAAAAATAGAAATGCATGGCAAAAAATTCCATATATATATATATATATATATTATATATATATATATATATATTATTTTAGAGACCGTAATCGTGTTTTTTGGGGAGCTTGTGGCTCATGAAAAGGAGCCAAATCCCTCTGTCTCCCCTGTAGTTCGCACCCTGGCATTAATTAAGATTCAGAAACATCCTGGAAGAGTGGATCAGCTGTTTTTCCTCTATGATTATGACACAATGACTCCATGATTATGGCACCTCAAAATGGTCCGTTCAGGTTTTCATCTTTGAATGACAAAAGATTTTACAGTTTGTTTGTCAGCAGTCACAGAACACAACAGGAGGTCTTTTTTAACAAAGGATCTGTTGGCTAGGTGGATGGCAAGGCTGGAGCCAGCAGGAGGCAGGCAGGCTGGTGGAAGCGTGGTCCGGCTAGTGATTAGCTGAGATGAGGTGAGCAGTATGGCGTCATCCAGTGTGTACATGGCAATCCTTGTGTGGGAAAACACGTTAAGAAGAAATCACTGGAAGATATCACACAGCTACTGGAGTAAACACTGGAATTGGAGAGGCCGAGAGTACTGTAGGGGGAGAGCCAGCACGACTGAAACACTTTTCAGATATACATCATTTTAAAAGATAAGGTTACAGACAGAAATAATTTGTTGTTGGTATGGATAGAACATCTATCTGATATGGATATGGATATGGTATGGATATGGATATGGATATGATATGATATGATATGGTATGGATATGGATATGGTATGGATATGGATATGGATATGATATGATATGATATGGATATGGATATGGATATGGATATGGTATGGATATGATATGATATGGTATGGATATGGTATGGATATGGATATGGATATGATATGATATGATATGGTATGGATATGGATATGGTATGGATATGGATATGGATATGATATGATATGATATGGTATGGATATGGATATGGATATGGTATGGATATGGATATGGATATGATATGGTATGGATATGTATATAGTATGGATATGATATGGATATGGATATGGATAAAAATAGTATGGATATGGATATGGTATGGATATGGATATGATATGGTATGGTATGGATATGGATATGGATATGATATGATATGATATGATATGGTATGGATATGGATATGGATATGGTATGGATATGGATATGATATGGTATGGATATGTATATAGTATGGATATTGTATGGATATGGATATGGATATAGTATGGATATGGATATGGATATGGATATAGTATGGATATGGATATGGTATGGGTATGGATATGGATATGGATATGATATGGTATGGATATGGATATGGATATGGTATGGATATTGTATGGATATGGATATAGTATGGATATGGATATGGTATGGATATGGATATGGATATGGATATTGTATGGATATGGATATGGATATGGATATGGACATGATATGGTATGGATATGGATATGGATATGGATATAGTATGGATATGGATATAGTATGGATATGGATATGGTATGGATATGGATATGGATATGGATATGGAGATGGTATGGATATGGATATGGATATAGTATGGATATGGATATGGTATGGGTATGGATATGGATAGGGATATGGATATGGATATGATATGGTATGGATATAGTATGGATATGGATATGGTATGGATATTGTATGGATATGGATATGGATATAGTATGGATATGGATATAGTATGGATATGGATATGGTATGGATATGGATATGGATATGGATATAGTATGGATATGGATATAGTATGGATATGATATGGATATGATATGGTATGGATATGGATATGGATATGGATATGGTATGGATATGGATATGGATATAGTATGGATATGGATATGGATATGGTATGGATATGGATATGGATATGGATATGGATATGGTATGGATATGGATATGGATATAGTATGGATATGGATATGGATATGGTATGGATATGGATATGGATATAGTATGGATATGGATATGGATATGGATATGGTAAGGATATGGATATGGTATAGATATCGATATGGATATGATATGGTATGGATATGGATATGATATGGTATGGATATAGTATGGATATGGAGATGGATATGGATATAGTATGGATATGGATATAGTATGATATGGATATGGAGATGATATGATATGGTATGGATATGGATATGGATATGATATGGTATGGATATGGATATAGTATGGATATGGATATGGATATGGTATGGGTATGGATATGGATATGGATATGATATGGTATGGATATGGATATAGTATGGATATGGATATAGTATGGATATTATATGGTATGGATATGGATATAGTATGAATATGGATATAGTATGGATATGGATATAGTATGGATATCGATATGGATATGATAGGGTATGGATATGGTATGGATATGGATATGGATATGGATATGGATATGGATATGATATGGTATGGATATAGTATGGATATGGATATGGATATGGATATGGATATGGATATGGACATGATATGGTATGGATATGGATATGGATATGGATATGATATGGTATGGATATGTATATAGTATGGATATGATATGGATATGGATATGGATATAGTATGGATATGGATATAGTATGGATATTGATATGGATATGATAGGGTATGGATATGGTATGGATATGGATATGGATATGGATATGGATATGGATATGATATGGTATGGATATAGTATGGATATGGATATGGTATGGATATTGTATGGATATGGATATGGATATGGATATGGATATGGACATGATATGGTATGGATATGGATATGGATATGGATATGATATGGTATGGATATGTATATAGTATGGATATGATATGGATATGGATATGGATATGGTATGGATATGGATATGGATATAGTATAGATATGGATATAGTATGGATATGGATATGGATATAGTATGGATATGGATATGGTATGGATATGGATATGGTTATGGATATGGATATGTATATAGTATGGATATGATATGGATATGGATATGGATATAGTATGGATATTGATATGGATATGATATGATATGATATGATATGATATGGTATGGATATGGATATGGATATGATATGATATGATATGATATGGTATGGATATGGATATGGATATGGTATGGATATGGATATGGATATGATATGGTATGGATATGTATATAGTATGGATATGATATGGATATGGATATGGATAAAAATAGTATGGATATGGATATGGTATGGATATGGATATGGATATGGATATAGTATGGATATGGATATGGTATGGATATGGATATGGATATGGTATGGATATGGATATGGATATAGTATGGATATGGATATGGATATGGTTTGGATATGGTATGGATATGGATATGGATATGGATATAGTATGGATATGGATATGGTATGGGTATGGGTATGGATATGGATATGGATATGGATATGATATGGTATGGATATGGATATAGTATGGATATGGATACGGATATGGATATAGTATGGATATGGATATAGTATGGATATGGTATGGATATGGATATGGATATAGTATGGATATGGATATAGTATGGATATGGTATGTATATGATATGGATATGGATTTAGTATGGATACGGATATAGTATGGATATGGTTTGGATATGGTATGGATATGGATATGGATATGGATATGGATATGGATATAGTATGGATATGGATATAGATATAGTATGGATATGGATATGGATATGGATATGATATGGTATGGATATGGATATAGTATGGATATGGATATGGTATGGATATGGATATGGATATGGATATAGTATGGATATGGATATGGTATGGATATGGATATGGATATGGATATGATATGGTATAGACATGGATATGGTATGGATATGGATATGGTTTGGATATGGTATGGATATGGATATGGATATAGATATAGTATGGATATGGATATGGATATGGATATGATATGGTATGGATATGGATATAGTATGGATATGGATATGGTATGGATATGGATATGGATATGGATATAGTATGGATATGGATATGGTATGGATATGGATATGGATATGGATATGATATGGTATAGACATGGATATGGTATGGATATGGATATGGTTTGGATATGGTATGGATATGGATATGGATATAGATATAGTATGGATATGGATATGGATATGGATATGATATGGTATGGATATGGATATAGTATGGATATGGATATGGTATGGATATGGATATGGATATGGATATAGTATGGATATGGATATGGTATGGATATGGATATGGATATGGATATGATATGGTATAGACATGGATATGGTATGGATATGGATATGGTTTGGATATGGTATGGATATGGATATGGATATAGATATAGTATGGATATGGATATGGATATGGATATGATATGGTATGGATATGGATATAGTATGGATATGGATATGGTATGGATATGGATATGGATATGGATATAGTATGGATATGGATATGGTATGGATATGATATGGTATAGACATGGATATGGTATGGATATGGATATGGTTTGGATATGGTATGGATATGGATATGGATATGGATATAGTATGGATATGGATATGGTATGGGTATGGATATGGATATGGATATGATATGGTATGGATATGGATATAGTATGGATATGGATTTGGATATAGTATGGATATGGATATGGTATGGGTATGGATATGGTTATGGATATGGATATGATATGGTATGGATATGGATATAGTATGGATATGGATATGGATATGGTATGGATATGGATATGGATATAGTATGGATATGGATACGGATATGGATATAGTATGGATATGGTATGGATATGGATATGGATATGGATATAGTATGGATATGGTATGGATATGGATATAGTATGGATATGGTATGGATATGGATTTGGATATGGATATGGATATGGATATAGTATGGATATGGATATGGATATGGTATGGATATGGATATGGATATGGATATAGTATGGATATGGATATAGTATGGATATGGATATGGATATGGATATAGTATGGATATGGATATAGTATGGATATGGATATGGATATGGATATGGTATGGTATGGATATGGATATGGATATGGATATGATATGGTATGGATATGGATATAGTATGGGTATGGATATAGTATGGATATGGATATAGTATGGATATGGATATGGATATGGTATGGATATGGATATGGATATAGTATGGATATGGATATAGTATGATATGGATATGGTATGGATATGGATATAGTATGGAACACACATGCTATATCCATACTATATCCATATCCATACCAGGCTTGTGAGAATGTGGAATGACTTCAGTATAATTTGACTTTGAACAAAAGGTGCATATTGTTTCATTCGCCCATACTGAGCGGGACAGATAATAATAATAATATAATAATAATCTTTATTTGTAGAGAACTTTTCAAGTTACAAAGTGCTTTAACAAGTGTAAAGACAATAATATCCAAAAGACAATATTACAAAAACAATAGAAGATAAAAGCAAGAAAACACTGAAAAGACTAAAATACACATTTAAGATAAATATAAAATTTGTAAAATAGAATAAAATAAAAGGGATAAAATAAAGTCAAATATGATCGGGAAAGGCTCTCCTATAAAAGTATGTTTGAAGAAGGAACTTAAAAGAAGGTACGTGCTGGTGCACATGGGACTAAAAGGTCAGAAGTATAACAAGGCGAGAGGCCATGAAGAGCTTTAAAAGTGATCAATAACATTTTAAAGTCTATTCTAAAACATACTGGGAGCTAGTGTAATGAAGCTAAAATAGGGGTGATGTGGTCATATTTCTTTGTTCTGGTTAAAAGCCTGGCATAACATATAACATATAAGATAACACAGGGGTGGGACTAAAGAAACACAACGATATACAAATTGTTTATGTTATTATTTTTATTTTAAATGCTTGACACTGCCCTTCTTGATATCTAATGGCAAATGTATTATGTTATGATACAATTTTCTAAATAAAAACATAATGAATATAACTTTTAGAACTTCAAACAGTTAATGCGCATTTGGATTAGATCTCAGCTGCCCTTTTCATGTACATCTGCAGCCTGCTTTCACCGTGTAGACCCTGTTATTTGGCTGCCAGTAACCTGGTTGGCAAGTCTGCAGCCTAGTGGACTCTGCCCCCCTCCTGCAATATCTAAATAGGACAGAATGGCTACCTGTCGACAGTGACTCCTGACTCTTATCTTTGTGGTTAGCTGGAGGTTACCCACATAAATGGACTACACACCACATCTGTACTCAGTGTTAATAAGATCAATCAACACTTGATAAAATATTTTTAGATTTCATCCTGACTTGTTCCACCGGGGTTGCAGCTGAAATGATGTTATTCTTAACACAAGAGCATTACATTCATACTGTGATTTAGAGAGAAGATCTTAATTTATTAACGGGCCAATTTCTGAGATGAAGACCATCTGTATCTGACTTGATAGAATTATCCTAAATGTTTTCACCTATTTAGATTGACTATTTTAGGTGTCCAAAGACGTGTGGGGGTTAATAATCTGAGAATAAAATTCCTAGATGAAGGTGGTAAATTTGCAAGAAAAAACCTCAGGAAATTCCCAGAGTTTAAAGGAAGATGCCAATTCCCAATTCACTGCAAAGTCTTTAAAGTCCAAATGCATATGATAATATGGTAATTGTAAGCTGAAATCACTAATATTCCCTCATTGCTAAATCCAATTGAGAAGTAAAGTAATTTTTCACTGCATGCATTAAACATTGCAGAGGTGTGTGTGTGATGTTGCAGCCTTGCAAAATGAAGGGATGCGCTTCCTTGACAAAAAAACACTATTTTCTTTCATAAATGTACAATTTCAGAGAATATTCAAGTTTTTTACTTGTAGATTTGTGATAAATTTCTCCCTTAAATTTACCACTTTCATCTTGTAAATAGAAATATCTTTTTCTCTGATTACTGCCCCACTCCCCTGGCTCCTGGCTAGACCTAATAGATAGCTGTACCTTTACTTCTTAATTATATTACACGTAAAAGAATTACAGAGACTTACAACAAGAACACAATTAAGATACATACAAATTTACTCAACGCACTGCAAACAAGCTTAACCTGGATTTGTTGGCCGCCACGGTGTTAAATTTTGCCGTTAATGTTTCTTTACACTCCTCGTATCCTGACCCATTCCTGGCACTATACTATCATTGGGCATTGTTCTGGGAAAAATACAGAGCATGCACCATTGTAAAAGAACTCTGCCTGCGCTGCCGAACACACCCCTTTTAAATGAACCCGCACAAACTCCAATTAATTTAACACCGACTCAACTAACTTATTCACTGTCATAGTACTGTTTATCACCTGTGTAGGCAGTCAGAGTTTGTCAACCCTGAGTTTGCTTAATAACCCTGAGTTAGATCTGAGTAGGTGAAACTCCCTTCGTAGTGCGGGCCACAAGCCACAAAACAAACAAGGGAGAGAGGGATAACTGGGGGGAAAATACACAGAAACACCAGAGTCACAGCACTGGCTGTGACAAAAGAAACATGAAATAGTAAAGAAAGAGAGGAACATGGTGAGAGGGAAAAAAGCAATGTGAAGGAGTGGAAAACACAAAAGTCTATTTTTTCCTGTCTATTTTTATTACTAAGGCTGAATTTTATAGCTGTCGCTAAATCAGCCCATGAGCTTGGGCTACAGTAGCTTTTTACTCCAATAGACATTTCAATTAATCAGTCAGGCTCCAAAGCACAGGCAGAAGGATGAGTGTAAAGGAAGGTGCTGGCTATTTAAGCACTTTCTCCACCACCGTTCAGAGTATCAGAGACAAACTGGGTGCTAGTCAAGGGCCACCTGGAGTAGGTTTGCTGTGCTATCGCAGCTATTACATCAAAGCCGACGCATTATTCTTTAGAGCCAATTTGGAGGCTGAAGAATTAAATTTCAAATTACACTAGAGACGTTCTTGTTATTGTAGGCACTATTTTAACAGTCCTTTCATCTATTCACCCAGCGTTTTCTTTAACCTTGGGCCGAATCCGCCTGAGCAAAAGCAGGACATTACTTGTCATTCAAGGGTATAATGACTCACCATCCACTGTTCCTCCTGGCACCATCAAAGGTCATCCCTTCACCGGCGTCACACTCACTCATCAGAATACAAAGACTGGAGAAAAACTTATCTCATCTGCTCTCCCAGGTGCCTTTTAAAGAGATATTTCACTGCGGCATTTTATAATTTTTTGCACATGCCCACAGTCCGTGGCTACTCATGAAGTCAGACACTTTGTTGATCCAAACAGGGCTCAGTGCCTTGCTCAAGGACACTTTGACAAAATATTAAGTCAGTCTCTATCTATGAAAGAAATAAATACTGTACGGGGCGGGGGTCTGATTTCTGGTGGTAATAGCAGATCCTGGGGGCAGGCAATTTAAAGGTTGATTGTTCTTGAAGCATGGTGGAAGTGGGTTATATTAATTTTCTCTGATTTCAACTCTGATTCAGTCTGCTCGCCTACATCATCGCTCCATTTCTGCCATGAAGAAATGGCAGTGAATGCAACACTGAGTTGCCGAAGCTGCCGTTCTACCTGCCAGCTTCAAAGACATGTCTCTGGTCTCAGAGGACCAGTTTTTGGAGCTGGAGCTGCACAGACTGTGTGCATATACTGTATGTTTGGGAGGTTTTAACTCCAAATCACACAATGGGCTTACATCTCCCAGTCTTATCCTACCGCCTGTGCTGTCCTACAAGACAGCCAATCACTGTATGTACTGTGTTCTCTTCGTTCTTTCATACAGACCTGAGATGAGAAATGTAAGGATTCCATCGTACTAACAACCAGTGAATCCAGCTCTTGCATTATAGCATCCCACAGAACACCATATTGGCTCACATGTTTATTCACACTCCTCCAATTCCACCTTTTGTAATGTCCTGTTTCATTCTTGCATCAATCACTCAGCTCTCTCTTTTCCTTGGGCATCGTCTACAGATTGATTACCTTTCAGGAGTTCAATGTAATGACAGGAGGCCAAGCTAATTTCTGAAGTGATAAATGGTGAGCTAAGTGACTACAATCCACTGGGAGGCAAATAGTCCTGGAGCTGCTCTCTTTGAAGTGGCCCCAGCCTTTTCTGTAATGGAGTTCTCTGACAATGTTAGACAAAATGAAAGACAAAGACTGTAATTAAGCATATATCAAAGAAACAAAGATATGAAATCAACCAGAATGAGATTACCGCTGCTTTTCTTTCAAAAGTCCTCATTTGATAAAGAGCCTTTAAGGCCTAGTTTATAATGGCAAAACAGTGAAAGCTAATGAAAAAATGTCATATGAAGTAATACTTGAAGGTGTAAAAGGGTCTTTAAATTGGTCATAATTCCTGGATAAACCAGACCTACGGTTAGAATTAACATGAAAAAGAGCATCTGTGTAACTCCAGATAACAATCTTTTAAGCTGGTGAAATAGTTTTATATCCCTGCTGTTTGCCTTACTTTTGGGGAAAAGCCGACAATCATTCATATTATGATGGCTTAACATTTCTGTGAAGCATTTTTATCACAATTCTTTGACAATGGGAGCACTCTGAAAATACAATCTGGACTTTTATTTCCCATTGCAATTTCAAAGCATCCTATGAGGTCGTGTCGCAGAGAGCTTATGGCAGAAGCTTTGTACTGCCACTGCCCTTTGTATTGTAGATCTCAGCAGCCTAGCAAAGCTTTCAGGAAAATAAAAAGCTCTGCATATGACTCAGTTGGCTCACAATTGTTTGACCAGAGAAGCCTCTTTTCACCAAAGACGTACACAGCATTTAAGCTGAAATAAACATAAAATGTAAACTGTATTCTATTGTGTTCTGCAAATAGAGGCGTCTGTGGCCAAGGTCAGATTGTTCCCACAATCACAGGCTCTGTTGTTATAAAGACAGCTTGATCTGTTATTTTTTAACAATGGTTATTTAAGGGACTTCAATTCCGAAAGCAAAAAGGATTTCAGTTTTCTGAATATTATTGAGAACACAATTTACAGTTTTGAAAGAGCACTTCAAAACCAACCAACGCATTTCACCAAGGGGATCCTTGTATTTGGCTGTGGTACTATTTCAAGACCTTTTTGCAGTCAGCAAAAAATGTTAATTGCTCATTTTCACATGCTTGAATATTTTATGTAATGGATTTGTTGCCACATATGTCAATTAGCAGTGTTTACCGAAATGGGATTGGGTTGTGAAAAAGCAAACTGCTTCAAATCATGTGCTTTATTTCACACGAAGAGAAAAGTCACTCATCATCAGGTTGCAAATAACAAATTCACGTCTGATGTATGACGAAAATACATCATATTTTAGTTTTTATTTTCTTTTTTGCACCGCACTGACAAAACATGAGTTCATCATTTGTGCTTTGTTTTCCTTAAATATTGTACTAGCACTGCAATGATCAATTGATTAATCAATCCGTCAAAAAATTATCAGAATCTATTTTTATAATAAATTATTCCTTTTTAGTCAAAAATGTCAAACATTATAGTTCCAGCTTCCCCAGTAGGATGATTTGCTGCTTTTCTTTGTTTTAAATCATTGTAAACTGAACATCTGAGGGTTTTGGAGAGTTAAATGGAAAATATTTTCTAGACAAAACAATTAATTGATAAATCAAAAATTTTATGAATTAAAATTAGTTGCAGGCCTAATAAAGTAAGACTTTCATTAATCGTGCAGAGACAGCATAGCAGACCTAGCAGTTCTCCTATTTATTCCAAACAAATCATGAACATAAAACTGACAAACTCATGTGCATCAGAGTTTTTTTTACCCACCGAATACAATTATAGTTGCAAATGTCAATGCTTTCATCAGCAGTTTATGGATTGAATTATATCGACTGCAACTGATGAGGAGTAGAGACGATGCCATTTATTAGAAAATGTTACAGATATTTTAACAGATGTATACAAATAGCTCATATTTATAGACAGAATAATGTGGCTTGAACTAGTCTTTTTTTACCTACATATTGATGGTAAAATATTTGGCATTAAAAACAAGCTGTTCCACTAATGTCATGGAAGAGGTCCATCAATGTTGCTCTGTGCCAGTGAAAGCACAAGTGCGCTGGTCATTACGTGCATTAGTAGCAAATTAAATAGATTAGCTTCAAGTTCCATTCCCTGGATGTGCTGTGCTCTCTATCTGCCTCTGCTCCACGATAACAATCACTAAATATGGTAACAAAAGGGAACCCAATTTTCCCATTTTTAAACTTATCCCTAATGAGCGTTGTTGTTGGGCTAAACTAAATGTCAACTAATGGATGGGCTCTAAGACAGCAATCTCCATTGGCCCACTGTCATCTCAGTCTCTTAGCCTGCTCATCAGGGTAAGTATACATGCGGGCAGTGCAGAAGCACAACTCACTCTCCAGGCCCTCAGCACACAAACTCTGTTTTAATGTCCTCTCCCACTCGTAAATAAGTTCAATGGGTCCCAGGCGGTATTTAATAAAATACATCTGATTGTGTGGGAAGGGGAGTTTATTAAAACAGTATTTCTTCCATACGCTTTGTAATTTTGGTGCGCACCCTGATTCAGGGTGTGTGACAGGTGCCATTATTCCTTACCCCACTCTCTCCCACTCAGACATCTTTAATGATACCTCATACCAGAGGAAGGCATTTCTGGCTGCCCCCTCCCCCATGTTATCTTGTTAGATTAAAGGAAAAGTAAGAGGACAACTTCTAAGTAATTAGTGTAACTAATGATTATTGTGCCTAATACACTTTCTGTTTTCTGAGATGGACCCCCATTTAAATCTCACAGTAAATCTATTTGACAAGCACATGGCAAAAATATATCTGTGTAAAATCGATAATTTGCTTTGTGAAAGTCAATCAAAAGCTTTATGAATGGTGAACACTAATACTTTTCAAACATCTGCCCACACATGTTTCACTGGAAATAGGACACAATATGGGTCTTGCAAGACACAAAACGATGCTTACAGTAATCGTGTTCTAGCCATGACATTGTTGCTCTATTAAGTAATTAAGAGTTTCGACCATTCAGAAATGCTGTGTTACAATGTGTCTTTTTGCATAACATTATGTGATTGTGATCATTGCAGCAATGGACAGAACAATGCAAGGCACTTGTACAATGGATAATCCCCTACTGTAGTGGTTCTCTTTCTTCATTAGTGAGTATACAAAAACAGAAAACATACAGTAAACCTTATACACCGCTCCTACATTATGTCTCCCACAGAAATACAACATTTGTGTGGGCTCATGTTTGCCAGTAATTAACTGCCCTGTCTCCAAGCAACGTTCTCCATGTCTTCCTCCAAGAAATCAATCACAGATATTTTTGCACCACAAATGTGATCAATGCCCTTAATTATATGTGAGTATGCAGAACGCTCTTTGTTTCTGCTGCTTTGATTTGGTTGCTGGATCAGGAACACAATTTAATCTTGTTAATGTTTCTCCACTAATTGTTCACTTTTAATTCAAACACAAAGCCAAACAATTACAACAAATGCTCTGTTTCTGCAGGCAATGTGTACTAGAAATAGGGCAATTAAATTGGCAAATATACTGTATCTTGTGTGATATCCAGACAAAATTTTCTTTCTGTACAAGTACTTTAACAATAGAAGAAAAAACTAAATTGTAAACATTAAAAGACACTCAATATCTTCTTTGTCCATGTATACCAAATATGACATTTGTTGTGCTGTAAATTCTAGTTTATTTGTTTGTTTTTTTCATATGAAGTAGTACATTTGTATCTCATTAAATACATATTAATGTAAATCTACTGATACCATCTTAATACGATTAACATTTTTATTTAAAAATACATATTTATAGCAGAATCCTTCATGTCTTCAATCTGTATACTGTAGAAAGAAAATGCTACATCCACATTTACATGATCAAACAAACAGAACAATGGTTCTCTACTCTGCAGTAAAAGCTGACTCAGCCTAATAACCAAACAATGCATAACTGTGTCAGTTTACACAATGAGCTTGATGCTCCCCATCACTCTCAAAAATATGGCATCAGTCAGTTTCATAATAAAATCAAAAAATGTTTCCAAAACCCTCGCAGTTATAAAAAATGACAAATAAACAGTATTGATAAGTGGTCGATCTTCAAATTATCATTAATCACCCAATTACTCTGATGTTTATCAGTTTTATGTCAGTTTATCTGTAACTGAGTGGTTTACAATTCACATGCAGTTATAAGAACTCTGAAGTGTCAAGTCCGTGACTTTCTCCTCCTTCCTTTATATAACATTAGCTTGTTAAGCCTCACTCAAGCCTCCACACTTGTCCTAATTATGTACCTAGACCTCTTGTGATAACACCCTGTCACGTTGCTCGCTGACTGCAATCAGAGGTGTCTTCAGAAAATGTAAAGCCGAGGCCAGTGAAAATCCTGATGTGGTGCCATGAAAAGGTTAAAGCATATCAGAATTTCAGGTTAGGCTTCTTTGAAGTGGAGGCTTATAATATATCATTAACAACTTGAAGAGTAAATCAAGGGTATAGCTGTCCTTAACAGAGATAAAGATTAAGAACTTGCACTGTTTTGTGTCCAGGCCCATATACTATATTATTCACAACTCATCATTAATCAGTCTTCAGTCAATCCTTAATTTAAAAAGCCATCTTTTTTCAGATGTTAAGAGTCCATTTGATCAAAAATTCTGGTAGGTCAGGTAAGAATCTTTGCTGTTTCATAAAACATTCAACTATGGATCTGAGGACATGGAAGCCTAAAAACACACTATAGCTATAGCTTCTATACGGGCTGCAATGTTCATTACACTCCACAATACAAAAGGAACAAGCATGTTGGTTGTTGACCTGCTGACTGACAATTTTGCTATTTTACTTGGTAACGGACTTTCCTGATACCAGGGACCTAATCGATTTTCACTGTTCTAGCTGTTTTCCGTCCAAAAACAGCAGTCCTTTGTGTCAACAGAGACCGTCTGGCGGGCCGTCGTTTTTGTCATCAGATTGAAGTAGAGAAGAAGAGTTTGCTTTGGCGGAGGCGGTCTTTAACGGCCTCTGCTGGTGACCCGTAGGAGCTACACAGACATGCCGGATATCAATCGATTCGTCTCTTCAGTACGAAGAGAAAGAGCCCACTCACAGCAGGATGTTCTGTTCTCAAGCTGTGGGCCTGTAAAGCATGGGAGTGCTTTTGGTCATATATATTGACTTTTTTAAATCAATATTTCACTGTTTTGGAAACTTTATGTTATTTGGAACATGGTTGTATTGAGAGAAATAGTGTTTTGAAGATAACTCCCAATAAAAGTAAACATATAAACAGTAAATATGGCCAAAACATGGACATTCGCCTGATGTATTTCTGAAAGATTGTGTAATAACTGTTCAGTTTCTTTTCATCAAATTTACAGTTACAGTTGTATTCCAGGTGTATTAGAAGATATTCAGGTGCATTATAATCTACATTATGATGGTTTTGATGGTTTATTGCATTAAAATCTTTTTCCCCAGGTGAGGATGAAAATATCATATTTTATCTCCATGAAGCCTGTAATGGTAAAATAAATGTACAATGGATTTATATTCCTTAGCTTCTGACCTTTCAAAGGAGACCGGAATTTTGCATCTAGGTCTAATGGTTGAGGAGATATTACTGATTTATTTTGGGTATGTTATTTTAGTGTTTTTTCCTGGAAATAGGTGCCAGGGTCCACGTGGAATCCCTACACTAACATTTGTTTTTAAAATTGCCACTCAAATTTATTGTGAATGTCAAACACATTCCATGATGGTGGTGCTGGAGAAAAGACTGAGATCAATATAATAATAAAAAATATGTCTGTGCTCAGCAAATGCCATTCAAGTGGATAGTTAGGCCTTGAGTGTCATGATGTTACAAAGATATCAAGATTTATCATCTTGTGGAGATCATAACTATCCCAAATTTCAGGGGAATACAGCTGTACATTTTGGATATTTTCTGTGTGCAAAGGTGACAATTTGACTTTATGTTGGAAAACTGAAGGACATTTTATCATGACATGGGGTAGCCATCTCCTGAACACAATGGGAGAAAGTAGTTAATAAAAGCAGCTATAATAGGAGCAATAGTTCTGTTATATTGGAGAAACAAAACATTGAGTTTCCCTCACATAAATGCTCTCAGCTCCTTCCCAGAGAAAGTCCCTGAACCAAGAGAACTTATCGCATCACAGTAAAAAAGATTTAACAAATACAAAGAATAAATAAAATACAAATCGCATAAATAAATTCGCTGAGTCACCCTCGTGTACATGCTCTCAGCTCCTGTGTAACAACATAATGCTTCATGCTAATAAGCGTCACTCACAAAAGTAGGCTACACTCTAGCGGGACAAATCACACCACAGCCTCGCGACACACACATGCTGATTGATACATGTCTCCTTCAAGTAGCAGGTTTAGACATAAAAATAGTAAAATGAACATTGTCAGGTGGGTTTCAGTGACTTAACTTTGTTATTTACAACCGAAAGTAATAGAGAATAGTGAATAGAGAGCGATGAAAATATTTACCTTCCCAGAGAAAGTACTCGAACCAAGAGGAGTTGAGTCCATCCATCCATCCATCGTCAACCGCTTATCCTGCATACAGGGTCGCGGGGGAGCTGGAGCCAATCCCAGCTGACATCGGGCGAGAGGAATTGAGTGCAGTTAGCAAATTAAAATGTCCACAAAACTTTCTGTGATAGAACTCTAACATTTCCTCTTAGGGAGAATACCCAACCATAAGCAAAAACCCCATTATAGTCATAGACACATTAGTGAAAGAACACATTAAAGAGGTGCTATTATGCTCATTTTCTAGTTCAAAATCCTATTTAGAGGTTGTACCAGAACAGGTTTACATGGTTTAATTTTCAAAAAATTTTTTGTCATACTGCACATTGCTGCAGCTCCTCTTTTCACCCTGTGTTGAGGCTTCATTTTAGCTATGAAGTGATACATCTTGTCTCTAAATGATCTTTGTTGGGAGCTGCACATACACATAGTTCCTAGTAAAGGACTACTAGTCAATCAGAAGCAGAGAAGGGTGGGCCAATGAGAAGCCAGTAAACAGGGCTTCGGTTCAGCTGTACATGTTGCCGACCAGCTTAGCAACATGGACTGGAGCGAGAGTTTCAGAGTGGTGACTTATTAATCTGTAACAAAAGTATCTTTCACCCATAAAGTTTTAACTGAGCTCTGTCTCTACATCACAGTAACAACTTTCTGTCCACTGACTGCCTGGAGGGTAGCTAGTGTTTGGAAGGGAGAGGAGAGGTGTGTGCTGCAGCTCAGTGTTTTTCCACCACTGTTTTTCAGGGCGTGTCAGAGTAGCCGCTTGGCGAGCGTTATATGACATTTACATTATATATATATATATATACATTTACTCTGTGCATGTGACGTCACAGGGATGAAAGGGACTACAAACAAGTTGTTTTCAGGCGGTTCAGAGCAGTGTTTTCTGTGGGAGATGGGAACTCTCTTTGGGCTGGACTTTGGGTTTTTTCACTTACATACACATTACATGCACATAAAAGAGAGATAACTCAGTGAACACAGTTCAGTAATGCTTGATGAAGACAACAAAGAAAACAAAAACATCATGTCAGAATTAATAACCCGTATCCTTCAAAATAATAGAGTGTTACAATTTGCAATATATAAGACTCAACATCAGATAGCCCAACAACATCACACTACCACACACATCAAATCTAAAATGGACGGGATACATTTTGAATTCATACACCAAATTATCAAAATGGCTTGCCTGTGGAAACATTGTTGAGAAGTGGCTGAAGGATCTCCTGGACTTTTATTTGACAATGGAGAAGGCTGTGGTCATCCAGGACTAATGGATTCAGACCCTGGAAGACCTTGGAACACTGCAAGGTGCCATAATAATAGAAAATAATCAGTCACTGTGTTCTTCAAACTAAGTTTGTAATAACTTTATTCTGTTGAATTGAATACCACTCCTAATAATGTTTTAATTATGATTAGGTATTGATATTTTTTTAATGTTGTTCATTGACTTCTTAAGAAATAATTTGGAAGGTAAGAATTAAAAGCTCACCGTTATATAGCAATCTTGTCAATTAGATTTACCTGTTGACATATGGTTGAGCACCGTAAAACAATGTGTTTTTTGTGTATTTTAGCAAGTGGGCCAGAGTCTCTGGCCCTCCCCCAGAGGGCCTCACTGACTGAAATGCTGCTCCTGGCTTTTACCATGCTTCACATTAGCCTGCGGTTTTTCTGTTTGCATATTAAGCAGCAGTAATGGAGCTTGGAGGACCTCCTCGTTACAACAGGCCTTTGGGTGTTCCATTTGTCTTTTAAGGAGCACCAGTCCCCTCCCCTGCTGTTATTCCGCTGCAGTTCCTTTAAGATCAACTGCTCTGCTGTCACAGGCCTCTACTGCTGCACAGCCGAATGTGGGGGCTGATGGAGGCCAACTTCCCCCTCTGGCAACTGTTCAGACTTATAGGCTTTTTTTCTTGAAGGCTGACTCTTAGCTGCCCAAAATGACAACAACTCCTTTTCACCCCTGTGGGTGCTGTCTGTGCCACTTTGGATAACATCCTTAAAACGGGACGGCCCTGTGGGGTTGGACTTTAAGGATGGCCACTTAGTCTGCAGCAAGTACATTTGCAGGATTTAGGGGAACTGCAGTTAGAATTGCAGCTTTCAGACTTTCAAAGCTGTTGCCACTTTTACAGTGAAAATATACTCTCTTTTAGCTAGAAGACACACTCTCAAGTCATGACTAATTATTAATTAATTATTATTCTTAATTGTAGTCTAAGGGGAAAAAGGGAAATAATGTAACTGCTAAATCAAACCATATTCTTTCTGTCTCACCTCAAGCTCTACATTATGAATGACATTTTATTTTTTATCTGCAAGCAGTTGTTGGCTTTGCTCAAATACGTCTTGTTCTCAGAAGGTTCGCATCTCTCCAGCTCTCACCATTCTCTTCTTGGGAGTCAACCAGTCTATTCCTGTTCGTCACTGTTTGATCCAGCCATGAACAATTACTGATTAAGGTAAGTTATTCATTTACTCCTTTTAGCTCTGTTTGTGGTCTCCAGCAGCTCCAAAAAGAAAAATATCTTGCTCTTTAGCTGCACAGGTGGTGTACAGGGAGTTTCAGAGCTTTTTCACTGAAAACAGCTGCAGTGACTGAATTAACACAGTAAAGTTTCAGCAGGTAATAATAACTTTAAAAAAGTACTCATGTAATCCATTGTTAATATAAAAATAGTCAATGCTGCTTTAAATCTTGAATGCGTAGTACCTAGCACTTAGTCTAATCTCATAAACTCTAAATTAGCTTTGTAAAAGAGTTTAATCCAGGATCTGTTTGTTCAACCCGATCTTTGTTAGGCTCATTCAAGACAGGCTTTTCACTATGAGCCCTGCTTTTTAAGTCTCGTTTATGAAACACCACCCTGGATTGCAAATTCACATTAGGCTACTTCCCGCACTGTTTTCCTAACACTGCTACTGAGGTAGATTTCTTTATGTCGAGGCAATGGCGTGTACTTGATGTTTTGCATGATTAACCTGTGTACCTTAATTTTTCCACACACAAATATAATTCATTTAGCAAAGTCACTACCTCTGCTGTACCATTCTGGTTTGATCTCCTGGCTCATCAGACAAATCAGTCGTCATAACAGCTGCATGAATTTGAGACATCTCTTCAAAGCTGCACTAGACTACTTTGTTCATCTGCAGCCAGAAAATGACTGTGACAGCAGAAAGCGTCTAGATCCATGATTCATGTGATGCAATTCTAATAAACTGCTCACTGTATGTTAATGCAGGTCAGGATACCAAAGGCACAGAGGCAAATGATCTAACGCTGATACCAGCTTTCTCCATACTCACTACTGAGATTTTATTTGAGCAGATAAGATGAATCTGTGGCATCTCATTTGGCTCTGCTTTGTTGCAAACATGTATAGCGGCTTAGCCTAAAACAACAAACAGGTACTGTATGTACCCACTAAATGACAGGAGCCTATGTGATTATGGATCATTGTATATAGAAATCAATCTAATATCTTGTAGGCACATCTGTAATTTGAGAGGTTAATCAATACATACAGCTGGCAAACTGTTAACCTTTCTCACGCTATCCTGTCTTGTAGTATTCCGGTGTGTTCTCTTTTTAGACATTTATCAGTGTGTGTCACTTTGATGACATGAGTTAATGTGCTATTTTAAGCCAGATGAATCTTGCTCTGCCTGATAACACAGTAAATTGCCCTTGTCTTAATGAGCCAGTTATGCACTATGTTGTCATGAACAATCTATTATCTACAGAGGCTTCAGCTTCCTCATTAGTGCTTTGCGCTGTAGGTGTAGCATTATTCAGACTGAACATGTAAACAGAAATCTGTTTGCCAGGGGTAGTGCAAGGACTTTTTTAAATGTTAATTTCATTGTTGTGCTATCACTACTATTATAATATTACATTTGATATGTAAAAAAAAAAAAAAAAAAGATCTCTTCTGTGTTATTTGCCTTTATTTTGTTGTCTACAGGCAGCATATAGAGGTTATATCAGGCCAATTGTTCCAGCATTATAATTATCAACTGTTTAATTATCAACCAAGACTAAGCTGAAGCCACATGTTGAGCTGTTCAGAGACTGATGGATGTATTCAGATGTTTGCATGTTGAGTAAGTCTACATCAATTGTTTTTACCCAACAATAGCCATTCTATTTATTTGTTGTGCGTGGAATAAAAGAAAAAACATGTATAATAAATCTAATGTTTTCTTTATAGTGTTTGTCCTGTCAATAAAATTAAAAACAATATAAATAATTACATTTAAGAAAGGAGTACGGAGGCTTGGGTTTTTTGAACATCCTGTATATTTGTTTTCTGTGACAGAATCCTCTTTTTAAAGCCTGAAGCTATCGTGTTACTCAGCAGTTCGTCTGAATTGTCTTTCAGGATCATTGACCAGCAACAAGAAAACAATTTGACATTTCAATAGAATCAAGTAACCGAAGCACACTAGTTCTGCAGAATGTACACTTTCAAAGGCAATTACAGAACAACAGAGGTGAAAAGTAAAGTGATGAAGCAGGAAATGTTTTCCATTTGAAATGTTAAATGCACTACGTTAAGTGTTGTTGAAGCTTGACTGTTCACAAACATGAGACGATGTTGCTTTGTTATTGAGTAAAGGAACAGGGATTTCAATTGTAATTGTAATTGTGCAACAAATGATAAAAAAATAACCACATTTTTTGTGACTTCACAGCAGTCTTTGAATTCCGTGGGACCCAAAGAGTTCTCATCTCCCCTAGAAAAGAAGTGTTGTGGTGTAGTGGTTTGTTTGTTTCGATGGACCTTTCTCACAGTAGACATTTTGAATTGTCATAGCAGGAAAAAACATGTGTAATTAATAACATTCATAATGACTCTGTTCCATTAAAATGTCACACTAAGCCAGCACACAATACCAGGTCCCTGGAAGTGGCACACCTGAAAAGAATTTCGCCATTAATCATGCAGCTGTGGTTGACAAGTCAAGACATCTGTTGTGAGAAAGGTCTATAAACAGACCTTCATGATGCATGGAGCAAGCAGCTCATAGAAATAAACAATATAATGTAGTTCAGGCTGGAGACAGTCAATCACCAACCGTTTCCATTAAAAGATGCAGGGAAGATGGTTGCCAGATGCCAGATATACAGTAGATGTGTGTCTGAAGAAACATTTGTGATTTACTGAGTTTTTCATTGTAAACAAAGGGTTTATTGCAACTCTTTAGTAAATCATTGCTTTATTTACAGATATTTAATCATCCGCGGAAGATAAAGTCTTAATGGCTGAGAAAAAAATTCAAACAAAAGACGAAGATGAGGATGAGGATAAATAAACAAATGTGCATCTGAAGGAGATGAAAGTGATTCAGAGGATGGACAACACTAAAAACGCAACCTAACAGCAAGGTGGATGGGTTGTATGGAGTACTGGAAAATATTCTGAAGAGGAGAACTTAAGAAGAACATTTTGATGTGAATGAGAAATTGGTGCGCTAAAATCAAGCAACTCAATCAATCATGCCCTCCGAAGAAGTTCAATCAAACCGATGAGTCGATCATTGTTGGATGTAACATACAAATAGGACCAAGATTTAGCAAAAAAATTAAGATAGTTGTTGGAGATGGGTTGTGCTTGTGAACAAATTTCGACACAAATTGGAGATTGCGTGCCAGAGGCGCAGGCTCTGAAGTGGTGAAAGTTGCTTTTACTTGGTGAGGGAAAAGGTGGCTGTGTTACCAGAAACCCAACTCGCAGTTTAAAAAAGTGTATGTCTGATCGACAAAGTCACACACTGATCGAATCATGGAATCAAACCTGAAAGCGCTACTTTGGTATTTACCGACTGGAAAAAGATTTCTACATATTAGGTAATGGAAGGCCCATTAAGTGAGGACTGTCTGAGGCAGCAGCAGGTGCAACAGGTGGCCGCACACCTGCAACGTTGAGACCTTACGAAGTTGCGATCCAACTCCTGAGGCCCATTGTTGTGCCATTCATCCACGACCATCACCTCATGTTGCAGCATGATAATAACGGCCCCATGTTGCAAACAATTCCTGGAAGCTGAAAACTTCCAATATCCAGCAACTTCTCACAGCCATTGAAGAAGAGTGGACCAACATTCCACAGGCCACAATCAACAACCTGATCTACTCTCAACCTATGCGAAGGAGATGTGTTGCACTGCATGAGGCAAACGGTGGTCACACCAGATACTGACTGGTTTCCAGACTTTTTTTGCGGTAAAATTATCAATTAAAAAAGATGCTGTGTATTGTAAATAATATAATGATATATGCCTAAAATAATTGTGTAAGTACTGAAACATTACAAACGCAAAAGGGGCCAAACAAAATTAGCATTTGAAGTTTAGAAATATTTTGAGTCCCCCCTCCCTTGACTCGCAGTGGTTTGGTCCACTGCCTGCTTTACCCCTTTGCAAAGTTCCAATCTCTTCAGTAGTTGTGCTACTCCAGTAAGTGGGCTGGCAAGGCTATTTTATTCACTTTAAACATTGGATGAAGTGATTATTTTAATAAGTTAGTCATGACAAACAAATTTAACCAATGTATTTGCTATGTTAGCAATTTTAATGTTATCTTAGTGGCACAGTTGGGAACAGGAATCCTTCTTCAGGCCCTTCCAGGCCACATCCAGGAGGACAGCAAGTTGTGTGAATTATGCAAATTAGCATGAGTTCAGAATGAATCTCATTTTCTTCTGTATTGCCCTTTTCAAGATGAGCCAAGAATATCTATATTAAATGAAATGCCTGTTCAAAATGAAGAAATGTTTTGGTGCTCTGACGATGATAAAACGGATTGGTTGTTTGATTTTAATGCTAATAAGATAGGTAACTATGTTTCTAATGCTTGGAAAAAACCTCAGGAGGTTTTATTTGTGAAGTATTATTTGTATGTTGTTATTCTGGTTCATGATTTCTTCTCTTTTCCTTTATTTTCTTTGTAATAATTGTGTCTTGTAAGCCCGTTTGGGCTGGGCATATTATTTATGCATGGCACAATAATAACAATTCATTCATTCTTTCATAAAGTTCATTTAGTAGTTGAAATGAGTGTTAAAACCTGAGAAGATGCAATTTTTAAATATGAAGAGCACAAGGTTATGGTGTATCTCAGTTAACATATTGCAGAAGAAAATAAGAATATGCTGTACACTGGCTCCTTGTGCATGCAGTAGAATTTGAAGTCAATTAGTTAACCCACATAGAGGAAATCTAATGGAGCAAATCGCATAACAAAAGAGATTTTTCACAACTACAGCATCCAACTGCAAATCATTATTTGGATGCTGAGGAAGAAGAGTTTGTCAAATATTTCCCTACCGAGGACAGATTATCTAAATTGAGTAATTCATCAAAATGAGGATTGCAGAGTCCCAAAAATATGACATAACAATATGTATTAAAACTCACGTTGCAGTACAGATCCAGAAGGACTGCCTTGATTTAAGTTAGTGTGCCCTTCTTTGAGCCTGTACGAGGAGAAATGTTTATTAAAGAGGAGTCACAGGGTAGTCTCTGCTCTTTTGTATTACTGGGTCTTGAATGGCCACAGATTATGTGCTTTTTTTTACACCCACGCCACACACACCCTTATTCACAAGTAATACAATTTTAACAGGCAATTTTTACCTATATGAGGGTGACCAGTGTATTGGAACAAAATGAATAGGCGCGAACAGTCCTGAATTGCGTCCTTAGGAGGCTTTTACAGCAAATTGTGGACAGTCCTCAAAATGTCCTCTACAGATGGTGTATGAGCTACGAGCGAGCTCAGAGGCGATGCTCAAACATTTATCTGTCGCCACGGCTGCCTACAAACAAAAGATTCTATAAATAAGCAATCAGAATCAGAATCAGAATCAGTTTTATTGCCAGGTATTTGTACACATACGAGGAATTCGACTCAGGATTATACATTGCTCACGATGTGCTTACTTGTACAAAAATACCATAATACAATAATAAAATAATAATAAAATAAAATCAGACACAAACTACAGTATAGACAACATTAACATAGACACTATGAACAAAATAATATAGACATATTGACAAATAGTGCAGTGATCAGAGTGCAAAGGATGCAAGAGTAAACTATTATTCTCATTATGTACATGTTGAAGGTGGATATGATATACAGGTACACATACACATACATGCATACATGTACACATGTACACGGTGTGATGGAACATAGTGCAAAGGATGCTGGAAAAAATAAATAAGACCTATGACCAGAGGTAGGTGTATTGGTATACAGTATGTACAATGACATTGATTTTGATTCTGTTGGCAAAATAATATTTAGTCTAATCTAGATTTTTAAGATCACCTCCTGTTTTTGAACATTTTAAAAACTTCATCATTTGTATGAACTAATCTCATATTCTATAGATGCCTGTTTGAACTTTTGTATTCAACAAAGTGTGAAAAAACAAAACAAACAAAACCTTTAAACTCGTCCATCTTGTAATGAAAAGTCCAGCACGTACAGTGGGCTGCTATAGTCTCAAATATTGGAAGGTGCACGACCACACACCACAATGATTTGCAGAGCCTACACGCACTTGATGCAAGAGGAACAGTGTGTCAAGCAGAGCTTTACAGTGAGGCTCATACAAACAAACACTGAGATTCTAGTGATTTCAATTGTAATTGTAATTGTGCACCAAATGATAATAAGGAAATAAGAGTGTTTTTATTCCAAGAATGTTGAATGTGATTTGTTAAGTGCCAAATCAACAGCATTCTGCATGGAAAATTTGGATTTCACTCCAATCATTTTATTGATTAATTGATAATTGTGCTCTCACAAATCTGTCTGACTTCTACTTGTGAATTGAACCACTGGCAAACCCACATGCAAAAATAAATTATGATCGATATCCAGCTAGTCTTACTTTTTTACAATTTTTTTATATTTTGTGTGTATTTTGTAAAACATACTTGTCATGCTTCTCTGCTTCTTCACTACATTTGCCCAAGCAACAATTTCAAACAACTACTACGGAATGCTTTCAATTACTTAAAACCCTTCAATATCCAAATACAGAACAATGTTTGCATATGAAAATGAAGACTGATGAGAAGCTGTTTCCCAGAATTATTGTTTCATTGACAGTATTTCTAATAATAAGCTGAACATTGCACAGCATAAATATAGAAACTCTAGAAACACTGCTGGTCTGTGAAGCTTGATGGGGCTGTAAATAAGTGAAGCTGAACCATACATAAACAATAAGTGAATTGAAGAAAGATGTCAATTATTCTCTCTGAAGCAGGTTCAGGTTTTTGTTGTCTGTATCTAAAACAGATGGAGTGATTGTGGTTCCATGAATCAGTAACATTTCAGTTCACGTGTTAACTGTGAGTAAATTTCATCTATGTCTATTACAATAACATGCATTTTATTTAGGTTTACAGATGGGTACACAGTACCGAGTGTGTGGAAGTTGTGCAATGTGTTTCAACTGGTGTACTGTATTATGCCTATTATTAGGTTATTACCCCATTACTGGTTACCATATTGTTCCCAAAATATTACTATAACATTACTAAATAGCTTTGCTATCTGTCAGTGTGTTTCCCCATTATTACCCTTTGTTTTTGGCTATTTGACCATGGTAATTATTAGGGCTGACCCCAAATAGATTTGATGCTTTGATGGGCGGAGACTGATTCAACTGTCAATCTCACAGTCAAAGCTTCGCAGTGAAACAAGGATCGTGCCATTTTGGCGATATGGGGGTACTCAACATCTGATTTTACATAGAACTGCCAGTTTCCTCCCAATAAGTTAATATACAGCCTATTACAATATACATTTCAACATTTAATGCTGTAAATAAACATAAATGTTTTTAAAGTGCGTGAATAAATCCAAAATTGTAACCCTAACCCTGGGGCGTCAGTGCACATGTGTAGGCTCAGCGTGTATGTGTGCAGTGCCAGAAGAGACCGAGCCCCAGCTTCACTGGTGTTGTGCCGAGTTGTCCGCACCTCGTGGGACTTTCGGTTGATCTATCACCGTTGATGAACCACAAAAAGAAATCTCTGCACAAGGCCGGTGAATGGCAGGTGAGAGAGAGAGAGAGAGAGAGAGAGAGAGAGAGAGAGAGAGAGAGAAAAAATGGTCGACAATAAGCCTCAGTTTAGCTTCGGCTCGCAATCACCGCACAAAAACACACGATTTGACTATCAGTTGACTATCGCCAGGACTTGACAGTTCTGATTCGACTATGTCAATCCTTAGTCGGGGACATGCAATGCTTAAGTGTTAACTTTTTTAACATAAAACTAAATTTATTCCAAAATACAGTTTTTTTATGGTTTATTAGGCTTGCTGTGATTCTCCATAGGAACACTGCTGACCTGTCAATCTTATTAAAAGAGATGACAAATGAATAGTAGTCGCTCAATCTTTTTGAAGAACAACAAGAATTAACTTGTAATCCATTGTCCTAATAAACAAAGGCAGTTTGGAAGTTCATTTTGACACTGTTAGCACTTTTCACCTACTGTTAGCTAACAATGTTAGGTTTAGTTGCCCACTATGCTATACATGCATAGTTAGATAATCGAGTAACAGTTGGGGAAAAGATACAGAACGAAATAATTAATTTATTGTCCCTTAATAGCTGAAAAGCTAAACAGTTTTCCATTTTTTATTTATTCTTCTATCTCTTTTTGTACTATTGTTAACTTACATCAAATTAAATTAAATGATACATCAAACAGGACTCGTTTTCATGAAAAGATCAAAAATAGGAAATAAATGTAGCAAAAAGGTTAATTGAATTGAACAAAGTGTGTATTTTCCAAATAAATATTTTCAGACACAATCAGGAACAATCTTACGTACTGTTGCTGATGATTACAAATTGAAGTATTTCATGAACCACAATTAAAGCCCATAGTAGATGGTGTTCATGAAACACACCATCCAGTATTAAGCAATTTTTCACTGTGACATGTCATTTGCTTTCATATTGTGGGTAAATTTACATTAGATTATTGAGTTCACTGATTGCCTTACACAATCATGGATTAATTCCCTGTAGAGTACAGCTGTGAATGTAAGTCAAACCTTCACGTTATGATGTTTGGGTTTCATTTTCCTTAACCACACAGTAAATATAAAGCCTTTTTGACTTACCGAACCAAACAAAACTAATCCATCTTCTTCTGACAGTTGGGGTTCAATTCCTTACCCTTATAATATTTTCTCCTTCAGTAATTGCCTTTCTTTCTATTTCTCAGGCTCAGAAAAGGGAATTGATTAAATTGTGAGTCTCAGCGGCATAGAAGGAAAAAAAACCTCCATCAAAAAAAATATAGTAAAGCCCCAGAGGCCAAGTAAGTCTTGCCTATAATGTATCTTTATCTATGACTAATGACACGACTTCTTTGGTATTCTCATTGCAGCTGAGCCCTTTGCTATCTCTCTCTATCTCTGAAGATTCTTCACACGTGTATGAACATCTATGTTGCCCTGGACGACAACAGCTCATGTCCAATATTCATTTAATCTCAGCATGTTGAAGTTCAGTTAGTGATGTTAATTTTCTTTCTTGTGGCTGTGATGAAACGGTTTCAAACTAATGGTTAGAGGGGGCTTATGGAATACAAGAGGCTGTAATTGATTAGAGAACCCTGATAAGGCACAAACATGAATTTCAGCTTTCCACAACCGCCACGGCTTTATTTTCCACAATGTCCTTCACTGACACTAGCCTCTACTCCTTCTCAGCTCACTCTCCTCTCTTCTGACACCTCCCTGCCACCCTCTACTCTCATAGAGGTTTAATAAACCAATTTCCCTGGAAAAAATCAATCCATTACAGGTGGATTCCAAGAAGAGGAGAAAATAAAATAATAATAATTAAGGGTGCAACAGTGAAAATCGCTGCTGAAATGAGCCTGTCCAATTAGATTCCTGAGCGGTGGCCCCATGTCAGGGTATAGATAACCTTTTAACAGTCCAATTTACTTTTTTACAATTATTTAGACCCACTCTATTAACTGAATAACCAGCTTTAAGTGATCTAGCCTCTGTGCCGTACTTAAATTGTGACAGCTATACAGGGCTACACAGCATGCCAATGAATTTACCTTCTGGACATATTGGAAAAATGTCTTACCTTTTGCAATAGTTCAGTCCAACTTTAAATTGGATAAGTAAAAGTAACAACTTACTTGCAAAAATATTCTTACTTAATCTCCTATGAATCCAAATTGTGTGTGTAGAAATGAAACAAAACAATAAACAAATATAACACACTCTGACATCTGTCACAGCGAGCGATTTTGTTTGAGTTAACTGAGGAAAATGAAAGTACTTCATTGAAAATGCCAGCAACTGACAGCATCTCAAAATCCATCCAGTCTGGGCTTGTATTTATTGACCTTTGAGTTAATAGGCAAAGGATTGTGGGAAAGGGGCACGTAGACGTGTACAATCTGCCGGTGGATGAAAGGTAAAAATTAAGTTCTCCTCAGTTTGTTGTATTATCAAGTGCCTTGTGACGTCTAAAACGTTTATATATGTTAAAAACACAGAAGGAAGAGAAGTAGTCTGGGAAATTTTTTACTCTCATCAAAGGCACTGCGCTTTAAACGTGTCAAGGACAGATCAAATATTTCCCCAAGATTTCTACAATCCCTGACACATAGTGGAAGAAATGGCTGCGTCATTTACATTACCCATCTGTTCTGCCTGGCATCTTCACTATTCATGTTAGCGGGTACCTGGAGAAATGCTGACACCCATCTGACATTTTTGAGGTAAGAGAGCAAAAATTTATTCTCTTTTGTATTTATCTCCATGCCAAGCAGTGTGCTTGCCGGAGCAGTTTGGGCAAACTAACTCGCCAACTTACTCATATAAAACAACAATGTTACTACTGCTGCTACTGATAAGAATGATAATTCTGATACTTTTGTTGTTTGATACAGAAGCCCTAAGTGGCCATCCCTTCAAATATTTTTTTTACTCCGTGTTCCCGTGATGATTAATTAATTAATTATCTAGTGATCTCGAGATATCAAATGTTGTTTTCCTATGATAACTGGGTAATTTTCTTGTGATCGTGAGATAACATACCAAAGCTGAATACATGGGTGGGCAAGTGCGTTTCTTTAAGATGATTTCTAGACTATTGACGGTGTCACTGGATAGCTCAGTTGGTAGAGCATGGGATTGTGTTTGACTCCTGCTCCCAGGAGTTCTTATTCTTTTTAGTATCCTCTTTAGCAAAGTTGTGATGAAGAGATTTAGGGGAATCCAATCACACATTTCCCGACAGCTATTTCAAAGGTTCTGAAATAGCTGTCAGGAAATGCGTAATGTTAAATGGATTCCCCTGAATGAGAAGCGCAGGAATTTCCTCTGCCTGGGAATGATGGGGAAATGAAAAGTCCATAGGTTGATGGATGTGGACCAGTCGCCGGGATGCACACACGTGCTTTATTGTGAGCATGTGAAACAGTGTCTTCATAAGAACTTTGTTAAAGAGGATTATGAAATAACTGAATAGAAAACAAAAACGCAAATATCAAACACGCAACCATACAACTATGAGACCTGCACTCTACCAACCAACTAACCCCTAATCACCCTACCAAAATTACCATTAATACTTTATTAGAACAGCACATATTTGTACTGTATGCCAGAACATAAACACCACAGGCTTTGAAGTCCAGCTCAGCTGCCTCTTTGTCCATCCATCGTCAACCGCTTATCCTGCCTACAGGGTTGGCTGGAGCCAATCCCAGCTGACATCGGGCACAAGGCGGGGTACACCCTGGACAGGTCGCCAGTCCATTGCAGGGCCACACATAGACGAACAACCACTCACGCTCACACCTAGAGTAACCAATCAACCTAGCCTAGTGGGAGGAAGCCGGAGCACCCGGGAGAACATGCACATCCACACAGAAAGGCCGGGGCAACCAGGGCTTGAACCCACGACCTCCTTACTGTGAGGCGACAGTGCCAACCACCGCACCACCGTGCCGCCCCGCCTCTTTGTATTAAATCTAATTTAAAAAGCCATGTGAACAGAGCTCAAGCCAACTGGGATATGGACAAATCAAAGACTAATGAACAGAGCACAGGCCAATATGGACAAACCACAGCATGGTACCAACACTTGAGCCCTACCTTTTTTCACCTATTATGCACTGGAAAAAGTCAGCTCAGCATACGTGTGTGTTCCAACAACAGCCTGCATTTATACATGCTTTCACATACATGCTTCCACCAGTAGAACTAGCGGATGATTTCCAGTCACAGGCCCAAAGGTTCAGAAATACAGTATTTCTACATAGTGAACAGAGCTCAACTAAAGAAAACACATGCAAATAGACAAAACACAAACAAAGAAGAAAACATCTTCACATATTTAACAACAGATAAAATCAACATAACAATATGGAAATGTCGACACATTAACCAAATACAGAATCAAAAGCAAATACTGAAATACAGGAAGTGTCATTTCATTGTCATTTCTGCATTTGTCTTTACGGTTGTGCTGTTTAAGTTTTTAGCAAGCATATGTTTTTAATGCTGCATGTGTGTTGTGAAATTGGTTAACGTGTTTCAGAATTTGCATTTATTTTATTTCTTTGCAGCATTTTTCTCTTAATGCTGCTCACGCAATGTTTTCTTCGTTTGCATGTTCTCCAAAGTTGCAGTGCGTTGAGGTCTCAGGCTGCATCCACCCTACTACATTTTAGTTATAAAACAGAGACCTTTTGCAACGTTTGCACTTCCCGTCCAGACAAAAACAGTGAATCCGAAGACCTTAAAGAAGTCTGAAAACGCTGCTGACCTGACGCTGCTGGTTTTATAACACACAAAAATGATGATGCAGACACTTATATTTGGCTTCCTGATTGGGTGTTATCAGTTATGCAAAGCAAATACATCATTTTTCTGGCAGTGCTTTTGTTTTGGCATTGTTATTCAAATTTTTTGTACTGTGCAAAAAACACCTATACATTATAGTAGTACACCGTGTTACTCTGGTGTGGCTCTTCATCTGTAGTAGTACTTTCTACTTTTGCAAAATAAAAACATGTGGAGTAGACAATCAGCTTCATATTTACACTGGCACGAGCATGTCCAGTGTACGTGAATGGAGTCTAGATGTGCGTTTTAATATAGACAGAGATCAACTCTGAAACACAGCTAAAATGCTGGTGTGGACCGATATAGTAGTGTAGATGTAGCCTAAGGGCCACTGTCGCGTTATGTTGGATTACTGAATTTTCACACTCTAGCCAATTCAATGCCTGTTTACAGACACAGAGATATGAGGAGTCCCAGTCTGGACGCAGACATTTTGAAAGATGCCCCAGATGTTTTTCACACTCCGTTTTTGTCAGATTCTCTCCTTGCATTCATGATGCAGGCTTAATTGGAACAGACTGTCCTCAGAGCCAAATTTGAAGAGGAATCAATGTGCAAGCTGAAGGCAGCAAACAGAAAGAAGGGAGGCTTGAATGACAATACAAAAAAGTTGTGTACATACTGTATAAAAATACATAGCCAGCACTGAAAAAATAGACCAGAAATGACAGACTACTCTATCTCACACTCTATGTGTGATTCTAGACAAATAGTAGCCAGAATAGTAAATGTCATCAAATTTCCCAGTCCCTGGTTATTTCCTGCTGCATATCAACAGAAGGCTGAATAGCTTTTTTTTCCATCTCAAAGCAGATAAACAACTTGTTCTAGCAAAGAAAGGGAGCCTGAATTTAATGAAATGGCTAAGATGCAGGGCATGGGACTGAGACAAAACCAAAGCTAGAAACTACATTAGGGGTTGACTTCACTATTTGAAATTCATAAACCAAAGGCCTCTTCACCTTGATGCTGAATACAGCCCCTCTGGTCCCAGAGCTGCCCTCTATCCTCAGCTTCTCCCTGTGCGTCTGTAACCTCAATGTCAGCCAGACAAGTTATCCACGGTGGATCGGGAGATGTGTCACCTTTGTGCTCTCCTGCAACACTCTGCTGGTGCTCATCTGCACATTTGCTGCAATTCTGCTTGAGGCACTACCGGTCACGATGTTTTCTATTCCTTTATTTTCTCTTGACACCTTTTTTTTTTCCTTTCCTTTCCTTTTCCTGAGGACAAGATAACATTATTACCTTTCATCTGTGATTGTACTGACATCGCACTGGACAGATAATGATGTCAACATGAAAGCTTCACTTCATTGTCATTGTAATCATTTGGTATGTTCACGTGACCTTTGTGCCATGTTACCTCCAACCGAGCAGGCTAGAAATAGGAGTTAATCCTGCTCTCTTATTCTATTTCAGAGCAACACCTTTGAAGTTGTAGTAAAACAGACATCTTATAACTGAAATATGAGTTTGCCTGTGTTTAATCTAACAAATGTGTGAGATTTCTGTGTCAGCCTTGGTATGATGTGAGGTATGTTCTCAAGGTGAGTAAATGTGGCTACAGATAAGACGGTCACTCACACTCCTACAGGCATATACGATTCCCCAATCTAACTGACTGGCAACACAGTTCTCTTTGTTTTGTTTTTTTTCACTGCATTGGCCCAATTTGTGTGGTGGCCTACAGGCAGAGTACCTGGTACTGTTGATTGCTGGCTACTTTGTCACCCTTGGTCAATCTGCATGGAAGGTGTGAGGTCAGCCTCACAGCATTAGTGGCATTCAGCACAGAAAGCAGCAAGAGCGCCCTGGAGCAATGAGCTATTGTAGCACTGCAGTAAATCTAAGAAGCAGCTTTTAACACAGCAAACCAGCTAAAAACAGTCACTAGTAATTAACTGGAGTGAAGCTGCATGTATGCTTCTTCAGAACTGCTGGTCGGATGATCAAATGGCTTTTCAATATCGGATTGGTGGGGCTGTGTGACATTCACACCCACTTCACACAGTGACTGGCCAGCTGTGGGTAATGAGACACAAGGCAGGGTATCTTCTCTATCAGCTCTATAGCTGGGTTCCATTTACTGTACCTCTGAAGCTGGAAGTCGGAGCTGGGAATGACGACCAGGTGTTGTTTACAACTAGCCAGGTTAGCCAATGTTAAAATCATTTAAATGCATCTGTTGAGGATGTGGTCCTTGCTAATGAATCACTTGTTATGTGAACTACCACGTGCAACACATGAATGCCTTCCAGAAGAGACCATCTGAAAATGTGTGTTGTTATCCCCATATTTAAACCATTCTGTGTGTCGATTCGCCGTACTAACTAACCTATGTCGTAGAATAGATAGAACAATGGAAAGAACTAAACAAATTAGATGCAGGATCAGATCCAACAGCTGCTGGGGTTGGCTGCACCCTCCCAGATTCTTGACTGACCCCCCCCCCAGCCCTTTCACTGATTTTGGATCACGGCTACAGTGACCAGGTGTTCCAATTACATTTTGATGGTCTCCGTTGTCGAGAATTGATCCTTCTGTCCAGGCACTGATGCTCCTTGACATTGACACTGAAAATCATAAAATAAAATAGACATGGCTCAGTGTGAGATTTCTCAACCGGGCAGGTCAGGTAGGACTATGAATGGCTTTGTTCCCTTTTGTGAATAGAAACTGTTTCTGTCTCTAGATTGTGTCCTAGCAGAGTAGCATAGAGGAGAAGAGGAGCAGTAGAGAGGTTACGGGCTGCTGCAGCCTTTGAAAGCAGAGAGGAAGTAGCCTAATTAAACGGTGAGATTCTCGCACAGACCCTATGTCTGTTTGCACGCTGAGACCCTGTTAATGCATGTTGAAAATAAGTCGCAAATGTTTGGGTAATTCATGTTTGTTTGCATAATTAATACAATTTTAAAGCAAGCTCAGAGAACAGCACTTATGTTCCCATGTCAAATACTAAATTATGCATACGTCTGTATTGTTAATACACTGGTAATGAATGGGTTTTGTCAGCGTTATTTTCTTTGGTGAAACACTATACATGTCATTTTTAATGTAACCTGCAAAATTGCTTTTTCTTGCATCCAGCTTCAGCAGGAAATTCTTGTTTTCAGTTGATTTGTTTCAAAGAATGGTCCAGTGAAAAGGTGTTACTAATTCAAAGAAATGAGAAAACAGGGATGACAAAAACCAGTGAAACTAAACAAATATCGAGCAAGAGGCTGCAATGTTTCCACCTGCCCAGACACGGTATTGTAACAAATAAGCTGTTGAAAACTTGCCCTTAAATCTCTACAGGAGACCTTCTTGTTTGCATCCGTACACAAAATTGATGCTGTATGCATACGTACAGTTCCTGTATGCTATTCATGATAATGGACTCACCTGCAACAGTCAGATCTTTATAATGGAATGTAAAATACATTGTGCCTTTTATTTGTTTAGTTGGGGAATGCAAAAAAAATGTTCTTACCAGCAGTTCTTTACTGAATATCAGTGGAGCTTAGGCCCCTGGTTTCTTCACTGGCTCAACACACAGCAGAGCTCCATTGTCTTGCCTCCATCTAGTGTTCAGCAGTGAAACTGCTTACTGATCTGTGAATCTAATCAGATCTATAAAACAAGCTGCGTCTTGTCTCATTTGTCAGAGGAAAGGGGCAGAGATAACACTCCATGAAAGAGTGGGGAAAGAGTCTGTGTATACTAAATTAGACAAATAATGAAATAAAAGTTGAATCTCGTATAAACGAGAAACCCTGTAAGAAATTATGAAGAAGTTGGTCTTCCTCATGCAAAGGTATAGTTAGTTATTTAGAGACTGTTCCAAATGTGTATTCTTTAACTTTAAAATGAACTTGTGAATTTAATTCAGTTGGATCAGCCCCTAAACACAGAATGTCCAAATGCAAAACTACATATTTTAAGATGTAACATTACTCTAAAAAACATATATTGTTCAAAATATCTGCTACGTTCCATTTACCTCAGAAGATGGAGGTTGCATCTGGGAATGACGTCACACCTTATTTGACTGTGTTCCAGTAAAAACAACAGGTTTAAGTTGGAAAACCAGGATTGATGCTTCTGGCCATTGTTAGCAATACCAGCTGATAACAATGCATTACGCTGCATTTTGCACATACAAACACTGTTGCAACATGTCCACAGATATAAGTTGGACAGCAGTGTGTGTAAGACTGATTTAATGAGACACAAATAAGACAGATGTGCGATTAACATTATATTACTACAGCTTTCACTGTTGTTGATGCTCGGAGCAGCTATCTTGGATTTCGAGGTCAGGGTTGGTGAGGTTCTCCCAACTTTCTGAGTGGAAATTTCAGACTTTGGGAATTCCTACTTCCCATGTTCAATGGAACGCACCATTAGAAACTAGGTCACTGGTAGTCACTGATTTGATCTGAATTGGTAACTGCTTATACTGAACAATTTCTGTGTGTGATTAGTTTTTTACAAGTTCTAGTACAGTTTCAAAATTAAACTCATTACCGGGTGATTTAACAGATGTGCATAAATTAAGTTAATGTCCTGTCTGTATATGTGTTTCAGGCAGTAAGTAATAATTCAT
>NC_060172.1:31870901-31883750 GCF_021292245.1 Micropterus dolomieu
TAAAATGAACTTGTGAATTTAATTCAGTTGGATCAGCCCCTAAACACAGAATGTCCAAATGCAAAACTACATATTTTAAGATGTAACATTACTCTAAAAAACATATATTGTTCAAAATATCTGCTACGTTCCATTTACCTCAGAAGATGGAGGTTGCATCTGGGAATGACGTCACACCTTATTTGACTGTGTTCCAGTAAAAACAACAGGTTTAAGTTGGAAAACCAGGATTGATGCTTCTGGCCATTGTTAGCAATACCAGCTGATAACAATGCATTACGCTGCATTTTGCACATACAAACACTGTTGCAACATGTCCACAGATATAAGTTGGACAGCAGTGTGTGTAAGACTGATTTAATGAGACACAAATAAGACAGATGTGCGATTAACATTATATTACTACAGCTTTCACTGTTGTTGATGCTCGGAGCAGCTATCTTGGATTTCGAGGTCAGGGTTGGTGAGGTTCTCCCAACTTTCTGAGTGGAAATTTCAGACTTTGGGAATTCCTACTTCCCATGTTCAATGGAACGCACCATTAGAAACTAGGTCACTGGTAGTCACTGATTTGATCTGAATTGGTAACTGCTTATACTGAACAATTTCTGTGTGTGATTAGTTTTTTACAAGTTCTAGTACAGTTTCAAAATTAAACTCATTACCGGGTGATTTAACAGATGTGCATAAATTAAGTTAATGTCCTGTCTGTATATGTGTTTCAGGCAGTAAGTAATAATTCATGTGTAATGTGTTTGTTTGTACCTGGGAGCACACTAAGTCTGTCCCATCATGTCCTCTGCCAACTTCCTTCACCTTCGCCAATGATATCATTGGAATGTGTATTTGTGTGTGCCTGTGTGTGCCTGTGTGTGCCTGTGTGTGTGTGTGTGTGGGCACAATATGTAGAGCATCAACATGCATCTTCACTCCGAAGGCTGACTCATCCCTATATATCACGCAAACACACCCTCATGTCTTGGCATCGTTTCTTTCATGTTTGCTCGTTTTCTTTTCCATCAGCTTGGCAGCGGAGGGTGTCAAGGAGGCGGAACAGTCTGAAAAAAAGATGCATCACTGACAAGCTCGGAGAAGTGAGGTAAATCCTCAGGTGAGTCACAGTTCTGTGACCTGTTAAAGCACTTTTCTGCAGAGAGACAGAGACAAAGTTGTGAGCAAATACTTTCTCACAAAGTGATTTTGGTAAATGGCCAACGCATGTATTGTTCAATACATTTTACAGTAGGCCTGCAACCAGTGGAGGGTTGTAGCATTCTTCTGTATCTTCGAGCTCTTTTAAGCCAGTGCATTCAAAATGTGATACAAGCTAGTAACATGTGTCTGCTAATAAATGGTGTAGCTGCTCTCCACAACACAGACATAAAACTAATGGTTTTGTCTCAAACACAAGGAGAAAAATGTTACAATTCACCCCATAGTCTGGGTTAGTTGTAACATAACCTGGAGTGAAATGTAACATTATGTAATAAGGAATATGAGAAATGTGATTTATAAAGCTTTTTTTAACATTTAAATTATTTTTTAATATAATTGGAGTGTGTGTGTGTGTGTGTGTGTGTGTGTGTGTGTGTGTGTGTGTGTGTGTGTGTGCGTGCGTGTGTGCGTGTCAGTGATAAGGACATGAGTTTGAGACTTGGACTCGAGTCACACTTAAGTTGCACACACATTGACGTCAGACTCATTCTCAAAAGACTTCAGACTCGACTCGGACTCGAGGTGCGGGACTCGTGTTTATTTTTAGGAAACGTCTGATGAGCTTGCTGTTATTCCCCTCCCTGCGTTACCTATAACCTACCTACGTAACACGTAGTATCAGCTGCCTGAGACCACACGTGAGAGAAGACAACAAACATCAGCAGCTGCTGAGCCATTCATAATAAACTTTGGCTTAAAACTTCATACAACAAGACCCAAACAAAGACACGCTGAATGCAAAATAGGTTAGTAATCTTAGGTTAGTAAACATGTTTAGCTCAGCATTGGCCATCTAACGTTAGCTTGCTTCTTGCTTCAGCTACGACCTACGGGAGGTTTACTCCGACTCTCGTTCGTTATGAAAAGATGAATGAGCGTTTGTTTACTTGCCAAACTTGTGGTGGTCGATTAACCTAATCATTTACATCCCGCTGGCTGCCAACACATTTGTTATTAACGTCGGCTGCGAACAGGTTACAGGTTTATTGTTGATCATGTAACGTTACAGTTTCATTTAGTTATAACATTACACTGGTTTGAGAGTCTGGTGGTGTGTTGACGTACAGTACTTTATAAGATGTCATAAGTTGTAGACGCATTGTACATTAGGCTACATGGCTGTGCTCTCTAAGTGAAAAACAGGTTACAGTTACAGACTCCCTTATAGCAGTGTTCCAAGCAGCCTGGATTAAACGCAGCAGGTAATACAACATTCATTAATCACGAGTGACTTGAGACTTGACTTGGATTCTAGCTCAGAGACTTGTTGTGAGCATCTCTGGTGAGGGTGATCCAAATATTTTAGTTACTCTCAAGGCTAAGAGGCTAATATCAATCATGTATGTTTCAGATTATTAATATTTGTTTAAATGTGATAGGAACCGTTCATTAGTGACTACACTAGTCACCACTACAGGTTCATGTAGAGTACAGTTGTTAGCTCAATTATTTGCAAACAGTTTTCAAAAGATGGTCTAGAGATATGGACCAAGAAAGGAGGGGGGCCCACAGAGACTGCTTATGTATAGGGCCAAGAATTTTGTGCTACGCCTCTGTACAAAATGTCAGACAATTGTCCCAGAGTGGTCCAAAATCCTAAAGATATTCATTTTATTATCATTTTAGAAAACAAAAAGAAGCAAATCCTTACATTTTAAGATTTCTTGATCCAAATGTGGAGATTCATTTTCACTCGAGTAACTGATTGATCGACAAATTGTTTCCGCTCTATTTCACAGTACAAAAGTTTAGATTAAACTGACATTTCTTATGTGACATTCACTCTAAATCTGTAATGGAGTCAACTTTTGAGGATCAGTTGTTTTTGTATTGTTCTTGTGTTTAGCAATTTTGTTAGCAAATCCACGCTGTTCACTGTGAAAATAGCATCAAATCTTTTCAATCCTCCCATTCTGTTGGCAACATTTCTTTTGTAACGACACAAAGAACCAGGCTTTTCGCACTCTTATTCACCTGATGTGGAATGGGATTTAAGATAAATAAGAGACAGAACTACAAAAAAATGTGTTCTCTGGAGAATTGCGTGGTACGAGTCCAGCTTTCACTCATGAGTCTCTTGAGGAGCCAGACGAGTAGATAAACTGGCACTGCAGTGAGTGGAGATCTGTTTTTGTGCCAGAAAGGGAGGAGGAAGAGACATGCCGTCACTGAGTGCTGTCAGCCACACTCGTCTCTCACTGGTGAGTCAAGGCTTTCTACTGATTCACGTCTGTGAAGAAGCTGAACAACGGGCTCAAAGTGTAGTCACTCTCCTCCTTTTTCTCACCACAGATATCCTCCTCTTCCTATTATTTTACTCCTCCTCTCCATTCATCTCTTTGTCCGTATTCCCTTTCCTTCCTGCCTGCTAATTGTTGTTGTACCTCACAATTTATTTCTCCACTGAGCCTGCAGTAGTTCTCCCCGGGCCAGATCTTTTCAGGAGCGTCTCGAGGCCCTTGCTGGGAGACCTCCAGGATGTTCAAAAAACTCTCACACACCCTTTTTCACCTGCGGGCCAGTGCAGCCCGACAGGGGATTTCACCGCGCTGATGACGGGGCACAGTCTTCCTTCCTGAGCCCACATAAATCTGTCTGTGGGCTTCGTCCTATAGTCTAATATTAAAGCTGTTTTCCATGACACGCTGCTCAGCAGGGGAGGGAAAGCTGTTGTTGAATAACATGAACTAGTGGGGCTTGGAGAAAAGAAATGTGGATACTCTTCTTGATCTGCACAAAGACCAACTGACCTATAACTAATTAGTGATGATCTCACTTGCTTTTGTTGCAGAGCAGTAGTTTTAACTTCTGTGTAGAAAGTAAAAAGTCCGGAAAGCATATTGTGTAAAATGCAGTACATGCACTTTTCATGTTTCTGCATTGTTTATCGATTTTTAGATTCTCACAACACAAACACTGTCAGTGCTGTCCTTCTCACTGTCGGCCCATGCTTTTATTTTGCCGTGTGCAAAAAGCACCTTGACTTTTCTTCTCCAAGAAGAAAAATGACAAGAATGAACTTGTAAGGACATTTATCAACTGAGTGAAGGACCTCTGTCATCTCAGACTCAGAATAGTAGAGGCTACCGACCTTAGGCTATAATCAAACACACACACACACCCACAGACATGCATGCACACACATTTGTAAAGCAAATTGTTACTGCTATATGAAAGTCCTAAGAACCAAGTCTATTACAGCTAAAGATTTTTGTAATGAAGAGGCATAACAGGAATCATATAATTTTCACATTTAATTTTGTCATGTACAAACTCTTAACCACTTTACAAACAGCCTTTTTATGTAATACAGAGAATAAATACATTAACAAATGTTGAACTTTGGGTCACATTTCCTTAAGATGCATTTCCTACAACTCAAAAGTGTAAGAACTAGTTACATAACAACGTAGCACATATGAAAGCTGTCCCATCTTTGTTGATTAGTCTACTAATTACTCCTTATATAAGTGTTTATGTTTCCTGTTACTCTCACAGTTTTAGTAATGTAACATTATTTCCAATAATTCAGCTTTTGCAGAAAGCCAAAAGATGACAATTAAACAACTGGAACACAAGTCTATAAGTGAATTAGCTACAGCAGACAGTGAAACATTCTTTAGATTTAACAATTTGAAATCTAAGATCAAAATATATTTCCCGATTTAAACAACATTCTGCAGTCTTGATCCATTGCACTTTTTTTTTATATCTGTTAATTACATGACGGTGACTCTGCTCTGAAAGTGTGAGTGTTGCTGTCACTGAGTTAAAACGCAAAAACTGTTTTCTCCCTGAGGTCATTCAACAGTCCACTGGCGTCATCAGCTGCTTTCAGGGCTTACAGTGGTGGATGTGCCCTGCTACATTATGTCAGAGCACAGAGACAGGCTGTGCTCCGGCTCCTGCAGGTAGCTCACCTGCCACGGATGCCCCAGAGCTGGAGACGGCTCCACAAAAGTGTCCATGTATCTCTGAGTGCAGGAGGCCCACACCCCGGGCTGGTACCCCAACCCCTCACCCACCTGAGGATATCGCAGAGGACTGGGAGGAAGGTCGTGGGGGCTGCCGCAGTGTCCATGTGAGGCATAAAGCTGTCCCTCAGTGGGATAACAAGGGTAGTGTGGCGACGGGGGACATGACGACATAGTGTTATCCATGTAGATGTGTGGCTCCGCGGGCAGCCTGTGCATGTGAGGCCCTTGTTGTGGCTGCATCTGGTGAGAAATAGATGTGTGCCAGGGGACGTAACTCTGATGCGCCGGACAAGGAACCGTTACCCTGGTCTGCTCGAGTCGAGATGCTCCCATCGCAGCTGGCCCCACAGATGACCTGTTGCACTCCCGATGGGTGCAGGACTTGCTGGGGGGGTTGGAGCTCAGGAACACTGAGAGAGCGGAGATGCGGTTGATGGCCCTCTGCAGTGTGGCAATCTTGGAGAGCCTTTTGCCGCTGAGGTCGTGGTTCAGAGCAACACGTAGGGCATTGAAGGCCTGGTTGTAGTCCATGATGCGTTTTCGCTCGCGGACATTGGCAGCCATTCTTCGAGCTTTTGAGCGGACGGGTCGATTGCGCTTCTTGGTCTGGCCTTCCTCTGGGTCACTTGGGCTGCTGCTTGAGCTCTCACTGTCTTGGAAAGATGCCTTGGGACTTCCCTCGTCCTCCTCCTGGCCCAGCATGCCAAGTTCCAGCTCTTCCTCAGAGAACTCTGATCCTGCAACACTGCTACAGCTCATTGTGTCAATAACATGGACACTAGACGAGTCTGAGTAAAATCTTCGTACTTGTTTTGTAGTAGTAGTGAAGTATCTGAGTCATTTAAATGTGGCCTGCGTGGAACAGTATGTTTGCAGACTGCTACTGTTACTGGACTTGCTCCCTGAGTGCTCCTTGTCTTGTGGGGCTGCCGGTATTTGCTGCCGTGCCGACAGCCCAGGGATTCTCTTCCTCTGACTCCTCTTGTGCCTTGTGATTACTTGTACCTCAACAAGACAGGTTGGCCTGCTTTTTAAAGCTGTTGAAGTCACATGGTACAGTCACCTGTGAGGAATGGTACACTCTCTCTCCCTCTCCAGGTTTATGGGCGCCCTCGAGGCAAATGGCACTGTCGCCTCCTCCTCCTACTCTGACTCTCCCTCATAACCCTTACAGGATCTTAAAGAAGAGTTTCAACACTTCATGTCAGTGTAAAACATATTCGCAAAACATACTAATTATGTGGAAATAGCAATTAACTCCATACTTCCTTTAACAACTTTATAAGAAGATTCGATTCCATTTTTCACTCCTTACCATATTTGTGTGTTTTTATTTCAGACTTTCCATTATGCAGTAGAGTTATTAAAAGCTAGGTTACTGCTAGTCATTACAATTCCTTTATTTACAAAGAACAACAGTGTACCATGCCTCTCAGACTGAATGTCCAACAAAATGAATATTTCTTTCCGTGCACAGCAACACATGTCCCTCTTACTTGGTAACCTTTGTTAGCAATGAAGGAACATTCGTCTAAATAGATATTCCATGGATATTAGTCTCAGGGACAAAAATTTATGACAAATTGCACATTTATCCAAGTGGCCTAATCTGTTCTACACGTTTCCCCTTTTCTCAGGTCTGGGAAGAGAGGAACCTTCTTATCTACCATAGGTTAGATTTGTCCTTGCAATTAGCGTTCTCTAAATTGGCGATTCTTCCTCTCTCTGTCTCTCTTTCTCTGCTCAGGTTTAAGGGCCATGTAATTTAAAGTAGCCTCCCTGCAACCCATCCCCATAAATCAGACCTGGGCAGCACCTGAGGACAAGAGCAGAGCGAGCCATAGACTTCAAAGAGAGGGAAAAAACAAGGGCAAATATTTTGCAATTAGAACCTGCAATTGCTGCTGGTTAGGCTATCGATCTTTCAGACACTAGTGAAGAAGTGGTTCCATTTTGATCAAATATAGACTGTTACAAATCTTAAAAATGTTTTTTTATTTATAACCTTTGATTTGGATGTGATTACATGTCATTTTCTAATCAAAGGAATAGGAGCAGACTCTTTTTTTTACACCTCTTCCTCCTCTTGACACAAAACGGCCGTGGACAAGAGGACAGACCTGCATCCACATGAAAGATCTATGTGCCTGATATTGTGGTGGACAGTGAAAGGTGATTGCACTGACCTTTTAGCTAGGCTTCTGGACAAGTGCAACGGGTCAGGTAACTAAAGGGTAAGCCCTCAGACACTGAACTGGGGGTCGTTGAAATGCATTGCTTCCTTCCTGCCCTCTTCTTTTTATTGTATGTGTTGCGGCTCTGAGACACCAACCTTTAAACCAATTACAGCCCAGAGTTTCAGCTCTAAAAGCACAACTATAATTGATTTGGAGTGGGAAACTTTAGTCTAGCCTTTTTACTGTCCAGGAGATAATTCACTCATATAAAGTTTTTTTTCTATGTATATACCCCTACTTATATAGAAACTGTATGGATACCTCCTGAGGTTTTGCACAATTTTTTATGCTCAATGACATATTTGAATTATTTCTGGGATCTGTAGGTATGTTCTATTATATTTACAATAAACCAAGGGATTTTTCATTCACAAAGGAGAGCTTGATCTTTTATTTTTTCTGTAAAAATTGAAGACCCTGCCCTAAAGTTTTCTCATTTCAAACCTACACAGTTAGATCCAGATCTCAACAGTCCAAGATGCAATTTTGTGTATCAAATATTTCTCTCTGACAAAATAAAGCCCTGATGACACAAGGTGTGTTCGTACTTCAGTAGTTTCATATGAAAAAAAATCTTCTTACTTAAATGTATTAGAAAACAGTATGTAGATTGCAGAGAAGATCTTAAAACCAACACAACAAATTGGGAAAAAAATTTAGATATAGTGGTTAAAGCGTCACAGTGCACAAACACTTAAAATACAATGTTCATTCTCTTGTTTTGTATTTAACCGATCCATTCCTGTTTAACCACTTACAATTCAATAAAAATAAATAAATAAACAAACCACTATTCTTACCACGCCTTTTAAATAACCCTGCTGATCTTCTGCGTACTTTTATCGCTAAAACTGTTTAAAATGTTCAGGCAACGCCACTCTGCCCAAGTGCGTAGGCTTTATCACAAGCTGTGATTTATGGCTTCACAAACATGTCAGATTTACTGCTGTGGTGTTAAGAGCATGAAGACTACAGCCTCGGACTCTCCCCGTCCATTCATTTTTGACAGGTGACAAGACACCAGTAATTATCAGCCGCCGGGAATAAATCACAAGATTTTATCACGCAGCTCGCCATGCCCTTGATGGAATAACCATTTTTAAAGCAAAGGGAACCTGTCCAATGCCGCTGAACCTAATATTTGTAAATCTACTGCTCAAGCCCCCCGTAATGACTGGTTGTTAGGCGTTTGTTATTAGAGGTCTGTGTGCCAAGCGTTATAGATGTATATTTCCAAAGGGGTAGTTAGGGGTAATAAGCGAGTATGGTCCGGGTTCCCTAACCTTGGCTTTGCAGTGGTATGTTAATGTATGTTTTTGGTGTCTGCCATGGAATTTTCTCACCTCAATAAAAAGCCTCCAGTCCAAAAAATGGTTTGCGGTTATCTCCGCCCCTCCGCTATTTGTCACACCACAACCCTATAGGACAGTTGATGTCTGTAAAAATCAATGTTATCAACTATACACTGCCAATCTGTGGTCATTTCATGACAGTTATTTTATTTACCATACTCTTATCTCTTTTATTGCAAAAACACTGTATTGCTTCCATAGTAAAAGAAGGAATTTACCTTTTGGGGAAGAAAAAAGGAAACGTGATTCCATCAAAACATGATTTTATTTTGAGTGAAAATTATGTATTAATGTACCAGAGATTTCCAATTCTTTGTGAATCATATCCTACTCATGTTTACATGATAAAATATAACGATCGATTTTTGGCGCAAAGTTAATTCATCAACTGCAGTGGCGGAAGAAGTATTTTATATAAATGTAGCAATATCACTCTGTAACAAGTAAAGGTCTTGAATTCAAATGTTTACTTCAGTAATAGTAGAATGTGTTATTGGGAAAAATTAAGTAAAAGTACTTGTTGAGCAGATTGGCCATTTCAGTGTTGTATTATAATGCATATTATATAGAATATTATTAACGATACGCTAACATGTACATAGCATTTTAATGTTACAGCTCGTTGAGGTGCAGCTAATTTTAATTAATTAATTTTAACTAAATATTTTCTACACTGTTGGGTACTTAAATTTACAACATGTTTCTTATTTTACAAGTGGATTATATGTTTTGCAAAAAAAGGAAATATTAAATAAGGTACAACCACCTAAAACCACCAAAATTGAACGTAAGTACAATACTTGATTAATTGTACTTAATTTCACTGATGAAATATCAAAATAATCATGTATTCTCCATACAAATGTGTTTTCTGAGGACTGTAGAAATCCAGAATCTAGGATCTGGCTTGGGTGCTTATGGGACAGTGAGCTGTCCAGCAGATCTCTGTCCATCTATCAGTTTTGATCTTTGCTGTCAACACCGAATGCTGCCTGTCATGGCCTGTTGTGTCAGAGACCCACCAGTGAAGGAGATGATCAGACCTCTCTGAGTCACACTTTCCTCTGTGGTGAGTGAACAGAGTAAGTCTGAAGTTTTTAAGAACCATTTGAACGTTTGCAAAAACTAACCAACAAAAGAACAACATGCCCCCTTGATCTAAGGTAGTCAGTCTCAGTATTAGCTGATATCATCTGTCAGCATGTGGCGCAGAGACATACTTAAGTGAAACATGCTTTGGTGACATGGTGAGAGAGTGTCTCACAGATCTAGTCCAACATGTTAAAAACAAAACGTGAAGAGAGCAAGCCGACTGACACAACAATTGTGAATCATTCTGTCTGAAATTACTGGCAATTACGTGTAGTTGGCTGCTGAAAATTCAGCATGCATGCCAGCTATAAAATCTCAGTTGTCGGGTTGAAACAGTGCCCCGGGTATTTCAGCACGCACAGCTCAACATTGAAAGTGTTATTCACAGAATATCTGTCACAGTGTTAGCTATTAATCATAGAGGTGTGTTGAAGTTTATTCTGCAACATTAGAGATGTTTCCAGTGGTTTACCACTCTGAGAACTTGAAAGTGTTGTGATTTATGGGGGGAAAACTAGTAAAGTAAAATAGTTGCTTGCTTATAAAGCATGTTGTGATCAAGGACAATAAATGTTGTCATCCTTTTTCATCAAGCAGTTAATCACACCAGGGTCAAGTTCGCCGGAAAAGACACCACTGAACATCTTTCCTATTTCTTAAGTTAATATTTATTGCCATGTATCCACGCTAGGTATATATCTTATTTAGTTTTAAGTCTTGATGTTGTTGAATGTTAACCCTTTATAGCAATAGTAACCACTTGATCAATGAGACATTTTTGTTTCAGTCAGGTCATAAGGACAAGCTGGTTGCCATGTAGAGAAAAACAGCACACATTGTGTTTGGGTCACTAAAAATCCTGCACTCTCTAATTTAGCCATAAGCAGAACATTACCATAACCTCCCGTCTTAGTGATTTATACCTTGTAACAAAACCATGCAAATCTGTCAGTACTGATGTCATGACATGTCTAACAGTTTCCTCCACATAGGAATGTCAGTATACATCCTCCCCTGCCCTAAATACTTGAATCATTATATGACGACTTGTTTTTAGAGGATAGTATTTATGGTAGGATCATCTGAAGTGCAAACTAAAGGTATTGCTAAAAAAGAAGTATTTTGTTTGCACAGGGCAATGGGCAGGAATTAAGCTGTTCACATAAACCATATTTCATTTTGTGCCATTTTCTGCTGCTTTCTGCACATAACAAAAATTGTGCAGCGTAAAAGAAAACCCAAAAGGCAGCGGCGTATCTTTATAGTGCATTCCTTCCAAAGAGAAGTCAGTCATTACGCTGGGTTATCATTACAGGGTCCATTTGGAGTGTTGGAACATGTGGTCAAGGTTAATTGTCTGTAGGCTAGTTCCCACACAACACACAGCAGTTAAAGTGATGCCCTCTGACCGCAGAAGTGGTAACAAGGCATCACAGCAATAATAAGGTTAAATTAGTCTAATAAGTTTACAACACTCTCTTAGATTGGATGTGTGTGAAATGTCTGCTCCCAGAGATACCGGTTGATTGACAGTTGTTAGTGGTTTGTAAGAATGAATAAATGGCTGGCAGAATAAATTACATAGATATCTAAACGAAAATACTTGAACGCTGGCTGGTTGATAATGAACCTATCTGTTAAGGAACAAAGGAAAGTTACAATACAACTTTTTGTTTTGTCATTACATGGTCATTGGGAATCGTAGCTTCAGGTCAGTCCTGTGGAGGTCATAACCTGGACTTGCCTCCTGACATTAACTGCTCACTCAGTGGAAAAAGATATCCTATGCGATATAAGTCTAGAGATGAAATCTTAATAGATTTGCTAAAGACAGAAATTTGACTTTGATCTCATGTACACAATAGTCAGGTGCCCATTTGAACATTGAAACAGGTTTTGCTTGCTGTAATCATTCCTCCTGTTCACACTGTACATCAAATGATGATTAGGAAGGGGCTTTTTACATCCAACTGAAATATTTCATCTGCTACAGCATACATATCTTCTCTGTAAATCACTTGTTCTGTGTTCTCCTTTGAGAAAAAAAATCTGAAACCACAGTCAAAAATTTTTATTTTATATGTTTGGTTTCATGCTGGCGCCCCCTAGTTTTGCATTAGTTCAACAGAATACCGTTCTATCTGTCTACACAGTCAAATCAAATCTTGCAGAAAGCAGTGACATCAGCAATCTATCACAGGCAGAGCAGACGGACACACCAGCCACACAGCAGGCTGCTACACAAGAGCCACAGACTTTGAACAACAACCAGCTATCCTGCTAAAACCACCTTCTTATCTAACCTGTGAACATGAACATGTCTTGTCCTGCACCTTAGCTTTTTGAATGAGCGACCAAAGAAACTCACCAGGGAAAAGTGCACTGCTAACATCAGCAAGCTACATAGCTAACTCACTGCTCAAATGCAGCACTGAAGGGTAACTTCAGTATTTTTCAAGATATCTCCTCCTGTTGTGTCTATGTGACTAATTGGGACAACATTTTTTGAAATTGCGTGCTGCAGTCAGAGCAGCAAGACAGACTGCAACGTAATCCTTGAGGGCTACTCTGTGGACAGTATGGATGTTCACAACAACAGTTTGGCCCTCCTGGACTGCGCTGTCCACATTGAAGAGGACAGGAGCCAGTAAATTGGTGTTTACAGAAAACCCACGCACACAGACCAATACCTACTCTTCGATTCACACCACCCACTGGAGCACAAGCTAGGGGTCATGAGAACACTGCACCACAGAGCGGAAAACATACCAACAAGCGCCCAAGCCAGAGAGAAGGAACAGAACCACCTGAAGGGGGCACTTACAGCCTGTGGATACCCTAAATGGACCTTTGTGAAAACAGCCACAAGATCCAAGAAGAACAAAACTACAGGGGAGGAAAAGAAGGTCAAACGCAACAACATTGTGATTCCATACGTGTCTGGAGTATCAGAGAAACTCAGGAGGATTTTCAACA
>NC_060172.1:31883850-31891263 GCF_021292245.1 Micropterus dolomieu
CCAAAGACCGCACACCCAAACACAAGAAAAGCAATCTAGTGTATGCGGTCCAATGCAGTGAGGAATGCACAGACCTGTATATTGGGGAGACTAAACAACCACTACACAAACGCATGGCTCAACACAGAAGGGCCAACTCCTCAGGTCAAGACTCTGCAGTCTACTTACATCTGAAGGACAGAGGACACTCGTTTGAGGACCACCAGGTGCACATTTTAGACAGAGAAGATGGATGGTTTGAAAGAGGTGTCAAGGAAGCCATCTACACCAGGGTCGAGAAGCCGTCATTGAACAGGGGAGGGGGTCTACGCCACCACTTATCCCCCACTTACAATGCTGTCCTTTCATCACTTCCCAGGAAACTCAACAAACGTAACCTGTTGGCCTCAGGTGAAGATACCAACGATGGTCGTTCAGTCTTGGCCACAGGTAGTCTTAACGACTGTAACAACTGTCGTCACAGCAACAAGGAACACTAACGAACCAGCGGTAACGATGTCCCGGGATAACGACCCCACTGAGGTTAAATAGCTGAGTTTCCCTGCCAGTCAGTCAGAACTGAAGAAATCCCTTGGATGAGGGATGAAATGTCTTCCAGTATCTTCAACCAAGTCCAGTTGCCCTTGACTTTAACCTTTGTTGGATAACTATGACCTGGATGACTGAGAATCTTCACAGACATGTGTCCCATCAAGTACTTGTAGTTAAGCGATTGCTTTTGCCACAGACAGGCTCAGATAGCACAATAACACAAACTAAACAATGGAGAAAGCTGTAGACCAGAGAGGGAGTCTGGTGAGAGTGAAACAGCGACTGTTTCTGGTTAAACAAAAAGATATCTTACCGTATTCTTTAAATAAAGGTAGGTAGGTAGGGATAATTTCCAGAATGTTGTCAGACACCTATAATAACAATCTGAGCCTGTCAGTGGCAAAAAATAACACTTTGCAGCCTTGTCTCACTGCCGCAGACTGTGGCACACTTGCTAAATACTGGACCAGTTTCAAAAAATGTCCCAATTAGTCACATAGAGACAAAACATGGGAAAATAAGGTCCAGGTTGAAAAATACCAAAGGTACCATTAAAACAGCATGTAAACATACCTGTAAATGTCACTTGGGTCCTGATGGATGCTGAGGTGGTCCATACTCTTCAACACCACTAACAACACGCTGTCTGCCCATGACATGTAGGCTACAGAGCGAGTTTTTTTACTTGGTCTCTCAATCCTTCCAGGACAGACTTGAAAAATAATGAACCCTAATACGCTATCATAGAATTCATCTACATTCATCTAAATTCATCTAAATAAAAGATCATCTCAAATGTCTACATGCAGTGAGGAGCAGAAATCTTCATCACTGCAAACTCTCCATCTGGCCTGCAGAGGTGCTCATTTATATTTGATAGAGATGGCAAAGAAAGAAAACCATTGTAAAATGGTTGCCCTCTAGTGGCACAAAGCACACACAACTACTGTGCTCTGTCTTTTACTTTTGGCAAATTATATAGCCTAAATGCAGCTAATTTAAGATACTTTTTAGAAACTGAACAAAATATGGTAATATCATTTGTATAGGACAGAAACCATACAATTCTTATTTACTGAGCCACAGGTTATTGTGTGAATTTGAAGCATTAATATAGCACCAGCCATGGCTGCTTTTGAAAGAGGTTGTCATACTTCTTACAACTCCTATTACTTATTATATTTTAGAAAAATAATACTTTTACAATCTGAAAATCAAACAAAGCTGCTTACATTGGTGGCAGTTGCAGACAAGAGGACAGAAAAACTGGCAGCCATATTTCAATAGTGGTCCACTAAACAGTAAGCACTGATAGACAGAATGAAAGAGTTACAAAAGAACGAGCAATATGTGCATTGAAATAAGGTGAGGCTTTGAGACAACTCAGAACATTTGTTTAGCATTGTGTATTAAATTTACATTTATCTGACGCTTTTATCCAAGGCGACTTACAATTACTATACATGTCAGAGGTCGCACGCCTCTGGAGCAACTAGGGGTTAAGTCTCTTGTCTTGCTCAGGTACACAATGGTGGATGTCTCACAGTGCCATCACCACCCCTTATACTTATGCACCCCTGTATAATGTGTGATTTGTTGAGGTAGACCATAATGTCATTCAACATAAATAAATTATAATTTTACCAACCAAAATCTGTTGTGTTCAGGCATTTAAAGCAAAAATGTAGTCTTTTAATTCACCTTCGTTCTCCATAAAGGTGTCTAAGATACATCCCAGATGTTGTACAGTTGTTTAGCAAAACACAGTTATTAAGCTATTGAATAGCAGTTATCATCACACATCCCTCTCATATGTAGGGGGCCATTTAAATATATAAGTTGGTCCACCCATCCCAGCTTTTCACCTCAGAACAGCTATAATACTTTTGATGGTCATGGTCAAATAACACATGGGACAAACTAGTTCATTTTTAGCATAACCCCTGCGATAGCATTTGGTTAGCAAAAATTAATATATTTGTGAATCATTATCAGGGTGATTATCATTGCCATTACTTACTGTAATTTGACCCTGTGGTTTGTGTTTTTATTTTTTTGTACTGGTTTTCTGCTCAGCAGTTAGCAGTCTGCTATTGCTTTGAAGTTATCCCACAGTTAGTATTATGTATTAGGATATGCTATAGAGCAGCATTTCTATCCGGGCCATTCTAAGAGAAAGTTATTAGCATTAGCAATTATTATTAGTTACACAGTTGCTTAACTGTGTAACTAGTGACAAACAGAAAAGGTTGAAAAATCCTGTCCTAGTGCGTGGCCAACTGGTATTGTAAATGTTGACTCTCCCCTGTAGGTGGTGTGAGTAGGCTGCATTTGCTTTCTATTAAGGCGCTTAAACAGATTATTTTAGATTCTCCAGCTGCATGAAGCTGGAATTCATAAAAACACTGAAGTTTTTTCTGTTACACGATGGAGGACAACAAATCAGTGGCAGAGCTTACAGCAGCTAGTGGTATAGCTAGTGGAATTTAGAGAAAAAAGGATAAGATGCAAAGTAAATAAGCCATGATCAAACAATCCCATGTGCAGAAAGTGTGGTATTATTGTAGATGTGTTTCTGGTCAGTTGAAAATGTGTAAATACATAGTTTTTTGTAGCTGGCAATCAGGAATTTTTTGCCCTACTATTTGTGAACCCCAACAGTGGCGCGACTGCTGAGTCCATCTGTCAGTCCTTCCAACATTTTGGTTCCAGAGTATGACACTCAGCAACTACTAACCAGAATCCCATTATATTTGCTACAGAAGTCTGTGGTCTATACAGGATAGATTTTTCATGAATCCCTAACATTTCGTCTGGTGTAACTGTCAGGCCAAACCAACACTTGTCCTTGAAAGCAATTAATTAAACTATAAATGTTTTATATTCATGATTCTCAAAGAATTAATTCATATGTATTTGTGCCCACATCGCGACAAACATGCATCAGTATGTTTGTTGTGTCTGTACTGGCTGCTAATGGGAATTATACTTGTAGGTAGAAAGTAAAAATAAAATTATAGATTTTAGGACCATACTTTGAGGAAATTGCACAGAGGAAAAGAGATGACCAAGCACTGAGCAACACAGATACACACATCTTCTGAAGAAGAAGCAGGAAAACTAGTGGTGGGGCTGCATTACCTTGTATTTTTGATTTTGCCTTTATCTTTATCTATAATAATCTAGTTCACCACGTGCATGCCTTTGTATATCAACTGGAAATCAAACTGTAGGATTTATGAATGATTTTTTGTGAGTAAGCAGAAAACTGCTCTCAACACTCTCATCCCACACTGTATCATCATTAGGCCGGTCTCTCACACAGACTCTGCCGGAGTTCCGGTTTAAATTTCTCACAAGCTACATAGTTTCCTTCGTTTGTACCAAAACGCCATTGAATGTAAAAGGTAATAGGGTCATAAATGGAATGAACAGTAAGGGGTTAAGAATATGTTAAGATACGTGAACATGTCCAGAAGTGTTATTAGGCAAAAATCCCCATGGTGTAGATTTGAGAAAGGTGACAGCTGAAAAAGAGAAGCTGTTCCTGAGCCTGCTGGTCCTGGCAAGAGTGTCTAGCTGCAGACCTCTACTGTGGAGTCGCTTCCGGTGCAGGCTCCAGTCTCAGGTCGGCTCCACTGTCAGCACAGGAAGCACACGCAAAAAATACAAAATGAGTCATTCGACAGGAAACGGGAAGCACACACCAAAATGGACACTTGTAGGGGAAGTGATTTTGTAGTCAATTTATATTTAATTGATTATTCAACATTGTAACGTTAAAACACAAATGTAATATATGTAGAGATTTTAGCCTGTTCTGTTTACATAGCACGTAACGTGGGTATCTATGCAAGTTTAGCAACAACGCCTAACATTGTTATCGATTCAATAATTCTACTAATATCTTTTTTATACTTGTCAAATAAATAAACTCCGTCCATACAGCCTAGCGACATCAATTCACAGAAAAACATAAAGTTTGTTGATTGAACATTGGGAACATAAGCCTCTCTTCTCGTCTTTTTCAAAAAAAACACACACACACACTTTTTTTTGGCATTTACTGCAGTCAACTAAAATTATATATATATAAAAACTGACAACTGTGGGAACTAGACCACATGGGCTATAGCCAGTGGACTACAAAACTGTAAAATCTGTATAAATGAACACACATGTAATACAACCTGTATATCTGTGGTAATTCTGTAAATATTACTGTAATAGTTCTTTTACTTTATCCAATGTGTACACACACATTACACAGATAGAAAAGAAGTTGGCCAAAATAGCTATGATAGCTAAGATAGCTACTGCTGTAAGTATTTGTAAATCTAAACAACGCAAATTACAGAGTTTTACACATGTGGGTAACGTTAGGCGATAGTTTGTTATTTATTGTCCTTACAGTGGAGCCTGCATCTGGAAATGACTCCACAGTGAAGGTCTGCAGCTGACGATGCTGCGTGCCCTCCACAGATACTGCTTGCGCTCGACAGTCTCAATGGCAGGGAGTGAAGTACTAGGAATGCCGTGGGCAGTTTTCACCACCTTCTGCAGTTCTTTCTGGTCAGAGACAGAGCATTTGCCATACCATGCTGCGATGCTCATGCCATATTTGAAACCGATATTTTGAGGTATAATTTGAGTTATGTTTGTTCATTTGGTTGCATGTTAATTAATTGCTGTGTTTTTAATTGAGTTCTTTCTTGCATGTTGTTTGTTGGATAGTGTGCTTTTTTATGCTGCATATTCATTGGGGTTTAGTGTTGCTTTGGACTGTTTTGATTTTTGTCTTTGAGTATCTGCCGCAGTTACAAATACAGGTGTGGAAAACTGACAATAATTGGGCAGTGGCGGAGAGCGGGCAGAGAGGATTCTGTGTCTCTGCTACAGGAAACGAATGGATGGTGAAAAACAGTTTTGGAGGACCCGCTGGGTGACACACAGATTGACCAGAGTGACGCTGATACCTACAGGCCAGATTCTACCACACTGGGCCAGGGCTTAGCATCGCTCAGGACTGAATCAGTCTTCCTGCTTTAGAATCAAGTTACAGACGGTCAGGTGGCTGCAATTCCAGAACAGCATGAAGTCAGTGGAGGTTGTTAATAATAATAGGCCACAAGCCCACCTACAGTATACTCGTGCACAATGAAACTGTATGGACTCGTTTAGACTCATCTTGGCCACACTCGCGCACTCTCGCGATGGTGCAGCAGTGGACAATCACCAGATTCTGAGGAGACAGATTTCTTCAGTTTGTCATGTTTGATGGACATGGGTTGAAGTGTTGAGAGTCTAAGAAAGGTCCTCCTAGATGTGGACTCCCAGAATCTTAAAGCCGGCGACACGTCCTGTTAATACAGTTGGGGATGTGTGTGCCAGAGATGCTCACAAGTCTTTGAGCTAGAGTCCAAGTCAAGTCTCAAGTCTCTCGTGGTTATTACCTGCTGCGTTCAATCCAGGTTGCTAATAAAACTGCATAGCTATAGGGAATACTGTAACTGTAACCTGTTTTTCATTTACAGAACACAGTCATGTAATGTGCAATGCAATTATTGACTGCTTATTAGTCAAAACACTCACCAGTCTCTTAAATTCAGTGTAACGTTAACTAAATAAAACTGTGACGTTGCTTAATCAACAATAAACCTGTAACCTGTTTTTAACTTACAGAGCACAACCATGCAGCCTAATGTACAATGTATCTACAATTATTGACAGCTTATTAAATACTGTAAGTCAACACACCACCACACTCTCAAACCAGTGTAACGTTATACCTAAATAAAACTGTAAGGTTACATGATCAACAATAAACCTGTAACCTCTTTCTAGCCAACAGTAATAATTAATGTGATGGCAGCCACCGGGACGTAAATTATTACGTTAAATCGACCACCACAAGTTTGGCAAGTAAACAAACGCTCATTTATCTTTTCATAAAAAACGAGAGTCGGAGTAAACCTCCCGTAGGTCGTAGCTGAAGCAACAAGCAAGCTAACGTTAGATGGCCAATGCTGAGCTAAACATGTTTACTCACCACAGGTTACTAACCTATTTGCGTTCAGCGCTTCTTTGTCTGGGTCTTGTTGTATGAAGTTTTAAAGTCAAAGTTTATGATGAATGGCGCAGCAGCTGCCGGTGTTTGTTGTCCTCTCTCTTAGTGCGTATGGAGGACCGATCCTGACACAGGCAGAAATAAATACAGAAATAAATAAATGCTCAATAAATAAATAAGCATCCAATTAAATACACAAAAAAATAAAGTAAATAAATAAATGTAGGTAGTAATTAAATTATACCAGGAGACATAAATGTATATATTTGAATTAGTGCCTTTACTTATTCACCTTTGTTATAATTACCTTATTTATTTATTCTCCGTTATAATCTTCAACTTTATTTATTAATTACTTATTTTTTAAATGTATTTATTTATGTGTGTTTTAATATTTTTGTCTGTTTTATTCTTCCTTTGTATTTTTTTACCTTATTTATTTTCACCAATGGTATTTATTTCTGCCTGTCCTTTTTACATTTCTGTATGCATTTCTGCCTCATTATGCAAATGAGGAGGGGCTGTGTCTCAAGGGGTCAACTTCTGCCCATTGGTGGACCAGTCAGACGGGAGAGCTCTAGGCCTTCTCTGCTTGCACACATCAACGAGCTGCCCTTCACACAGTCAGATGGCTTCCTTCAGTGCGCTGAGGTGTTTAGCAACTCTGTTTGAAGACGCTACCAGCCATGTCTTCCTTCTCTTTTCATGTGGACACTCTGACCTACAGAGTTTTCAATTAGCGACTTATACGTACACAGAACTGCAGGAAAGTGAGCTGTTGTTTCTGAGAGCCACATCAGTTAGCCGCAGCTAAA
>NC_060172.1:31891363-31990627 GCF_021292245.1 Micropterus dolomieu
TTGGCGTGTAGATGTCTGCGGGGTGGGAGAGTTATCAAGCACGTAAAGTTTGTTTCAGATGTGAACATGTACACTGAACAATAATGTACCCAAACAATAAAATAAATTCCTTTTATATTTCCCTGCCTTGTTGTTTATGTGTACATACAGAGGAAGAATGTGAGAACAGCACACATTTCATCGTTACTGTGTGTTAGAGCATGGGAGAACAGTGGATACTTTTAATACAGCCCACACCCCTAATACTGTGTAACTATAACAAGTAGAGAACAGAAGAAAAAGATGTTCTTTCTTTACAACTGTCTGCATAGCTTATTCATATTGTGTAATGAATGAAAATAAATAGGCCTACTAGGCTCCTCTCTACTTTGACATTTAAGATTAGCTTGTTTGATCCACCTTCATACACATGTGACATTACTGTACAACTTGAGAAAGGTGAGTTGTTTTCTGCTCCAGCCTGCCTAAAAGAAAAGTGTTTTTGGGATTAAATGGACTTTATTAGCTGCTGCAGTGCAGGATGAACTCAGAACAGACCCATTTCTCACCTTATTATTCTAAATCATGCAACGAAGAAGAAGAAATGCATAATAAATCCTGGGACAAAATCTGTCCACAAATACTGTACAGCATGTAGTCTGATGAACAAGACTTGTGTTATAGCTGACTTTAATTTTTTAAATTCATGTGGTCATAGTTGTCCACAACTCAAATCATAATTTAAGAAGAAATATTTTATACCACCTCAAAAGGCTTCCTATCAGAAAGGTAGGAAGGTATTTCAAATGTACAACTGCAGTACTTAAATCTAAGTAAAGTAATTTCCCTGACATTTTTGTGTTACTTTACTTTTAATAGACGCATGTAACAGGTTTTATACTTCCTGTGAGTATAATCCAATCAATCTTATTTTCATACTGTATATCCGTTGTGTAATTTGATAAATTGTGTTGTATGTGGTGCTCGCATCGTGTACTACTGAGACTTCATTGCCCTCTTCAGATAAGACTCTGACTGCAACATGCGTCTTTGTAAAGAGAGAAACAGACAGAAAAAGTCTCTAACTCTGCCTGTCAGCTCGCTCTGCTCCGTTAAAACTGAATTTACCATACAGAATTGAATACGAGTGCACTCCAGATTTAGCTGCAGCCAGCTGACCGTGTGCTTCTCCCTATACCGCAGTTCTGTGTCCATGCATGCGAACGAACAACAAGACTGGCTGTGTTACCAATGACTTCATCATTTGTGCCCTCATCTTGAAAACATTCATGACTTGCTAACCTTCCCGTTTTTCACTGACCTCCCCCGGTCCCCTCCCGGGTCACAGCAGGGTGTTTAATGTTGGCAAACTGTGATTGTAGATTTGTTTCTGAAATAGTTCTAGCAAACAGTTCTCTCCTTTCTCCCTAGTTCATCACTAAATATTCTCTAACATCACTTACAGTAACAACTTTCTCAGTTGGTCGCACCAGCACATGATTGGTTGCACCCCTTTTTTTTGGTACAGCTATTAATCAATGTCCGCTGTTAAGCGGGGCTCAGTGTTTCAGGTGATACAACGACCCCTGCAAGTTTAATATACTGTTAGTATAATATTAATATAATAATTATATAATGTTACTATATTGATTTTAATTTCATATACTAGCCTACTAGCTTACCACTAGTATAATATTAATTCCAGTTACAGCAGTTTCATTTTTGTGGGTAGTTTTTATTAATTTATTACTTGTGCAAGAAAAATGCTCTATACATGGTCAGAACCATTTACGCAGAAAGAGTTCAACATTTGAAAGTTTGCTGTAGCACGTAAATTTTTTTTAACCGCAGAGCGAACCGCCTACCGGGATTTCTCCCGGGGCTCACGGCGGCCAGTCAGACTATGTTTTGAACAATTAGCGGCAGGGAGGGGGGGTTACACTAAGTTGCAGAATTAACCAGCACAGTGTGCTCGCACTTTAGGGGATTTTGTGAGTGAAACAGTCATGATGTAGAGCTGCAAAAGATCACCTTGCACTCGTACGAATGTAACCATGTGAAATTTTAACTCACACACAACAACATATGCGACCAAAATGGTCACAGCCTGGAGCCCTGAAAGTGATTAATTTCATTAAGAAATACATAAAGCCCCTTTAAAGAGAGGGGTTTTCTGTAGGGGGCTAACCCCAAAAGCTCCAAGTCAGGGACCTGTGGAGACTTTGGTGATCAAGTAATTTACTTTTCATAGCTAGTGACAAAAAACATTTTGTAATTGCTGTCTGTATTTTAGTATAGGGGTGGGAATCTCTTGGCCCCTTAGGATTCGATGCAGTTTAAAAACGATTATCGATGCATCTTGATGCTTCATTTTTTTTCTACACAGGAACTAGTTTGCATTCCTAATTTACTTCATTAACCTCAGCTCCATGGTCACCACAACAACCAGTTGTCAGAATCCTCTGAAAACTGAAATAGCCCCTCAAAAAGTAGACTAAGACAAATAATCTAAATTATTCATATTTTATAATATTGTAAATGTTAACTTCAGTAATGTTCAACACAGGCCTGTATTTTCAATTATGAACAGATGAGAGAAAAATTATTTGTAGTCAAACTGGGTCTGATGGTGTGATTAATGATTGGATGATGAAATTCACATTGATAATTTGGTGTTTATGGTAATGTTATATTGATATATTGTATAGTATAATGTCAGCAATTTTAATTATAAATCAAATATGTCGGACATGTTGGTTCAAGAAAATGCAGACAATGAGTTAAATTCTGAACCAAAGACGATAAGAAAAAGAAAATATGCAACCAGCTTGAACAACAAAACTTGGTGGTTTAGGATAGTGCACTTCAGCCTCTACTCATGAAATTTTAATGACCTCTGGATGCTGTGATGATTCAATTTGATAAAAATTGGTATTTTTTAAGAACAGTATATAAATAAAAAACATTCCATGCTGCAGCACCAACGCAGACTAAAAATTAGAACTGAACTAATTTATTGATAAAATAAAACTGTCTTCTTTATCTATAATTCAGATCTGAGGGAGCGGTATTAGCCAGTAAAATGTGTGCACCCTCTGTACCCAAAGGACATATTTGCAGCAGGAGAATCACATGCAGGTCCCCTTAAAGAGGAAGCGTGAACAGTGATCCGAATCAGTCAGCTGCACTGAGGACCATGTGTGCATGCGTCCTCCTTCCCTCTCATTCAGCTGTTTTAAAATGACACCTCCCCCCTCCATCCCAAATCCTGCTCCCGCTCTGAGTGCAGTCATTTCTAGTGCAGAGAAATGTCCCTGGTGACACTGAGGGATGACGCAGGCTCTCTCTTCTTTTCTCTGTCCCCCCCCCACCACCACCACCACCACCACCAGCTCCACCATATTTTCCCTCTTTTGACTTGCTCTCCCCTTCTTTTTTTGCTCTGGCACTCCCCCTTTCTCCATTTCCTCTTCTTGTCTCCCGCTCTTCTTGCTTTCTCCCCCCTCTCTTCCCTCCTTCTCTCTCTCTCTCTCTCTCTCTGCTCGGGCACTGCAGTGCTGATTGTGATTGCACACACACTCACATGCAAGCACACGTACACACACACACACACACACACACACACACACACACACACACACACACACACACACACAGGAGCGTAGTTGAGAGGCAAGGACTGCAGCAGCATGCACCAACCGCGGCTGAGCTGCTCGGGCACACGAGGAAGGAGAACAGAGGAGAGAAAATAGTGTGCTGTCTCACACCAGCCTGCGTGTGCATCTTTGCAGCGGGGGGAACGATGCATTTCAAGAGCAGATAGCTTATGTTATCCGGACTCCTCTGCACTGCCTCTGCATCCCATTCACCCTGCTCCTCCCACTCCAACTCTTCCTCCTCCTCCCGTCTACAGCATCATTAGACAGGACTACAGATTGACCGGGACTGGCAAGCGGTGGATGGTCAGGTTTGCCCCAGCTGAAACATTTGTCTGTGGCTATGCTACATTTACACCTTCAGTGATGGCTGGATTGTAATCGACATTTGGAGCTAGAAGATAACCGGCAAGGAATCTTGGATGTGTGTGTCATTCTTTACCAGTGTTGTCATTGGCGCATTTCCTCTATTTCGCTGGTTGTTTTTGCTTTCTCTGAGACTGGCTAGCAGGCACTGCAGCATCAGGACCGCAAGACCCATGAAGCGGTAGGGCATGAGGACCCAGGGGCAACCCAAAGGAAGGGCTTGAGTGCTTCCATTGCTACCACTGCTGCTGAGGTGCTTATCTTGATTTTTTTTTTCTCCAGAAAAGGGTGTCTGGTGGGGGTTGGGGTGGGTGGTGACAGCACAGGTACCCAGGCCCCTGCAGAGCAGAGCGGGTGGCTCTTGCGTCGAGGCAGGCAGGACGTCCTGTGGGAAAGGGGGGGAGAAGGGCTGGCTCGAGCGTTGGGCTCCTGATGGTGGCTATTTTTGTCTTCCCTAGCTGAGTGATTGGGACAGCGGGTGGAAGAGAAGATGCTTATGGCCCGAGACACAGCGCGGGATGAGGCTCAAAAGCTACACAGGAAGTGGCTAAAGCACCAGGCCTTTATGGCCGAACTGGCCCGCAATAAAGAATGGCTGGCCAAGATAGAACAGGTGAGTGTTGAAGGGAGGGAGGGCTGGATGGGGAGGTCAGATAGGCAGAGCAGGTGAGTTGGGGAGAGGTTACCATGCCAAAGAGAGCACATGACGTGAAACAGGGTTGATGGTGGGTGTGGTGGCGGTAAAACTGAATAGGTGAAAGTGGGAGAGATGTCATCACACAGCTTTCATTTCATCTCTTGGCTTGGGGACATCCTGAAATACATTCTCAAGGTTATATTGTTATAGTGGCTGTATTATTTTCAGGTTCACAGGTGGTATAGTTCCTGTGGTTCTTTGGTGTTTTTGCACAGATGTTAGACCATCTGAATTTCATTGCTCAGTTATGGAGGTTACAGTGAAACATATAGAGGACACGTGAACCTTTGAAGGCCACACATACAGAGAACATAATGCTTTCATTTTTGTACATTCACAAATGGCCTCTCACACACAGATGATATAAGGTCAGTTCCACTTCATGAAAACATTCACAGCTTCGCTTTTGTGCCCCGCATTCCCATGATGCTTTGCCACCCTGACAGAGCAACATCCCATACACACAGAATGTTCTCCATGCCCTCTGCCTCAGTGATGCTCAGGTGGGCTCTTGAGATGTAAATTAGTCAGTGAGACTCCATTTCTGCTAATGGCACATTGCATTTGGCCAGTTTAAAGTAAGAAATATATTGCTGCTCTCGATGAGCTTAGTTAAGTGAAATTTGCATAAACCATTAATTTTGCTTATAACGTAGAATGTGGATTGTGTACAAATGTGTATGTGTCAGTATCTGTTATCTGTTCAGCGCATCCTTTGATACTTAGGCTATTACTATTTAAACAACTGATTTAGGTATGCACTGTAAATGTGTAATGATGTGTAATAGTAGATTCAGATTGATGAGGGGGATGTGGTTAAACTAGGAAGTGTTATTTTGCATTCACCCCCAAGCATCATATGAACATTAGCAAAATGTCAGACTGATACAATTTTTGCAGCTGGAATCCTATAAATATTTTAATCATTATTTTCTCATTAGGAAATGAAGGCAGGTTAAAGAGCAGATAACCAATTTCCTTCCATTTCAGTGGCTAAATGCTGCACCAAGGCAGACTCTATCAATGCACAATGATTTACTGTGCAAAGTTTGTTCTGTCACCAATAATTTTGATTATTTGATACAAAGCTTTCTTACTTCAACTTGAAATATAGAACCAAATGAATGATTCCAATCAGTCCTGTAGGCAAAGTGTGTGACTAAAATACTTTACAAGTAGCTCTTAGATTCATAAAAATAGAAGCTGAATAATGTAGTTGCAGTGTTGGTGAGGTTTATCAGACGTTGACCTTGCTAAAAATGTATTTACATATCTGATAATACCCTGAGAGGTGTTGTTGACATTTCCAAGCGTTTTAATTATTAATCTTTTATTGAATACATTAAGAAATTCATTAGACTGTATAGATTTTTACACATTATTTTTTTGTAGTCTATACAGTACTATTAAATATTCATAAGACAGCAGTGTAACTTATTATAACCATGGCCCTTGAAGACAAGCCCTACTACTGAATACTACCTAATGAGGAAATCCTCATTAGCCGTCTTGGTTGTTCATGTGTGATATGTATTTTAAGGTTTACCATGCTACAGTCTAGAACCCCCCTCCCCTCCCCCATTAAGCCAGCAGACACCTCGACTTAGTTCAGTCACGATGCAAAAGAGCTAAAAGATGATTTCCGCATACCAATCAATGTGTACTTTTAACAGATGACATGTCAATCCTGAAATGATGAGTCAGTTTAAGGATTGGTCTATTGACAGAAAATGTGTGATTAGTGATTAATCATTTTGGTCTAAGTCATTTTTTTTAAGCAAACACAAACCATTCTCTAGTTCCAGCAGTTTTTAAAGTGATCAGCTAGGTTTGTGCATCTCAGTTTATGAATGCTCTGGGTTTAGTTGACGTTGAGAGGTTAAAGGCATTTGAGGAGTAGAAGAATGATATAGCTCTACAGCCAAAAAAAAAGGAAAATCAGATGGTGGCACATTGTTTCTATGTTTAAAGAAAACTTGGAAGGTTTGTTGTCCTGATCATATGCGTGTTATCATATTCAACACTGGTAAAACAAAATGAAATGCCTTGGATGGAGAATCGCTCAACAGAAGCTGGACACGAAGAGTGAAAAGCAACATATCTTAGTTGGAGTGTCTGCTCAGCACGCATGAGTTTATGATCACAGTTAACTGAGCTTTACACTAGTTAGAATGTGACTGGGAATATTTAAAAGCCTTTCACCATCTTCACCATTGCATTATTAAACATAATTTACAACTATATTCAGTGTTATAGTAAATTGATTTGTCAGCTGCACTTTAGGTGCCACAGAAAAGAGAAAATACATTTCTTAAGACAAATGTAAATGTATTATTGCCTGTTCAGGATGTTCATTAGTGAGGTGTAGCCCATAGTTCTTTTTTGGTATTTTGCCTGTATGGGATAGTTTACAGTAGAGATACAGACAGGAAGCATAGGGAAAGGCAGAGAGTACAAGGGTCCTGGACCAGAATTGAACCACTGACAGTTATATGGTATGTGTCTTCGATCACTCGGTCCCCATGATACCGACTAACCCATAACCAGATGCCTTTCATGTATGTGCACAATTAAGTTTTAATATTATATATTATATATATATATGTTTCCAGAGTTTAAAAGAATACAGTTAATGTTCTGCCTATCATGTGACTCTACTCAGAAAGACATGGAAAGGTCCTCTGCCTAGAATGACATCTCAGCTTGAAATGAAAACAGACTGAAACAGGATACTGCTTTACTTCTGAATTATCAGCGTATTTGCATAACCTTTCATGCCAAATACCAGATAAATCATCTGAAAGGATTGACACTGAGTGCAGAAGATGGCTGCTCCACTGAGGCTCTCTCGTGCTGACTGGCATGAGTTCCTGTGTACGTAGCCCAGTATGGATGGTTACAGACCCACATGTCTCCATACAGTAGCCCTGCAAACAACACTTAATCTACCCCCATCGCTCTCTGTCGTTACCTGAGAGACAGAAAGAAAAGATGACGGCGCGTCCTGCCATGATCGGAGAACTCTGCGTCCTTTTGGAAGGGTTCCCGTCTCAGCTCCTCACCTCTGTTCTCTCTCAGTACTTACTCAGCACATGAAACCAGGCGCACAGCTTCGGTCCTGCTTGTGTAGGTGGAGGATCTGTCGGTGCATCTCTGTTACAGTGAGACTCACAGCTGACCTTGATCCAAGCCTTACCATTGGCTCAGGGGTCAATGCTTTGTAAACACTAGGCTGAGTACACCATTATCTGTATCTGTTAAAACAGCTAAGTTATCTGTATCCATATCTGTCCCCAGAATGGGCAGGGTTTTAACCCGACATGGGCAGGACTAACTGGAAGTTGTTCATTTAGACCTGGAATTGACGTGGTTTGATCAGAAGTTGCAATATTCATTAGAAAAATATTAACAGAACAGCTTCAGAGCTGAGCTTCAGAGTAATGTTTTTGATCACAAAAGTAAGAGGACTAATTACCCAAGTTTTTATTTTCTTATGTTTTTTTAAAAGTAAAGTATATTTGTTTATTAGAAAACGGATATTGACACACTTTACCTTGATGATACTTGGAAAAAGTACATTCTCTGTACCGGATACTCATTCCAGCAGAGTACTCGCTCCACGGTAGTAAACACACTGACAAACCATGATCCTGTCTAGCTGGAGAATGTAGGCAAGTTTGTAGCCTCTTCATAGGGTCTGGTACCCAATACATTTTAACAGTGATTAGTTAAGAGTTCATGTCCACATACACTGTACATCTGAAATATTAGCTGCATCTTGATATTTAGCTGCTGCCCCATTTGAACAGTCACAAATCTTAAAAATTCTACAATTAATTAATATCTTCCTTCTTTGCATGTGATTGGTTGCACATTAGTAAAGGAAATTGACAAAGGATGGTGTCTTTACTCCAACACATACATTCAGCGTATTTGTTTCAATAAATTTCATGATATTGATAACACAGGTTTAGATGATAAAATGAATGATGGCCGAATTCCATTTAGCTACTTCAGTTTCAGGGTGCAGGCTTTGTGCATCACTGTCACACTGTCGTGACTTCCTGGGACACAGAGCCTAACTAACATACTTACATTAACCCACATCCTTATTCTCTTCATAAACCTAACCGAGCAGTTTTGTTGCCTAAACCTAACCAAATTGTGACCGTTTCGCAAGGTTATCCACGTGTTTATTATTACTACCATGATGGTGAAGATCCAGTATGCCGGTCACTAGTACTCCCCAACAGTCATATGTTGTTTAGGTATGAGGACATGTTGGTTTTTCCTATGATGACGAGTCAAACTGTCTGCTTTGTAAAACGCCCATATTTTCCAACTGCACTACCCTAAAGCCATTTTTATAAAATTTCTGGGAACTGTAGGTTAAGCAGATATTACTCATACAGGTGTAAATTGTTGTTGTGCATTTGTTTGGGTCTATTTTCAGCAATAACCTACATTTGGTGCTGGTACTGATGTTCACATTAATGAAGGGACATGTCACCAGGGTATGGTGTGGCTCATTAATGTGTTTAATTGAACTACAGTTGAACTACAAAGAATCTAACATCCCCCCTCTCTGCTTTTTAGATTTTTGATACTGTAATTGTATTTACAGTTAGTATTTTAAGGTCATGTTGTTTGTTGATGCTACATCTTGATGTCTGACATCAATAATCCTATTGTTTTTTATGACCAACTTGGCTCTGGCTTGTAACAAAGGGGTTCACACACAACGGTTCTAAAAGCCCAATAACTGTATTTAATACATAAGAAAATGAGGTGGAGTGTGGAGATATGAATGTAGGCAGTAGTGTGAGACATGTATGGATGCATCTGTAACAAATGCAAGCCCAATCCAAAATAAAGGCTGTTGAGAGCATTCCCTAGAGAGCAACCCTTTTGTGCCTTTGGCCCCTCCCTCCTCTCAGATGCTCAGTTGTTCTGATGACCCACCCTTGTTCCAGCCCCGTCGTTTATATATACATAACAAAACACCCAATGATTTGCAATGAATTGTCACAATACCAATCCAGGGTATTCTGCTTAATCGATCATTTCCCAACTCAGCAACTTTGAGGAAGCAGTTTAAGAGAGGGGAAAGGAGAAAAGGCCAATAGAGTAAACCAGACAGAAAACAGACAAACCTTCAGTAGGGCAGTATTCTGGTCAACACATCAACAAAGACCTTTTATGCACTGTTTATATGGTAGGTGTCTAAGCAAACATAATATAGGTTTACCCTCCCCTGTAGAGCTTGACACAAAAGAAGTAGACTTACATGACAAAATTGCGATTTTCCCATATGATTGGGAATAGAAATAATTCTGGTCAGAAACCTGCCAAAGAACGGCCCTGTAAATTCTTTGTTAAAAGGAAAGTCCCCCAGAGGCAGAAGTGCCAATACATGATCATCAGGACAAAAGACACACTACTCTACTGTCAAACTGTTTCCTCTGAGATTTGTTTTCACTAATTGACCCCCTTCATGCGCGGCTGTGGCTCAGCAGGTAGAGTGGGTTGCCCTTTAATGGGAAGGTCTGCGTTTCAATCCCCGGCTCCTCCAGGTCGAAGTGTCCTTGGGCAAGATACTGAACTCCAAAATGCCCCTGGTGACTATTCCGCCAGTGTATGAATGTGTGTGAATGTTAGTTTCTATTTGAGCGCTTAGGCTCAGTGTATGAATGGTGAATGTGATGTAGTGTAAAAGCGCTTTGAGGGGTCGCAAAGACTAGAAAGGCGCTATACAAATACAGAGCATTTACATTCATGCAATCTTCTTCTGAAACCATGTACCCATTTTTCTGAATGAGAATCAGCACTGCTTTCAGCCAGTGTGACCACACGTGATGGAGACACTGGTGACATGGTCTGCTTCCCAGTGCAGCAATCAACAGCAGAAGGCATGAAAGCAACCACAGGGGAAGGAGATGAGTCACCCCACACATGAGCACCAGCCAAATCATTTCCTAAAACAACTTGTATACCCCCACCACTGGCAAATGAGGATACACACCAAGGCAAACTTCATGATAACTAGGTTTGAAGACAGAGAGATGTTATGTAGAGCAGGGGTTTTCAGAGTCTGAGACTGCGGGCCTCCCCTCAGACAAAGCTTGGGAAACTGCACCCCCCCACCACATCTTTAATTTACTTGGTAAGTTTCGCTCAATTCCTGGATGCCTTGATCCCATAGACACTCAACATTTGAGCCAAGAGAACCTTATATTGCAGTATGACATAACTTCTGATCTGAATCCCAAATTATTGCTCCCAAAGACTGTGCCACTGGTGTGTGAATGATTAGTTTCTTTCTGATGAGTAGTTGGCACCTCACATGAGCCGCTTTTCAACCAAAGGTACCGGGGACTTTTAAGTCCCCAGATCCCTTTTCAAGGAACTAAAAGGTTCCTTCAGCCCATTGTTGTGTACATTTCCACTGTGGTCTAAAGACCTGCGAAGATTAGGCAAATTAACCAGCGGACGTAGGCTGTAGCCATACAAAGCGATGCACAGGCATCATTATTTGCAACCACTATCCATGAGCAACATTTATAAATGAACATAAGATTTGACTGGAATATAATGAAAAACTACAGGCTTGCTTGACCGTTAAAGCAGCTTTTTTGTGTGGGAGTATAATGAGGAGACACGCGATAAAGTTCGTTACACATTTAATGACAAACTGGAAAGCCATAAAGTTCTGAAAATGACTCCAGCACAGAGAAAGCAACACAAAAATAAAATCGCGTCAGTTTGGAAGTTTATTAAAACATTTCCAGCCGACAAAAGCTGCAGATCAGCTGCAGGACTCACTTCTGTGCCCACCTGCGTTGGAAGAACGGGATGTTTAACAAGCTTTAATTACCTGCTGTAATCAGCTGCTCCGCTTGTTTTGGAGAGAGACCGACTTCGGCTCTGTGTGAAACCTTAACTTAAAATAACAACTTAGGACCCAGTAGGCCTATTAAGCTGCACGCTTGCTGCTATTTCCATATATATTTAATGCCAACACACGATCTCAGGCAGACATCGGCAAGACTAGTGTGGCTATTTGACTGTTGATTGTGATTTATTGGTTTGCAAACAAAGGTAGAAAAGAGACGAGCATTAGTAAAGTGATATGTATGTATGTGATGTAAAGCGCTGAGTGGTCTGAAGACTAGAAAAGTGCTAGTACAGTCCATTCACTATCTGCTTACCCAGAAACCACAGTGGCTGAATGGACTTAGTATGCAACTGAAACACAGTTATAGCCTCAGATTTTCCCACTGTGCAGACTGAGACAGCAAGGGCAACAGGCTTCACAGGACGGGTACCTGGAGCATACATTTTTCCATTGACCTTGTTCTAAACAATTGGTCCTAAACAGTAGTTAGACGTTTTGGTTTTGTCTTGCTTACTGCAACCATGGCTGCTCGACAAAGTCCCTCAGTGACTCCAGACGCCAACAGTCAGGGAATATTCATCTGCTAGTACTGAAGCCTCAGTACCTTGCACTCAGTGAGGTAAGTAGCTATGTGTTCAGGAAGAGTAGACTTGAACTGCTCTAACAACAGAAGCTCCCACAATTGTAGGAAGGTCAACATCAGATGCAACTTGCTAGCGATTAAAAAGAGAATTGAACTCTCTGACAAACTTCTTCGTCTTCCTAGAATTTCTAAATTTTTGACCGTAATCTTCTGGCACTATCTTTTAAGCTTTTAAAATGGTAGTTTTGACTTTTGTCTGTCATACTTAAAGCAGAAAAAACTTCCTGGTTTGTTCAGAGTCAGTCCACTTCCTAGTTGTAGCTAACCTTTCAAATAAGAAAAGTTTCACATAACTGGACTTTTAGTCTTCGCCTCTCAAATTCATAAGTGTGCTCCATGGCACATACCTCACTTACTAATGCCTGCTGATTCTGTAACATTAACAGTTCTTTCTGCTGCTCAAATGTTGAAATGGGTCTAAAGCCACCAAAAGAAGGAGCCATTTTAGCTGGTTCTGGAGCGCTAGTTACAACAGAGGGCATTTTATCAGTGTTGCACTCTTCTAGATTTGGCAGCACCTTCTGCTCAACAAGGTCTACCTTTAATATACACAAAATAGTGTCTTTTAACAATAGCTTCAGGCACTCAAAGCTGGTCGCAAAGTTTACAACGGACGACAAGGTTCTTTCCATCTTGGACTGTGAGACAATAATAGTACACAGCTTAGCAGCTTACAGCTGTCAAAAGACCGCCTCTCATTCTCCATTCTTCCTTTAGCTTCTTGAACAACATAAGGTCCTGTGCCATTGACCTGCCTCGCTCATTCACGTCCAGGATGGTGTGTACAGTAAAGCAGCGTTACTTGGATTAGTAACTGTAATAATATTACTGTCGAAATAGTAATCTGTCACACTACTAGTTACTGGGAAATGCATTACAGCCCAACACTGCTGGTGACCAACATGGACAGTCATGGAATGTCTCAGAGCACATGCTTTAGCCACACCAATGCACAAAAATTAAATAACCTAATATAATAATAATAATAATAATAATAATAATAATAATAATAATAATAATAATAACCCAACCAACAACATCTCCAGTCTCCCAGAACACGCTTACTATGCATATCGGGAAAGTTAGCGTCAACCAAAAGTATTGTTTGCTCTGAAACACACCAGCCTATCACTTTATTACTTAGGTCTGTAGCGTAGATAAGACACTAGACCTCTCTAACTGGGCAAGCTCTAATGAAAATGACTGTGTGGGGAAGTTCCTTTAACATTAGTGCTTACAAATGGTAGATAATAACCACCAATGCTGACAGTTGCCAGTGAGAGCACACATTTATTTTTTTGCCACAGTGCATAATAACTATTTACTTATGAAGGAAAACACCCAACGGCTGGAAAAGCACTAACAACTTTGTAGGCTGTAGGAGTGCTTTTTGGACTTTTGCATTATAGGCCTATGCCTAGTTTACTTAGCCTACTTTCATTGTTGTAGCAAGTTGAGTGAACGTGTGTGTGTGTGTGTCTGTGTGTGTGTGTGTGTGTGTGTGTGTGTGTGTGTGTGTGTTTGATGTTTTTTGATACTTTTGACATGACTGATTGTTTTTTGTGCCTAGCCCTGTACATTTGTTCGTGCTATGATTGGTGTTGCTGGCCTAGGCTATTTCTCGGGAGGTTTTGAGGGTGCACCCATAGCCATAAAATAGGCTACCTTGAAAACTCAGTGCGCTACTTGAACTACTTTAATGGCCACTCCAAAATGTATGTATTTTGTAATGTGGACTACTTTCTTCCCAGATAAGCATAGTGTCCAAATCTATACCTAGTTTAGTACCCGTTACATCAAAGAGGGTTAGTCTACAAAAATAGCAGTCTGGTGGTTTGCATGAACAGGGTGGCATAGGATGGAATCAAATTCACAGCCTGAATAATTGTACTAGTCCACCCTTGGTGTAGAGATACGGATATAGTCAAGTCACATGAGACAGGCATGGATGATTAAAAGTATGTGAGTAAGTGTTGTAACAAATGCAAACCCAAACCAAACTGGAAGCCAGACAGGTGTACAGTCACATTATGATGTGTGGCGAAGCAAAAGACAATTTCCCAGAGTGTGGAAGGTAACATTTCTAACTAATTAACCATTGCACAGAGGAACAAGATGGAGAGGTACCGTATCTTAAGCTTTTTGGATACTGAACATCAGCCTTTGGCTACATGCTAGGATCAAGTTAATGTTGGTTTTGGTGTTTTAATGGAACAATAATACAAAGCATGTAGCGTCATGTTTTGAATACAAATACATTTAAAAAGAAAGGGTGTTACCTGTCGGAGGTTGCAGGCCCATTGCAGGTCAGGTCCCTCTGGATCAGGCCTCAGCTCCTTGGGAGGGAGCCTGTTCAATTGAGTCGGAGCAGGAACTTTTTCCTTGGCAGAGGACTTAGCAGCGATCAAGCCCTCTTTCACTATGCTGTCCCTTACTAGTTCTTGGCTATGGTGTGTGAGATTTGAAATTTGAAACACTCAGTAACTTGCGTCATGATGTACAAACCTGGTCAGTGAAGTGAAATAATGGACAAAAGACAATGCATCTGAGGTTTCTTTTTCCTCCAATGATGTGTTGGCTAGAGTGAAATGTTTAAAATATGGCAAAAGCAAACAGCGCTTGTTTTTAATTGGGACATTCCTGTTACACATATACAGCACTATTATTTGTGTGTTGCACCTTTTTTTCTTCACTTAAACACTATTGATAAACCCAGTCCAGTCATGCCCTGCTTCTGCTCTAAAACAGCATTGTGAAAACACTACAGCTTGCAATATAGCTGCAATATAAAGGAACAACGATGCAGCAGCAGGTAACCATCTTCTTCAGGCTTTTTTTGACTTGGTGACTCCAAACTGTAGACTAGAATAGAAGAGCTCACACACACACTTACCTGTACGTTGTGAGTTACAGCAGGTCTTTGGCCAGTTATGACAAAATGGGAGACACTACACAGCTACCCTCATGGCCTACATAGTCAGAACTCCTTGCAACCTAAAGAAGTTCTTTGAAAGGTGTTGGAATGAAACTAATTCCAAACTGTTTAATTCAATTTAAAACTTTTAATATTCAATTTCAATCTGTGACATACATTTTCAAATTTAGCATACAATTCTCAAAGTGAACATTTCAGATTCAAACTATTAAATTTAGATTGAACTTGTTGGGCACTAACATAACTCACCTGATGTTACATCTATTATTAATAAATTACCTTGATATCTAGCACTCCTATGTGTTTTTTGGTAAGCATATTGTCTTAATGGTCTTGAAAAGTTTTGTATCTCCAAAAACCCTCTTGTGAATAAATTATATATATATAACATGTTTTTTTAAAATATATGACTAATAACAGCATGTTGCAGTATTAAAAATGCTTTAATGGATGTGACATTTTTGTCTTGATGGCAATGGCACTTTCAGAAAAGAACATGCTACTAGCGACTTCCATTGTATCCTACTCATTTTTATACATCAAACCCACCTCAAAAAACTAGATATGACCAGAGAAGGTAATGACATTGTCTAAATCAGTAGTGACATTTACCCGATTTAGCATATGCCTTTAAGAAATAGTGGAATCCATTTCTTCATATAGCTACTAATTCAAAACACATGGAAATGTGAAAAACATCACTTAAGTAATTAGAACTCACAAGTACATAGTCATGAAGTGTTCAGCATTAGTTTGTTTGGGGGGGGTTGTTTGATTCTCCATTGGTGTAAGTGTTGTACAGATAATAGCATAAGTTGCATTGTGTTACATTTATGCATACAGTAGGTGTGAATACATTGTTGTTTGTGCGAGTAGTATAAAACAAGCCCTTAATCCCACCTACTATTTCACTATGCTGCATCAGCATTACAAGGAAGCCTGCAGAATCTGGCAACACAATGCTCCCCTAATAGCAGAATTCATATGTGGTAGCCATTAAAATATCGCACTATGTCAGCCATGACTGGCTTAAAAATTCACTTCACAGATGCCCTTTGGATCCAACTGAGCCCAGGCTGTGTCACAGCCCGGCACACCCGCAGCCTCATTCCTGTTCCATAAACCTTTAATTCTTCCTCTTTTGCTTCCCTTCTTCCTTTACTCTACCTTTCTCCTGTTCTCTCTCCGCCCCCTCTCTGATTTCTTCTCTCTCTGCTTCACTCTGTGTGTGTCAGTAAAGCCAATAGAGGAGAGAGAGAGAGAGAGAAAAAGAGAGAGAGAGAGAGACCTGCTTTCTGCTGGCTCTGCATTATGAGAGGGAGAGTGAGGCTGAGGAAAGATAGGAGCAATAGAGAGAGATGTGAGAGAGAGAGCAGTAGCGGCAGTTAAGCAGAGAGCCTGTGCCAAGAGGAGGAATGCAGCACTGCATTATGAAAGCCATAGGATATAGGTCCAGCTCTCTGTGAAAGAAAAAGGAGAGAAGCAGAATTTCAATAGATGAAATGAGATAAAGACCAGACAAATTCCATCATATGCGCGGTTGTAATTATTATACACTCTTAAGTATATAACTATCACATATAAAGAAGAATGTAGAGCATAAATGCTTGTTTCTTAAAATATGAAAATAATTTGCAACATTATGGGGGGCTTATATGTCGTCTATGCTATAAATGAGGTTTTCTGAGACAGATACAAAAATACCCAAAATCTTGTCATAGAAGGAAAACACCTCCTACTCCTCTAAGTCTAGGTATGAGAGGAGACTGGTAATAATCTGTTTCAGGGAAGAGCTTCATTGACACAAAGGACAAGCTTTGATCACCGCATCTCCTCATCCACATCACGTCATGAACAAAGCCCAAGATTTAGGGGAGGGAAGAGGAGCAGAAGAGCACAGGCAACGGACAGAACAGGGGTTTATTAGACTTGCCATGCATGATTTTTAGGTCAGCCTGAGGCCAAACTTTGCTCTATACACCTGCCTCTCTGCAAGCAGTGGGCTCCAGCCTTGGCAATGAGCTGTGTTTTCCCATGCTATTTTGAGGACAAAACTCAATTTAGCCACTCAGTATGAATGGTATTCTTAAAGTGCCTTCCAGAAATAATGCAATACATATATTATATCAAAAAACCTTTATGGTTTAGAATAGCATGATGTGTTCCGGTATACCTGTGGAAATTTGCAATAGGGCTGTTTAGTACGTAATATAGTATTATAATTTATATATATAATTTTCTTTGAATGGTAATTCCATTTGGGGAAGAAAATTGCTAAAAGATTAGCAGTTATCTAAAGATCTTTGTTATGGAAAAGAAAATGGATTTAGAATAAATACATTTAGATTTAGTCTAGAAATAGATTTTCTTTGAGGTTGAACTCTAAAATGGTGGACAGTTTTGTGCAGCAATTGAGCAGCACATAAGAGCCATCCCTTGAAGCAAAAGCTGACATTAAAAGAGTGTACGAGTGAGAAGTAAAAAGTCACTCAGCCAAGAAATGACAGTCCAACACATAATGTAGTTTTTAAAAAACACAGTGACTTAAATTGATGTTGTGATTTGGATCCATCTGAACTGAACGGTGTTATGCAGAGCTTTTACCGGATAACATCTGGTTCTTAACAGTTACCACTTTCTATCTCCAGGAGGGTCAGGAGCTGATCCAGGAGAAGCCGGAGCTGCGTTCAGTTGTTCAGCAGAAGCTGGAGGAGATCAGAGAGTGCTGGTCCGACCTGGAGAGCACCACCAAGGCCAAGGCCCGCCAGCTCTTTGAAAACAACAAGCCTGAGCCGGCAATGAAGAGCTACTCAGACCTCGACAACCAGCTCTCCCACCTGGAGCAGCAGCCTCCCCAGCTGGAACAGGCACACCATCTGCCCACCTTCAATGAGCAGCTCCAGAAATTCCAGGCAAGTCCCAGGTCTCTCCAGGGTCTCAGAGAAGTTGTTGGTACAAAATCTTGTAATAAGCTACTGTAACTTAAACACAAATTATACTTTCATATGTGAAACACTTTCCTGCGCCTATATATATTTTCTAATTCTTCGTTTTACTCTTAATTCTCATTGTTATTCTTCGTTGCACTCCAGTCTTTGAGCAAACCCTCTAAATCTTGAATCTTAAACCTGTTTAATGGTGAATAACAAGCCCAGATTAAAATTGTGGAGCTAACTTGATTACCTAAGTGTTTATTGCCCAGAAGGATTACTGTGAATATGGACAGTCAGTCAGACTTGGTATCATTTTTAGTCACTATTATTGTTTTTATCTTTTTTACTTTGCTTCAGTAGTGGTGGAGGACGAATTAAGATATTTTACTTAAGTAAAGCTAACAATAACACAGTATGAAATCAGACATTCAAAATTTTACTTGAGTAGAAGTACATAAGTCATTATGTACTAAGTATTATATTCACATTCATATCACAAATACATATCACATTTTAAGTGTTAAAATATTCTTTATGATGCAACAAAATCAAAAATATTATTTTATTATTGTGATACATTAACAAATAAGAAACATTTTATTCCTGTCAATGTGGAGCCAGTTTTAACAACTTTATTTACTTTTGGCAGTTTAATTTAACTGCATCGTACTTAAATTGGACTATTTGCATTCCACCAGTGGGTTTCAGTTTTGCCTAAACAAAACAATAATTCCTGGTTCTTTGACTCCAACCTGGGACACTGAACTCTGCCAAAAAGATTGTCTCTACCTCCACAGCACCTTTGCCCATGAGAAATGTTCGTATAACTAAACCTCTCTCTGCCTTGATGTAATGCTTTTGACAGACTGCATACTTCAGCTCAATGTTGTTTATGTAATTTTCCCCAGCTCTGACATGTGTCTACAGATGCCGCTGCGTGTTCTTAAACGCGACGTCCAGTGGCATTAAAAAATGCAGCATTAACTTTTTTTCCCCCTTAAAGTGAGGCAACCCATTACATAATCCTGCATGTTCTGATGTTCTGAAAACAGCTGATGTGCTGTGTTCGTCCATCTTTCATATGGCTGAAACATGACCTTCCCCTTCCCTCCGGTGCAGGCTATGGAGTCTCAGATAGGGGACTTTTACAAGGATGTGGGAGAGCTGGGAAGCTTGCAGGGGGTCTGCCTACCCCAGCGAGGGCTGATGGCAGGTGACAGGGAGGGTGCAGAGCAGTCAGGCGTGGTAGAGACCCGCATCGTCCGCCTCATTGAGCCCCTGAAGGAAAGACGCCGCATCCTGCTGGCCTCAAAAGAGATGCACCAAGTCGCTCAGGACCTGGAGGACGAGATGGTGAGTGCACACTTCTTTTCTCTGAATTCCCCATCCTTTCATTTCATGTACTGTATTTCCTCTTCCATATAGGCTACAATGATTTTAATTCCTTTTTGTCTATCCATCAGAGATAATATACTGAGGTATATGGTGTTATGCTACATATAATGAATAAGAATTTAAATGCGTCTTCCCCATGGATTTCATATTTAATACTGTACATCGATCCTTACATACGCATTCTAAAAAAATGTAATGACCTGACTGTGGTTACTTGATAGCTGTGGATTCAGGAGAGGCTTCCCTTGGCCTCCTGTAAGGATTATGGGAATAACCTCCAAAGTGTACAGCAACATGTAAAAAAGAACCAGGTACGTGTCAAAGATGACGTTTGGCCTTGGTCAGCTGAAATGTGACCTAACCCCGCTCAGTCTGGGAACTTACCTCTGATTGGTCCTTCAGACCCTCCAGAGGGAGCTGACAGGGCGGCGGGCTCGTGTTGAGGAGGTTCTGGACCGGGCGGGGATAATCGCTTCACTGAGGACTCCTGAGGTGGAGTTTGTGCGTGAAGGGGCAGGGCATGTGCGCCAGCTCTGGGAGGTTTTACAGCTGGAGACGGAAAGGAGGTCTGTGATGCTGGACGCCACATTGCAGTCTCAACAGTACTACAGTGAGGCGGCCAAAGTGGAGTCCTGGCTGTCAGGTCAGAAGCTCAATCTGGTCAATGAAGAAAAAGGCACGGTACGGACAGTCCTGACAGTTATACAGGTATTTATAGGTGTTGTGAAACCTATATCTTGACATTATTCTGATATTTTTCAGGATGAGGCGAGCACCCTGCAGCTGCTGAAGGCCCACCTGGCTCTAGAGCAAACAGTGGAAACATATGCAGAGACAGTAGGCATGCTATCCCAGCAATGCCAGCATCTACTGGAACTTGGACACCCAGAAAGGTGTGGCATGACCCACTGTCACACGCGCACTCACAAAGCAGCTCATATAACCCAAGAAAAGAGGAAAGTTTGATTTTTGCATGCTCTTTCTACTGTGTAGGATTATGGCGTAACATTGTCAATGCTCATTTGGTTGGTAGCTGTAACATTCTGTTTTCTCTCAATTTTCAACAGTGAGCAAATCACCAAGCAGCAGTCTCACATAGACCGGCTGTATGTGTCTCTGAAGGACATGGTGGAGCACAGGAAGACCAAGCTGGAACAGCAGTACTGGCTCTATCAGCTCAACAAGGAGGTGGAGGAGTTAGAGAAGTGGATCACTGAGAGGGAGGCGGTGGCCAGTTCCACTGACCTGGGTCAGGACCTTGAGGATGTCACGGTCAGTCCATCAACACGGTTTTAGTTATTACACTACTCTAATCACTGGAAATATTAAACTTTTACATTTGGAGTAATTTATGAGCAAACACTATGAAGCATGATCATATAACTATGTGTAAAATAAAAAAATTAAAAGTGAATGTCTAAAAGAACCGGCATGTAGCAATAATTTTACCACTGCAGACTGCAACTTTAAAATGTTTTATTTCGTTTTTATGCCCTGTGATCTTCTGGTCAAATCATGACCTGATCATTTTTTCAGCCTCATACAACCTAACATTCAACATCCATAGCAAGCATGCCATGGGCCACGAAGCAAAAATGCAAGATGATAAAGTAAATAGGCCTATTTGTAATTATGTCTACAATTTCCAGTTAATTTGCAACAGTGGTTGCCGTTGGGCCCTGTACATGCCAAATATGACTTTATGCTTTGTTTCGATGCTTTGCTTGAGTTAGGAATGAAATGAAGTCCTAATATTTAAAAAACAGAGCAATACTATTTTAATGAAAAACTCTGGAATTATGGGAAAATGAAGTCTATCTAAAAGAAACTGAAAAATGATTTACAATATCATATTCAACACCATTCAGGAATGGGTGCTTTCTATTTGGCTAAGGTGGCTCCTCGCTTCCCTCACTCGCATCTCCTTCTCACCTCTTAGCTCCTCCCAACAGGGATGCAAGGAAGAGACACATGGATGAATGAATTTTGTTTCTCAAACGCAAGATATTGTCATACCAGCGTCATTTTGAGGAGATGGAAATTAGTCATGACGCGCAGCATCTTAACTGTCTAAATGTGTTTAAAAAACAAACACCTGATGTTTGATGAAAGCTTTCCAATTCTACCAACTACATCACAGAATGTTACTGATATAAATTAAACCAATATGCAATTTAAAATGTGTTTTTACTGAAAGAACAGAAAAAACATAAGTCAATAAAACAGCTATACATGCCCTGAATGAAATCTATAATTTGTACGAAAGGCTAAAGGTTCAGGCTGATGTTACAGGACAAGATGACAACTGTGCGTTTGCAGCTGTATATTTTTCCTAAATGGACCAAGATGAATGTGTAATGAAAACTATGAAAACGGGGAGAAAAGATATGCATTTTGGCTTGAACTCTTTTCACCTGTGTGTACAGCCATGTGTTTTGTCATCATATTGTTTTGACTGAACTTCCTCCTGCATGCTGTGCAGCTGCGGGGTTTCTCTCCTGTACGGATTGTCACATCTACGTTCAAGTTGCCCACATAGCAGAAAACCAAAGATAAAGTAGACACAGTAGCAAATACTGTTTTTATGTTTTATTCATGATTTGTATCGCGCACACATGCAATACATTTTATGTTATGAAGAAACTATAGGGCTGGAATAGGGTTAGATTATTTTCACTACTGATTAATCCACCAATTTTCTTGATTAATCAGTTAATCATTTTGTCTGTGCTGTTTGTTTGTTTTGACCAAACCCCCTGAAACTCAAAGTTATTCCATTCACAATGATATAAAAAAGAAAATGTGACTTAAACGATTAATTTATTACCAACACAGTTGACAATAAATCATTGTTTGACACATTTATTAATCAATTCACCATTTCAGCTCTAGAATAAGATGTTTCCACAGGTAGTTTTCCAAATATTTACAATTTTACAACAATATTCCAGGTCACTGAGAGTGAGGATGGGAGAAAGCATGATTAGCAGAATGGAAAGCACTCACTATCCCAAAAAAATAGCTAATATTATGAGCCTGACAAAGGCAGTGTTTATTGCATCCGTTGCTTGTATCAGAATAAATTAGTTCATGTTATTGTGTCCAGTCCCTGTAGTGTTGTGTGGTTTGTGTGTTCCAGGTGCTTCAGGAGAGATTCACCAAGTTTGCCTCAGAAACCAACAGCATTGGCCAGCAGCGCATGGAGCAGGTGAACAAAATGGTGAACGAGATGATTGACTGTGGCCACTCGGACGCAGCCACCATCGCTGAGTGGAAGGACGGACTGAACGAGTCGTGGGCCGACCTCCTAGAGCTGATGGAGACCCGCCGACAGATGCTGGCAGCATCGCACCAGTTGCACAAGTTCTTCACTGACTGCAAAGAGGTAGAGTCAAAACAAACATCAGCCTGTGATTCAGGTGTACCGTGTTCTTCATTGTCGTTTCAAAGGTAAACAGTCTGGCCGTGACATGCGGCTTCTATTTATAAAGCACTCGTGATAACGCCGCTGTCCCGCGTTGTAGGTCTTGGCTCAGATTGCAGGGAAGATGAAGCAGCTGCCAGAGGTGAGGGCATGCCAAGCCAACATCACCAATCCAGCCACCCTGCAGAGACTCATGCACTCCTTTGAGCATGCCCTTCAACTCCTAGTAGCACAGGTGAGTGATATGATTTCTTTCTGAACCCATCAGTCAGTGTTTTTGCTGCTCATCAGCACAATGATGAGTGCCTATAAATTTCACCAAACTTATTTTGACTGTATCGTTTATTTGTTTATTTGTTAGCTGTTGTAGCTTGTTATAGCTCGTTTTGTTTAACCAACAGACAGAAGCCCTAATTAAAATCAGTTCAGTTCAATTTATTTTCTACAAACACAGCCATTCTTCCACACCGGCTTCATTCTACTTTGATGAGGCTACTCACACCCTTTTTCCTGTCTGGGCACAGGTGAGGCAGCTGCAGGAGAACGCTGCCCAGTTGAGGACCATCTATGCTGGTGAGAAGGCTGAGGCCATTATGGTCAAAGAGCAGGAAGTGATGGAGGCGTGGAAGGAGCTGCTGAGCTCTTGTGAGGCCAGTCGCGTCCAGGTCACTTCAGTAACCGACAAGGTTCAGTTCTTCTCAGTTGTGCGTGAAAACCTGATGTGGATGGAAGGCATCATGGGCCAGATTGGATGGGATGAGCCCCGGTAAGAGATCTGCCATATCCTTGTCTTTATTATTTGGTGTTGAGATGTGCATAAAACCTGTTGTATGCAGCATATGGTCCAGGTTTAGTAGCTGCATTTTGTGGTTCAGTGTTCAGTTTAACTGAAAGTCTCTGTGGTCTCATGCAGTCCCTGTAGACAGAGTTTCATTACAGTGTAGTGTCAGATTAGTCTGCTGTGCCACCTTGACCTAATTTCACATGACATCTGTTATTAAATTTTTTTATGGTGTAATTGAAGTTTATATATTTTACACTGTAATCACGACCATTATTTGTCATTTCACCCAAACACTACCACTATGCAATAACCTCGTAGCACTTTAACACAATTCTTGATATCTTTTAGCAGCTGTCAATATATCAACATATGCATGGACAAATCAAGATGGCAAAACATATGCACATGTCCTGTATAGGGCTGCAACTAGAGGTTACATTTAGAGTTAAAATGTTTAGTTGAGTAATTGATTAGTTGATCAACAGAAAAGGCAATCATGTTGATAATTCAGTCATTTTTCAAGCAAAATTCTCTGGTTCCAGTTCCTCAGTTGTGGAGATTTTCCACGCCACGCCACAAAATCTTTTGTCACCATTTTATAGACTAAACGATTAAATGAGACAATATTCGACAGAGTCATCAAAAACTTAAGTAATCATTTTAACTTATTTTATGGTCAGTCAATTGTTTAGTCTTGAAATTGCTTCTTATGTCCAATCAACATTGCAAAACCCAAAGATGTTTGATTTACAATGGAAAAAAAGAGAAGAGAGAAAAGCAGCACATACCAAGGGTCTAAACATCTAAGCATAGAGGGTGTTGTATGCTGTGCAGATTGTTAAACCTGTTCTAATTTACTTGACTTGACAGATGTTAACATTTGTAATCCTGGAACCAGTGAATGTTTGACATTTTTGCTTAATAAATGACTTAAGTATTTGATTGAATATCAAAATTCCTAAGATCTAAGATGCATACCATGTGACTAAAGTCTCCAGTTCAAATCTAGCCTTTTTTGCATGTCCTCCCCATCTCTCTCTCTCCACACATTTCCTGTCCATATCTCTAATGGATCAGAGATAACGGTGAAATGCCCCAAGAATTATCTTTTAAAAAAGGAGTAAGGGTAGTCATGCATAGTGACGCCAGCGGCTGTGTGAGGCTGTGATGCTCATTGTACAGAGATGTGTGTTTGATCATTAGCAGTTGTGGTGAAGTGAATATAATAATTGGCCAGAGGGTGCTGTCAGCATGAACGTCTCTGGTAACCTTTCAGAAGGGTTTATCACGCTGTGTGCATGGAGGTATTGCATAGTCTATTTGTGTGAGGATGGTGTAAGCTGGTTCAACTGCTGGCACTAGAGAAAAAGCCAGGGGATCCCCAAAGTCATTATTATTCATCCTCTGGACACCATGGATATCTGTACCAAATTTCAAAGCAATCCAAAAAAAACAAACGTTTGGACTATAGTGGTGGTCCGGGCTGACCGAGTGACATTGCCATCCCTAGAGCCACGCAACTAATCTGAATCCAGAAATCAAGGTCATTTATTTGTCATTTTACTATACAGGGTTGCACAATGAAATGTAGGTTGTAGCTCCTTCATTCTACACACATAGAATATATATTTAGAATACAATAAATAAAAAAAGTTAAACAGTATATACAGTTATTTACATCTATACATGTACACACCCAGAAAGTTATAATTCTGTAGTGTATTTTTGAACTTGCATCTGTGGGAATGTAAAAAGCAACAACAACATTGTGTTGGTAATATGGCCAGCATATTAACATAAAAAAACTTGACATCTGGGAAAAACCATCAACCATCAACTTTGACTATGTTTGCACCAAGCATCATTGATGTAAATGCAGAGTCTGCCTCATCTCTTCTTGTGTTCTGTCGGCACGGAACTTGGCCATTGAAGCGCAATAGCTTGGTCTGGGATGCTGTGATGAAGCCAGGTCTCTGTAAAAATGTTGGCACAACATTCTCTTATTTCCCGTTGCTGGGTTAGCCCCATTTCATCCATCAACTTAAAATTCTGATAATCCACTAATAAACTGGTATGCTTGTGAAGCATACAGCTAACATTTTACACTCTGCAGGTAGAAGGATTTTCTAATAATCTGAATAATCTGCTCCTCCTCAGAGATTTGACGGCTCTGGAGGTGATGATGAAACAACATCAGGAGCTGAAAGCCAAAATAGACGGCCGCAGCAAGGCTATACAGCAGTGTGCAGATCTTGGCAAGATCCTGATAGCTGCAGGCAACCCTGCATCTGAGGAGGTCAGGCTTACAAACAGAGTCCAGCACATTAGAATGACTATCAGAAACGCCACTAAAGAATACATAAAAACCATACAATTACTTGATTACGATGTAACAATATGTTGTTGTGCTCATAACTGCATTGTGTCTATCACTACAGATTAAAGAGAAGTTGGACAGTCTTCTGGCTAAGCAGAAGGATCTTGTTGAAAAATGGGACAAATACCAGGAAAAGTTACAGCGCAGTGAGTAACTCACAATACGACTACACCAGAGCCAGAACAGCTCTTAACACAACACTGTTAAATGTCAAATGGAGTCTATAAACTATGAACGTTTTTTCCGTATTGCCCTGCTATTATGAATCATGCATGAATCTTATTGTTCGTCATGTTTGAACTAACGTTACACTCTCACTCTGAACCATAATATACACACAATCATAAAACTACAGATTTCCACTGGAGTGTGCATCAAAAGTGGTGTGATAGTAACTGTGCTGTTGGTCTGCTGTCACCTCCAGAGCAGGAAAAGTTCCAGTTTGCCCAAGAGACAGTAAAGGCGGAAGCCTGGCTGAAGGCCAAGGAGCCGCTGATCACGTCCAAGGAGCCAGAGGGAGGAGAGGCCCGGGCCCAAACAGACGAGGTTGAGCAGCTCATCCTTCGCCACGAGGCCTTCCGCAAGGCTGCGGTAACCTGGAAAGAACGCTTCAGCTCTCTCCGCCAGCTTTCCGCAGTAAGCATGACTGTAGATAAATGTTTAATCAGTTTGGTGGAGTCACAATTTAATGCTGCTACGAAAAAAAAAAAGTGACCTTGGGATGCTGTGTTTGCTTAGCAGGCATTGGTGCATGCCATGTGTTTGCATTGTTAAATCTGTCTCATGATGTTTACTGCATGTGGTGTACATTCACTCACTGCACCCCATCTAGCTTTCATGCTACATTGTTTCGTAGCCAATCAAACAGACTGTTTTGAGCAAATCACTCCCAATAATGTTTTGTATTTCTATTTCATTGGACCATCCTGCCTTTGTTTTCTGGTTTTAATTGGGCTTATCTATTAGTTATTTAGTTCACTCTCTCTTTAGGCTGAGAAGAAAAAAGAGGAGGAGAAAAAGACAACCCCGCTCTCCAGCCGAAGGATGTTCCCATTATCTTGTCTGACTCCCTGTGTTCCCTCAACCAGTGCTACCTCATCTTTCTTGAGGCATACGGTACAGGCACACATAGAACCCAAACCCTTACAGACCAGTCTGGATTTGGGTGCCACCCCTGCAACCCAGAGATTGTCCTCAACCCTCTCCAGCTACAACCCAGTTTTAAATGGATCAGGCTACCATGGACTGGAGCAGCAGTGCAGCGGGAAGTTGGTGAGCTCCTCATACCTTGGGATGAACCACCAGGTGGCCGGGGCTGGAAGTGACTCTGGTTTCTCTGCGCTGACCTCCCACAGTGTTGGAGCAGACACTTCTACTTACCTTGGGATAAGCCATCAAACTGCTGGCAGTGCAGAGAGCTCTGGTTACTTTGGACTGACTACTGGATGTGTGGGCGGTATGCAGAACAATCTAGGCAGTGGCAGGTTAGGAAGTTCGGGTAACATAGCTCAGCAACCAAGCAGTGGAGGTATGGGAAGTCCTGGCTTTCTGTCTCAACAGAATATGGGCAGTTCTGGATACTTGGGACAGCAGCTTAATTTGGGGAGTTCAGGATATTTGGCACAACAGCCTAACTTGGGGAGTTCTGGTTATTTGGCACAACAGCCTAACTTGGGAAGTTCTGGGTATTTGGCACAGCAGCCTAATATGGGGAGTTCTGGGTATTTGGCACAGCAGCCTAATATTGTGAGTTCTGGATATCTAGCGCAGAATTATCAGAGCAGTGGCGGATTGGGTAGCTCAGGCTTTCTGGCACAAAATCATTACAGCAGTGGAAGTCTGGGTAGTTCTGGTTACCTGGCACAGAGTGGTGGTATCATGGACCCTAAAATGGCGTATGCATGGCAGCACCTGAAAGCTGACTTCATTCAGCCCAGGATCAACCACATTCACAAGGCTGTAAACCCACTCCTAGAAGCCAGCAGAGTGCAGCGGGAACAGTTTGGGGACATCCCAATGGCAGACATGGTGGGCCCAGAGTCAGGGCTGGAGCTGCTCCACGGCCGTCTCCAGAGGGATCCCCGTGGCAGCCGCTCTGATCCTCAGATGGATCATCTGAGGCGAGAGAGGGAGTACAAGCTGGGTAGACAGACCTCCAGCGAACAGGAGATCCAGGCCAGGCTGAACGAGCTGCCGCTGATTGTGCGTCAGGAGCGTTACCGGAGGCGCCTGGAGAGACAGTCGTCCAGTGAACAGGAGGGAAGCAGCAAGCAGAGGCTGCAGAGGCAGGACTCAAGCGACCTGGAGGGCTCTGTTAAGGAGGGCTCTGACAAACGCTCGGGGTATGTGAATGAGTCGTCCTGGTGACAGTGAAATTCAAATGATATTTACAGACTTTGGTTTTACAGTTTGCCTAGTCAGAACTGTCCAGTGTGACCCTAAGGTCACATAAGGATTGTGTTCACTGTTTGGATGACTTTCTGTTGTCACTGCAGGGACAAGAGATCTACCATGGCAGAGATTGTAGAACAGGTCCAGGAGAGAGAAGCAGCACAGGTGAGTTAGCTTGCATACAGTATCTCATGGTGTTGCGTGTCATTTTTCTTTGTGTCTTGGTGTCAAATTATCTTTTTTCCACGCATTTCTAGGCGCGAGGAGAGCCTTATCGTCCTCCTAGCAGCCTCTCAGCACCTGTCACTCGTTTTGATGGACGTCCTCGTGCCCGAGACCGCCCCAAACCGAGGAGGAGGCCCCGTCCAAAAGAGCCCGAGGAGACACGACGTTCTCGCTCAGCTCCAGCTACTGGTGCCCCAACGACACCTCAGCCACCTTCACACACTGCCCATAATGAAGGATTCCTCTACCGCAAAACGGCCACCACCTCTGACCTTGAAGCTCAGCAGAGAAGCCCTAACAGGTACAACCACTATTGATAAATTGTTCAACAGACACAGCTTACACATGACCGCTCACTCAAACAGTGACTCTCCAATTGTTGCGTCCTTAACAAAGCACAACAGGCTACCAAGCTTGGATTTCCACATGTTGAAGTGCATGGGGCTTTAACAGGAGCGATACTCTCCACAGATTGTTTTTAGAGTGGTGTCTTTTTTTTAAAGCCTTTTCAAAACAAAAAACAACAAGAGCGAAGGTGTGAGGAATGGACTGAACAATGTGTTTATCTGCTCTAACATAAGATGCAAATGTTAGCATGTCCAACTAAGTAGCTTACAAACTACAGTAGTAACCAGTCCTTACTTCCAAGGCCAACTAGTGCATCATGAACTACCTAATGTCATTTGTGGGATTATATCAGATTAAAGAAATCCCTGGACACAACTAGCACATCCACTGTGTTGTATTTTCCCACTGTGTGGAAGTTGATCCTGGAAGTCAGAGTTTAGGAGCTACTCCCCTAGATCTACGTTAGCAACAGCAGGTTTAACTCCAGCAACCCCAGATAGCCAAACACGTCGGCTAGTTGTCATAAAAGTCTTTTCGTCTAAAGTGAAAACAAACAGTTTGAAAATACACAGAAGTTGCAGCTGCAGTGTATTTTCGCAGTGTGCTGCGCAGCGGCGAGCGCAGCTAAAATCGCAATGTGTCTTCAAGGGAACAGTCTGATTGCACTTTTCCATATCATAACTGTAAGACTAGAACTAACTAGCTCTACACTAATACTAAGAGCCATGCTGTTTCTTTATTTCCATGTCCTCTACATGGATCACCGGCCGGCGAGGATGCTGACCGCTTTTCTATAACATGTAGCTTCTAGCATATCATGTATGTAGCAATCAACTGCATATTTAAGATGACTATTTTAAACGATTCAGCTGGAAACATTAAAAAATCCGACAGAGACAGTGTTTCTAACCAACTCATGGAGTTTATGCTATTCTGTCAACAACAGTTGACAATTTTAACTGCCAAAATCATTGTTGGTCTGCTCGAGATGAGAAGACAGCTTTTGTCTACCTGTCTGAAATCAAGTCCCCCATTGTTTCTAAAGTTTTGAAGAATTTTGATGATAAATCTGCCACCAGTGTCATTGTAAACTGAATATGTGTGTGTGACAACATTACAGTCATAGTAACAGTAACTAAGGGGGGCGGGGCTTGGCATAAAATCAGTTCAATCAAATTAGCTTCAAATACATTGTAAAATATTTAGTTTGTTTTTGTACCCTTGTAATGACGGTATCATATGGTCTTTTTTTAAGACATAATTGCCTTGTTATTGTTAGGTATCGTGTTCATCTTTACCTGTATTGAGAGAAGCAAATATGCTAAATGTGCCATTTTGATTTTACAGCAAGTCCTGGGTGAACGTTTATTGTGTGCTGAAAGAAGGAAAGCTGACCTTCTACAAGGATGCTAGGAACCACAACACGACGTACAATGAAGAGCCTCCCGTTGACCTTAGTAACTGCTCATTTGATCCTTCGATGGGATACAAGAAGAAGAAAAATGTTTTCATTCTTCAGTAAGAGCTCTTCATAGTTTTTTAAATTTTAACGGCAGAAATTGTGAGTTAATTTGTGATTCTACTGAGTGATTTTCAAATTGTAATATTTCTTTTCCAATTAAAATAAGAAGTTATAGCATTTAGCCTATTTCTCCAGATTTAAGAAAGAAATATAACACAGAATATTAAATAAGTGCAATGTCATTTTCATTCATTGGACATATGGTTATAAAAGGCATTGCAGTGTATGAGAAACTGACAATCCCTGTTGATTTTCTCTGCAACAGAATAAATGATGGAAACAACTTTGCATTCCATGCAAAAGATGAGGTAAGAACATTTATATTTAAATCATGTTTAAGAGGAGCAGACATTAGGACATAATCCACTTTCCTTTATTTTAGACTTTCTTTGTGCCACATACTGAAAGTGGTCCATGATAGACTCTAAGAGAGCAGATAAGAGATTTCTACACATTATGGGTATAATACATACCTATAATATAATAATATATACCTATAATTTAGGTTTGCAGCAGGCATCTGCATGACGTAATGTTAAAGGATACGTCTGGTGATCTTCTGTATTTTTCTTATTGTCAACCAATCCAATGAAAAGACCAAGCCAAGTATGAACCTGTCATACTAACAAGTAGTGTAGGATCTGTCTGTGCAGTCTGTATATCCAAAGCCTGAAATATCTTATGCCTCTGTGCCATAGAGCTCCATTGTCTGGGAGAATAGTCCCCAACAAATGCACTTTTAATTTCCTCCTAAGTTTTGCTAAAACCTACAGTGGCCAGCTTTTCTAGGAAATTACAGTAGGAATCAATGGGCATGGGAGCCACAGGCAGGCTGGGGAAGTCAGAAAGCTTTGAGAGACAGGCTAACACATCATTTGCTGACAATAACAAAAATATAGCATATGGCAAGCCTTATCCTTCACAGAATAATAACCAGACAAGAACCTGTATGCTGAGAAAAATGAATTTAGAACATTTTGTTCAGTTTTCACACCTTTTGATCATCGCCACGTCCAAATAGATGTCAGACATTGCACCAGTTTGTCTATTTTTAATTTCCTTTCTTTTTGTTCTCCTCTATTGGATTATTAAAATAACACAAGATATATACTGTCAGTATCTTCAGATATCAGGACAACTGTAGGGGGTTGTTTTTTTCTTCTCTTCTTTGTGGAATTATCTCAATTTAATCCAGATATTGAACCTGTACTGTATGAAAGACTTGTAAAAAACTGTAAAAACTGTAAAAAATTAACTTAATTGGAAGGACCTAGTCCCAGTTTTTTAAAGTTGTGCCAAGCAACTGGGAAATCACTCATAGAATTCTTAAAGTCCAACTGAAATGATGGTTTCATGATGGCACTTGTTTTGCATTAATTTGACAGAATACCGTTTCATTATCTGTCTAAGTAGATAGAGACCTTATTTCAACACAGCCAGTCAAATCTTGCAAAAAGCACTGACATCGGCATTCTATCATAGGCAGAGCAGACGGTCACACTGAGCTAGACAGCAGGCTGCTACACAAGAGCCACAGATTTTGGAAAACCACTTTAGCTTCCCGGCTAAAGTCACCTTCTTATCTAACTTAAAAACATGAACATGTCTTGTCCTGCACCCTTAAGCTTATTGAACAAGCTACCAAACAAACATTTACCAGGAAAAGATGCATTGCTAATGTCAGTTTGCAGGCTACATAGCTAGTTCACTGCAGCACATTAAACACCATGTAAAGATACATGCAAACGTCACTTGGGCCCAGTCGAATGCTGGTGTGGTCTGCCCGTGACATGTTGGCTACAGCAAGTTTGTTAACTTGGTCTCTCGCGCTCTACGGTGTCAGTCAAACACAGAAACAGACACACACATCTCCCTAGCAAGCTAAGATGAAAAAAAGCATTTCTGATCTTTCCCTAAATATCAGATATATTTAAATTGTTTTCTACCTTTTACTAAAAAAAACTATTAAACCCACTAAATTATTAATTAAAAAAAGGAGTGAATGTTGATATTATTTTTGTCTACAAAGGATGACTAAATGTGGTTTCAGTTGAACTTTAAATGTTTCCTGCACTTTATTTACCAGAAAAAAAGTCATGTGACAACCAGTGATGGAAAGAAACCAAGGATATTTTCTGTAACTGAATATTTCTATTTTATGCTACTTTATACTTCTGCTCCACTAGATTTGTGAAATGTTTTACAACATTACATTAAATTACTAGTGACTTCTCAGATTAAGATTTTATAGGGAAAAAAGCATATTATTAACTTTTACAATACAACACAAGGTCAGCTTCAAATCAATTGTCATTTTGTGTGTACTGGAAACATGTCCCACTTCTATCCACCCACCATTTTGAGCTGACACCTGAAATCAAAGAAGTTGATCTACAGTTTGGATTGGATTACCTTCTCTGTTGCAGGCTCAAATTTTGATCTGAAATGATGAAATGGTGTTAATTCCGTGTGTCTTTGCTGGTCTCTGTAGGAGGACCTGAAAGCTTGGACTTCAAATATCACCACCTGTATAGCTGAGCATGAAGCCATGGCCAAGTGGGACAAGCCAGGGACATCGTCCATGGACCCCGACGGTTCGGAGAGGAAGGAGAAGTCGGAGGGCGACGCAGATGCCAGGTCAGAGAGGTCCGAGCTCGCCGAAGGGGAGGAGAGGTCTGAGAAGGAGAGGTCAGAGAAAGGGGATGGCTCTGAGAAGTTAGACACGTCAGAAATTGCAGACAAATTGGATGGCGGGGCAGGGGGCTCCAGCACATCTGGAAAGAGCAAATGAGGAGCCCCTTTAGCATTACTCACTGACAAAAGGTGTAGGAGGTGGTGGGTGGGAGGGATGGATGGAGAGCATGTGCAGCTAGGTTTGAAGATCCTCAGTCACAGAGCTGGAACACACTGAGGCCATGGTCCTTGGACTGACTATTGTTACTGTGACAGACTAAACTCTCAGCCCCTCCCCTCCTTCACCCAGCCAATACATCAGTGCTTGCATTGTGCCACCTACTGGTAGACAGGAGGTCGGCACAGACAGACAGACAGACAGACAGACAGACAGACTCCAACAAGTGGTCCCAGATTAGCCACTGTCACGTCCCATTGATGATCGTTTAATCTCTTGGACTCACAGCATCTTTCTGTATGTATCTTTGACTGATAATGTAATGCTCTGTCTAGCTAGACAAACCTGAGAAGAGGTGAATGAAATGTTTCACAATATTAAAAAAGAAAAAAAAACATTTTTGAAGCAATATACTTTTTTATTTCCTCTCTTTGTTAAAGAGAGAAAAAGGGAAAAGGAAACAAGAAATAATTGCAAATGTGAACTCTATGATTTGTCACATCCATGTAAACTCCAGGCAGTTGTGCACCTTAGACACTTGACACATCTGTATACTAATCATAATGACATTTAATCCCATCACATGGCTAGCTTTGACTCATCTTAATATAATGGAATGCTGGTGTTGCCCACCTGACTTCATTGTGTCAATGAATACACATTTCTACAGTTTTTTTTCAGTTATTATTATTATTATTATTATTATTATCATTATTATTATTATTTGTATACAATGATCCATGTCAAGAAAAGAGCTTTCCATCAAATTCTAATCCATTATCCCAAGGTGTTTTCAAAGTGGTAATGTTCAAAGTGACACTCAGCCTGTGTGACGCAATGCCTTTGTATACATGACAAAAATCAGAACATTGCATGAAATAGTCTATTAGTGCACCTGTTAAACTTGCCTTTATTTTTATGTTTTTGAAAGCAGTTTTGGAATTGCAATAACTTAAGTGGGGGAAATGAATCTGCTATCGTGGTCCACTTCTCAAAATTCAGAGGTAAGTTTGACAAAGTAGGGTTGTATTCTATCCATCACAGTAAGCATGAGAAGAAAGGGGTGTTGTTGTTTTGGGGGGTGGGGGGTGGGGTGTGGGTGGGGGGGGATGACTACTCCTTGATCTGTGACATGAATTAAGAAGCCGAATGGCTGTTTGTACTGTATTACTGCAATTTATTTTCCACAGAATGTACTGATTTCAGCTATGAAATGTTCAATCACGTTTGTGGAGCCCAAAATTGTAAAACCCTGAAGCAGTTCACTGAGAGTTAAACCTCTCTGTACCCTGTGTCCCTCATCTGAAGTTGAAACTGATTGGAATATCTCCATCAAAGGCAAGTTAAATGTAACTGTCATGATTCAAGTCATGAATTGTATATACCTATCTTTGTATGTATACCAATAAACCCTCTAATAAAACAATACTCTGAAGTGAAATGGGTAAAATTAAAACATTTGTATTAATCCACAAATTAAAACAATCATCCCTCAAATATATTAATGTTTATTACATTTAAATTTAAAATATGCAAATTAGGAGTCACTATTAAATATCATAGTGTATATACGTACACCAGTATCTAGATGTATGAAACACCTTTTACCAGGGAAGAGCAGCAGGACATACTGTGGGTATGCTTGTTGTATTTTTATATGCCTATATTTATTCATATCAGATTCAGGAGTTGCCCCGCAGCCCCAATAAGAACTTGTAAGAATAGCTGAGTGTGTATTCAGTGTGTCTGTAACAGGTGTGCTAAATTTATATATTACAAACAAACAAAAAAATCAACAAGCCCGGGCAGTTCAGTACATGCTGCTCTGGATATTCTAATTATTGGTGACTAAACTAAAATGCAGTATGCTGTGATCACAGACATGAACAGCCATTAGTCCATGTATTGTTTGTCATGTATGTCAGTTGTTTTTACATATATAAGTACAATTTAAGTTTCCTTAATGTAAGTAAAGTGTAACCATTTTGACACATTGTACTCACATTAAAAACAGAGGAGGAAATAAACATGCAGTGTGCAGTAAAACACAGACAGCAGCAGAGACTTTGTTCAAATGTTTTTCCATTTTCCATCCTATCACATTTCACCTCAAATGTGTAAAAAACTAAAAAAGCTTTCCATACAAACACCAGAAATATATCTCAGATGCAGCAGTATTTGAATTCACTGACTGAGGATTGTCGTGACAGTGTGCTGTGTCTGTCTGTATTACTGCAGCCTTCGAGGTGAATGAGAATGGATAAGCTATGCTATGATGTGGATGTTGTTTTCATTTGACAGTCACTGTTTTTACATAAGTGCCATGTCATGCAGTTTGCTGGAAAAGAGAAAACAATTGGTTATTGCAACATGAACATTTAATTTAACCTGACACTGTCATTGCAATACACCTTTTTATCATTGCAATAGGTGATACAGTATTTTCATGTGGCTGTAATTGTTCTAAATTCATTGCTCATGGAAGATATTTATCCTCCATCACAATGTGTTTGCTTCCCATCACTTTTATGAAACACACGATGGATTTTTTTCAGCTATGGTATAACAGTAACAGTCGAAATCAAATAGGCAGAGTAAACTGTGACTGAAGAAAAAAAATGTGCAAACTTTGTTTCCTTCATTGATGGTCTTAAACGTGTGTATGTCTTTGTTACTTTACATTACAACTTGCTGCTATGACATTAAATAAACCTCCAAACCTGCTGATGCAAACTTGACGTGGAATTGATGTGGACACACATACTGGTCACAGACACACCTAATGGAAGCGGTTTGTTCCTCACATTGATTTCAGCTTCAAGCTGAGTGGTTCTCTACGCAATTGCATATTCTTGACCCTAACAATCTACTTTTACTACAGTTCTCTCTATCCATGAATTTAAAGTGGAAGACTCAAGCTGAAAAGATACAACATTGGCATCATGTGGTAGCAGCAGCACTGGTTAGCAGTGTAGGCTACTCTACATGATCAGCTCCATGTGCTCTATGCTGATGGCTTGGTGCTACCAACCTTATGGAACAAATTTTGAGGTCATGCAGAACATATTGTGAAGTGTGTAGGTGTGGCATATGCAAGCACACTCAACTGATACACTTATCTTTTCGAAACATCAGACTGTTTGTGTCCTTCACTTTAAGTGTTTAGCGCCCTCTGGAGTTAGAGCTGGACTAGACTTCATACTGACTGGTGCAGGAAGGAATCATTGGTGGAACTTAACTGAAGGCCTTGTATTTTCCAAACTGTGTCCATGTCAAGGGGTTATCTAAATGCTTCTGATCCATCCACCATTGCTTCTGTACATACAGTAACTGGTACAACGCAAATGCTGTATTTATGGCTTTCTGATAGCAGCCAATGAAAATGCTGAATCTCATCCGAGCTACGTACGTGCAGTTTTAAAATAAAATGTGAGTGGACGTGTGAATCATTTATGTGAGTAAAAATAAAGGTTCATGCAACGTTTGTTTTGCATTTAAGTACAGGCCCTTTCACAGTGTAAGACAGTAGTGGTGATGCAGGGTCTATTCTATAATAAAACACAAAAACAAACATACATGTATGTACAGTACTGCACAAATTCTGCACAAACTTGATGTGTTTTAAGAATGTACAATTTAATAATGACTTGTTTATTGAATTGAATAACATCTGCCAATATCTGTCTGTGGAAATATGAAATATGGGATTGTCTCATAAAATCTGTTCATCCCTTGATTTTGCCATTGTCTTTTTTCCCCTCTGTAGGTGTGTAGCACAGCCAAAGACAGACACTTTATATTTTTTACAGTGACAGTTATTCTAAAGTCTGAGAGGAATCGTGAGGTGCTTCAGGTGAATTGTTGTGATTTTATTGTCTGACTGATCACAATTGCAAAATATCTCAAACACTGCCCTACTGTTTTTGACCAAGAAAACGATATCTTGCCACTGGATGCTACAACTACAGCCATTACATGAAATAATTAGAAAAGACCAAATACAATGGCATGCAAACCTCTGCAGCTCTCCTAAATCCTGAAGGTCAATGATGACTTGTTCAAGAAATGTGATAAAATGTGCATCTCTCTGTGAAAATGTGGGTAAATATGTTCCCTGAGCCATGAAGCCTAAATGTAGGCCCAGTTCTAATCCACAGTGACACTTTGCTCTGTGACTCCAGTAACATAATAATCCTTTCACAGTGCCCTCCACCAGATTCTGTACACATCTGTCAGGTTTACAGTTACAAGTCAACTCAACCATGAGGTAAAGCACCACTGTTACCTTGAGTGAGAGGAGTCTGAATATTAATATTTCAGAATCAATGCAAATGTAATTATTACACATGGTCAAAGCAGTGAATTCTTTCCAAAGCAGATTACATGATCTCTGTGTCACGCTGCAGAGAAATGTTCAGGATCCGAATAAATGAAACCCACTATTTTTGTTTAAGGTTAGTGTTATAGACTGGGGAACACCTCCAGCTACATGGCATTAAATATAAATGGCATTGTTGACTCAGAATGATTGATTGAGCTCACTAAGAGAAGCCAGATAAGTTTGGACCTCGACCTCTACTGCTCTCCTCCCTGTACTTCAGGGTTAAAGTGGTGGGATCGTCCACAGTCTTGCCCATGCTCAGATGAGACAGCAGGTCCTGGGTGACATTCAGTCTGTTGCAGCAGGAGCAGAGTTCAAAGAGATCAGCCTTCAACTGGCAGCCCTCAGCCCTTGGACACTATGTACTGTAGGAGATGTTGTTGTGATATGTGAGACAGTGGGATTACTCACAGGAAAAAGATGGTGGATGCTGCCTGAGAAAGCTTGACATGCGTTGCAATTATGAGGAGCTGCCTGTCCAAGCCTTTCTGAACATATGTAATTTCTTATTTGTACAACATATTAACTTGAAAAAATAGAAATTACCCTGTCCCCCCTCCTGTCAAAATGTGTTTACATGCTGTTCCTGTGGTGTTTGAGCTTCACTGTGCGGAGTGGTGTTTGTGCAGAGTTTGACGCTAAAAGGCTGTTTTTTACATTCATCTGCTGAAGTTCCTCTGGGCTCATCTTAAATCTCAGTTTAACACCTGATGTACCAGCAGGATTTGTTACATCACAACTACATCGCAACTTACACAAGTGCGTTGCGAGAGAAAAGGAGCAAGTGTCATTTTTGATGAGTAAATTTGACTTTTCTGTGGGAAAACAATATTAAACACAAAAACATGTTCAAAGCAGAGTCATAAACACGTCTGTTGGGGATGTTTAAATATGTTGTATGTTGTACTCAAAGGTGTTCTTACAAAAATAATTATATTAATGAGGACCGTTTTATAAGCTCTGTCCTAAAGCTGTCTCATTTATTTAGTATCAATTATTCTGTATCTTTATAATTCGTTTGAATTCCTTTAGTTATTTTATGGACATGTAAGGTCTTGCTAGAACTGGGAGCGTCACGTGACCTGTAGTTCACATTGTACCTGTGAGCGTGACGCTCCCGACATACTACGGAAGCCGTAGAGGTTTGCGCGAGAGCTGTCCAGCTTGCTTCCTGAAAATGGCGAGCTGGGGAAGAGTCGCCGCTACCTTGAGGAATGTTTTAAGGAGCCCTGTGTCGCTGAGAAGTTTAGCGCTGCGCCGTGCTGTCGGCCCCGGTGTTTTGGCGTCTTTAGTCGGAACTGGGGTTATCTGTTATTACCGCTATCATGCGAACAACAGGACTCTGCCCTTCGCCGTTCATGCTGAGGGAGAAAAAGTGAGTTGCCTAACATTAAAGTTACACACAAGAAAGTTTCTGTCGTCGAAACTGACGGCAAACAGAGAGACCTAACGTCATGTGACCACTATACTGTTCACATGCCAGTCTATTTAAACATACAGATGTATGTTGCTTAATACGTGTAACGGTGACAAACGAAATGAATATTTAGAGTGCGGGCGTAATAAATGCTCAGCCAAGAGTTTGTATCAACGAACGCTCCTCAGCTGTTTGTTCTTTACCAGGCCCGCCCTGAGTTTTCATGTGGTCCAGTAAGTTAGTTTACAGTGATACATAATTCACCTGTGCTGTTTCAGGACACCGCAGCTGCCCCGCAGTGTCCCAGAAAGCTCCGTTTCATCCAGTTCGCATCAGCGATCTACGAAGACGAGCCCTACATGACCCCGAGAGACTTCCTGTTCTCTGTGATGCTGGACAACGTTGACCGTAAGCTGCACTGACGTCCACTTACTTTATAGTGTCCATCTACTGACAGAACACCATCTTAGTCTATCTAGTCTGTCCTCCCAGGCGATTCTACAGATTCTCCTTCAGTCTGTGTCACAAGCTGTTGGTTGTTGATTGCTCTTCATGCCATAGGCTGATCATAGGAAGTATCAGCTCTTTATATGTTCTGTAGAGCTTGTGTATGAAGCCTCTGTAGTTGGAAAAACATCTCAAATTTAATGCAGCTATTTTGCATATCATTTTCCTGCCGACATTCAGGTGCATGAAAACAATTCGCATGTAATGCCGCCTTCATGCAGGTGCTTATTATACAATTGTTGCTGTCCTATTAATTCATCTTTTTGTTTTGTTCTCTTGTAGGGAAGCTGCAAAAGAGAATTTTAACAACACAGGTATGTGCACATCATCACATTTTGTAACATAAGTTAGTATCCACCTGCACATGTAGATCATCGTCACTTTTGTGCTCTTATCTGTTTCCTGTTGGTATCTTTGCAGGAAGTTAACAAAATGTTGGTCGCTGCCTCTAAAGCTCGGGCTGGTAATGAACTGTTCAGAAGCTTAGGAGACCATGGTAAGTCTTTAGTCTGTCAACAGAGTGGCGTTAACACACAGGATTTTCAGATCTAATGTCCGGTATCCAGCTCTGCATGTCTAGATCCAGTTGTGACTGAGTGCAGTTCACGCAGCAAGACATCAGAATGGGTCTGTTTTTTGAGTGACCAACTCTGGGATGGATCTTGTTCTCATTAACTTTTAATTTTTATCTGTGTGACCTTAACAGGTTCACATCTGTGTGTTTGCATCATTTGTTTTCAAAGTCAGTCAATATGTTTGTTGGGTATTTCCAAAATATAATTCAGCATACATTTCTGTGTGTGTTGCAGGTTTGATATCCTACACAGAGTATCTGTTCCTGCTGACTATCCTGACCAGTAAGTAGATTCCTAAACCTTGCATGAGCCTCTAGGCCTTACAAGGTCTTCCTTCTCTCTCAGTAATATTGTGCTGAATGGACTTGCCTGTGATTTTGTGACTTAAGTGTTTGCTTTTATTTACACAGTTGGTCCTTTCCAAGCATTACACACCTGCACATTTGAGCTGAGCTTGACAATTATGTTGTGTTTTATTTCTCAACACAGCCTGGAAAACAGTGTAGTCCTACTAACCGAGTGTACAGATTCATGTTAGGTTTTTTATAATATTCAGATCGAGTTCAGATAACTGTGTGTTGCTGTTGCAGAGCCTCTTACAGGATTTCATATAGCTTTCAAAATGCTTGATGTTGACGGCAATGAGCAAGTGGACAAAAAGGAATTTCTGAAGGTAAGACCTCGGCTGTATCAGGGTTTTGTTTACTGGCTAGATTTGTATAGTTTTGTAGTAATATTGAACATAACACAGATTGTTCACGTGTAAGCCCAGTAAGCATGGGAGGACACGTTGTGCAGAGAGAATAGTGATTCTGTTTGTTCAAATGTCCACCTAACGCTGCCTCAAGCACTGATGCTACCACAGTTGTAAGTATGGACCATGGCACCATGTGAAGGTGAGGGAGAGCTGCCCTGCTAGATATTCTAGTCTGTTTCCTCTGTCATGTGTTTTGCACTTCTGAGCCTGAGTCAGCCCCTCAGTTTAGTCCATTTATTTAAAGTCACATTTTTGTGTCTGTTCCAACCTGACATGTCCTCTGGGATGGCAGGAGAAGACCTCTGTGGCTTGGTCTAGAACAGGCCCGGGCTGTTAGGCTGCATGTTGGCACGCTATGCACCTTGTGTCATATTTTCATGTTGTGACTCGGTGCACAAGCCTAAAGCATTCAAACAAAGGGTAGACGTGCATGGTATCTCATCTGCTCCAGTGTTTGTTGTGTCTGACTTAGATGAAGGTTATATACCTGGTTTAATCAATACAACCCGCCTGTTTGTGGTCATTTTTTGTAATAGTTATGAGAAGAGCGATGTATGTTCACATTGTTGCATTCAAAAAAGTCTAGTGTTAACACTTTTGCAATTTTTCATGTTTTGCTTCTGAAGCTGAAGAAAATCATTGGGAAAAATAAAGTTCCTATGGACAGCGCAGAGGTGGGTGCTCACATGAGCTTAAAAGGACAGCGTAGCATGATTTTGTCCCTTTTCAACATCACCAATAATGCCTTCCCCCGATGTATACAGAAACTAGCAGAAGAAGGGGAAAGTGCAAACACAACACTGCAGGCCTACTTCTTTGGGAAGAAAGGAGAAAACAAGTTGCAGTATCAGGAGTTCTGCAGGTGAGGAAATGTCCTCTGTAGTCTCACTGTCAGTGATCATTACATTACAGCGATACATTTTGGATGCTAAGGGGAAAAACATGCAGGTCAGACTAATCAAGGTCCGCTCTGGGGGCACATTTTAACTTTCTCTAAAAAATTGGGTTCTCACCTGATAGTACACTATTGTATAGGACACTGTTGCAAGTACACATGTCAGAGAAAAAATATATTAAGTTTTTGAAAACAAGAATCTGGTGATTAACTTTAATATTAAAGTGTTTGTTTAATTAAAAAAGATTATATAGAGCTCATCATCACTACCATTAAATTAACCTTTGTATTACAAAATTTTTCTATTGCTTTGGCTCAATTTTCACTAGAATTTCAGTGTGCAGATCTGTCGATGCAAAGGCATTCTTGCCTTTACACACAAACTTCTGTCCTGACATACAAAGTGCAAAAGACTAAATCACACACCTCATATCAGCACAAGTTACAATAAATATTACTAACCATACAGTCACTGAACCAATGCAACATGTTTGCTAGTTTTTGAACATGTCCCTGGTGAGCAGCATTGCATCATGGTTGTTTATTACTTCACCATCACTGTGACACATGTTGAATGTATGGCAACAGTGAAGAAATGCACTTTCGTTGTCCTTTTTTTACTCCCAACATGTTGCAATGTACTGACTTATCTGTATTAGTAACTGCATGATTTACTCCCTAATTCAAAAATCAATGGTTTCATTTTTCACCGTTAAAGCTGAAGACGCACCATCTAAATTTGTCATTTTCTTTTATCCCTCCATTGTACGTTTGGCTTTTTCTCAAGTGCTTATTGATCATTCATTTATTATCCATCGTCTTTACTTTCCCATTTATTTGACTTAAAGATGTTGGACTTCATTGTGAATAGAGGATGTATTTTCAGATTTATTTCTCTTTCTCACGTTAAAGTGACTAGGAGGTATCGTATTGTTAATGTCTTCCCACAAACCTCAGCAGGACTCTTGCTTCTCTAAGCATGAGATTTCAAGTACACAATTTCTGTCATTCAGGTTCATGGAGGACCTGCAGGCTGAAGTCCAGGAGATGGAGTTCCTGCAGTTCTCCAAAGGTATGGACACAATGCGAAGAGAAGACTTTGCAGAGTGGCTGCTGCACTACACCAACGAAGAATACAACGAAGCCTACTGGGAGAACATGAGGAAGAAAATCCCTGCTGGCCAGGTTAAAGGCCTTTCCTTCACCAGAATGCTGTGAAAATTCAGTCAGTGTATCAAAAAAGTGAACTGACAGATTTTGTCTTGCAGAGTATCACATTTGATGAGTTCAAAGTCTTCTGTCTCTTCACCAACAATCTGGAGGATTTTTCCTTTTCAATGAAACTGGTCACTGGAGCCAACCGTCCTGTCGGAATGGGTAACAACTCTCTGTTGACTAGAATCCGGATAGTTTTCTCTTAACGTTAATACAGTAGATAACTACAGTTTTCCCCCTTCTCATTGCAGCCCAGTTTAAGCGAGCCGTGAGGATCGCCACAGGCCATGACTTGTCTGAGAACGTGCTGGATACTGTATTTAAACTCTTTGATACGGATGGAGACAACTGCCTGAGCCATAAGGAATTCATTGGTGTGATGAAAGACAGAGTACTGCGAGGTCTGAGGGTAAGTCTATCCATCTTGACTTTATATTGTGTTTTAATAGCAGCAAATACTCCCTCACGTGTTGTGAAACTACAGCTGCTTAGTTTAGCGACTGGAAAGCTAGCCTGGCTCCGCCCAAATGAAAGAAAGTCTGCCACCCAGCGCCTTTGAAGCTCACTCCTTTTTTTCTTTTTTCTAATCTGTAAGAATAAGATATATAACTCTGCTGCAACGAGAATATTTCAAAAAAATGCTGAACTATTTCTCCAATTAGTCACCTAAGTAATCAAATCAACTACTGATGACATTAAAGGGAAAAATCTTCTAATATGGAGAGTTTGCCCTAATTTGTATCCCTTCGGTTGTACAGACTGAGCATTTTTCATTCTTACAAAATCAGCAGTCAGCATTTGTTACTTTCTTTTCAAAGCTAAAAATCCTGGAGCAGTAGTTACCTTACACATTGCTCCTCTCAGGGTTTGCATTTTGAATTTCACAATGAATAACAGTGCTGTTACAAGTGATAAACACTGTCCTGTCTAAGGTGCAGCCTCAGAACGGCTTCTCTGGCTACTGGAAATGTGTGAAGAGAGAGACCCTGAAGGGAGCCAAGGAGGCCCTAGGGGACGTCAGGAGCCCCATCTGAACCAACAAGATTTCTTCCACTTCCACTTTGGTACCAAATCAAAAAGTGGTGCGAACATGAATAGAAACATAACCACAAAGGAACTAACCACTATCTTGTGTACAAATTATGTTTACAGATCAACAATATATATTGTCTGATATTAGCTAAAGAACTCTGGTTGCGGTGTTTACAATATATATATTTTTTTAATTGTTTGGTGCAGTGTGCTGACCTTTGTGCTTAATCAGTCATGCATTTTATATTCATTATGGATGATCACTTTGATTCTGCACTCAACACAAGCAGTGAATTTGGAAAACTAGGTAACTTTACTTAAAGGGATAGATGCTAACTCTGTGCTACTGAAATGTTTTCAAGGGCTTATGCGATAGCCGGTGTGGGTATTTCACCTTTTTTGTAAAAAATATTTATCACATTTTATAAAAATGTTTCAACAATGTGCTGCACATTTGAGCTTCAAAAAAAATAAACCAGCTATAACTAATAACTATTTTGTAATTTATTGTAGAATTGACCTGTTAAGTTCACATGAGTATGTGGGTGCTAATTATCTTACCATACATGTAGCCTAATTGAAAAAGTAAATAGACAAAACAAGCTTACTTCTGTGATAGATGAACAAATTAGTGACCGATGCCAAGGTTATCAGTGAATACAGCATACACGGCTACAATACAATAAAATTACATTGAGCATGAAGCCATCTTTGGTCTTCTTATCACTATAAACAAATACATAGAAATTTGTATTGTATCAAAAATAGAAATTACATAGCCATATTGAAAGTAAATTCACATTTTTGACATACAATGTATAAGGAGATTACCTAAGAGACATAATGTGGGATTACATTTTTTTCCATCCTTGGCGTTACAATTTTTTTTCTATCCTTGGCTTTAAGGACCCAACGGTTTTGACACATTTTGAACATTCATTTGTTTTTCGAAGAATTGCATTATTGTGTCAAACCATCTATCAATATCGCTGCCATCCATCTGTACTGGACAGTATGCCATGTATATAACAAAAACACAAATGAAAGACAAAACAGATTGTCATACTTAAAAAAAAAAAAAAAAAAAAACAAGCATGTGCTTTCTATCCTGGGCTTTGAAAATGAGGCCTCTGCTGCACTGGACTAAAGAGAGGGAGAGAGAGATTTGGTCAGAACTCGACCAGATGCGATGTAGCAGCCCGGCCTTCGCAGGTGAGCCCAGCCCTGACAGACGGACATGTCCCTCTTCTCAAAAGTGAGTCTTGCTATGTCTTTAGTTAACGGTGTGTGATAGCTGTCCTCCTGGGGTTCAGTTTTTCTGTTTTCAGAGGCACACATGATGAACTGCAGCCCATGCGGACCACTGCTTGATATAATCGGGAAGTGCTTTCAAAGTGTTTGATCCACTGTGGGAAAAAAAGAACATGTGTAAAGATTTTGGAACAATTTTAAACAAACTGTAGGGTGACAACGGGCAGCTTTCTTTTTAACTGAGCAGTGACACTTCGTTTAGGGCAAATTTTGGTTGCCTGGGGAGCATTTCCTGTAGACATAATGTGGTTCTTGTCCAATGCTTTTATAAAAAAAAAACCAACTGTGCAAGCTGTCACAATTGATTGTACACATAGCAGCGGAGACACAATGGTGTACAGAGTATCTGTAGGTCATGAAACACCTTAAAAGCATTGAATTAAGTTCCCTCAAAAAGGCCTGAGAGGGTACTAAAAGTCTGAAATTACCTTTACAAAGGCTGCCACAGACATAACATTAGTTATACATTTTTCTGTAGGTGGTGATGGGCATCTATAAACTACAAATGAGACTTGCCGCACAGTGGCTTGTGCTGCAGGAGGCTGGAGTTTCAGTCAGCACCATCAGACACAGCAAACACTGTCACTGTGGCTAGGAAGCGCATCAAATCATAACTGACAAGGGTTCATTTCAAATAATAATAAAAACGTTACTCCATCCATAACTTCCTGCCACTTCTCTCGGTCCAGGTCACATTAATTAATTAATTATATTACTAGAAATGAACAGTTATATACAGCAGGAAGTACAAAAATGTGATATGTCATGTAATTCATATACTTTAACTGAAGGCCTTATTGTCTTATTGGTTTTGCGTGTTAAAAAAGGTCTTAAAAAGTCTAAAATCTAATTTGGTGAAACCCTAGGTCTACTTTTAAGTGTCTACAACATCCAGTACAGTACTTAAAGCACAGTGACACTGTACTACCAAAGAAATCAAAGCTGATGTGAGGCTGTTAACACACAAACAGTGCAAGTGAACTGCAAGATGGTGACAATTACACCAGTGTTTTATTTTATCCTGTTGCTTCACTTTTTTCCCCTGCCTCAATCGGATCTCTAAATCAGCATCAAACTGTTGAAGGCTCTACACAATGACAGACTCCACCTTTGTTTTATTGCTGCTTAATGAAGGGGCCGCTCAGGTGCACCAACAATGAACTCTTAATTATAGAAAGTGAATAAAAGTGTAACGTGTTTAAGCACATTTTCACACTGCAGAAAAGAAATTGCAGTTCTCTGTAAATGAAAACGTGTGCGTGTGGCAGTGTTCCACTGTAGTGTTTTAACATGCACTGTAAAAAGAAGACGAAGCAGGGAAAGTATTTCTCACATGGAAGTTACATTTCCAGTGAGAACTGACGAGCTTAAGTTGGCAGGAGATAATATTTCTTTACGGCACGCAAAGTATAATAAGATTAAACTAAATGTTATCTACACTGCTAATTCCCCCTTTGTAAATTTGCCCTATGCTGCCACCAAACGTCACATTTAGCCTATAGTAGTATATTTTGGATAATACTAAGCATTGTGATAATGAGTTGTAATTGTTGTTATTTAGATGTATTATTGTTTAGTTTTTTCTGTCTCTCTTTACACTCAGTGAGTGGCATATAGCTATTCTTTTGATACTGTAATACACTCAAACACTCCTGCCAATGCTTTTCAAGTCTCTCTTTACCTTTGTATATTATATTGTATGGTTTGGCTGTTGAAATGAAGATAACATCACTTATTCTTGCTGATTCAAGTTTAACCATGAGGATTAAAAGTTGACCTGACATCCTGCTTTACAAATCGGCCACACTAACTTCAACTAATATGCAATTTCAAGCCAGGCAGAGTCACAGCTGAAGATAATTGAAAGACTAATCACTTGATAACACTGCTTATTTCCCTTTCTCACTACCTCTCATTTGGGGACTTTCGATCATGTTTTTTGTTTTGATTAGTTCAAACTCTTTAAATGTAATGTTAAACGGAGCGGTGAGATCCTAACCATGCCTCTCAGGACGGCTCTCGTCTTACCATTCACCACAGCAGGATGGAGACGTCAAGGGTCGTTCTCCTTCTTCACTGTCACGTCTCCGTCTCCGGCCAGGATGGTGGAGATCTCTCCCTGCATGAAGGCCCATGGCACAGTGGATCCAGCCAGGGGACAGCGTTCTCCACTGGGGCAATACACCTCCCCGCCTTGACCTTGGCTGCGGATGAATCCTCGGGTACAGGGGAAGCAGAACTTGTGGTGCGGGACAGAGGGACACTGGACAAAATGAGTGTCCTCCAAGCGCTCTCGGCAGAGGGTGCAGCAGAGCAGAGTGCCCTGAGCGTTGCTTGTAGACTCCCCAGCTCCGGTGTTGCTGCTTGACCCCACCGCATTTAAACCCTGCCCCATGGCTGCCTGGGAGACTGAGGTGGAGGCAGTGGAGGGGCTGCTGCTGGTGGGGCGCCCGGCTGAAGAGGAGTGGGCTGTGGACATGCTGGGGCTGTCTCTGGCCATCTGGCTGGAGCTCAGGCTGTCTGCGACTCCCATGAGCGCCGAGATGGGTGAGGGCTGGCTGTGTAAACGGGGCGGGCCCTCTTGGGGGACAGCCATGCCTGGAAGAGGTTCCATGCCTGAGTAAGCACCTCGAGGCCAGGGCTCTCTCGCTGGGTGATCGGGCCTCCCTTCGCTCTCTCCATTCTCAGAGCCCGGAGAAGCCTTGCGGCGCCGAGCTGTGCTCTTTGCTGGAACAGGGCGTCCAGCAGGTGCCATAGGCAGCCCTGCATCTGGCTGTGGCAGAACCTCTGGAATTGGGGGCTCTTTAAACATCCGCACGCCATCATTCAACAGCTCGGACAGCCCACGCCAGTCTCCTGTGCCTTGGCGCTTCTCGTATTCCACGTAGCGCAAGCCAGAGTTCACTGCTTTACCTGCGTCTTTGGCTGAGTCACGGAACATCTGCCTGACCAGGTCTGGGACTCCTGAGAAGAACATTCCAGAGCCGGCAGGGTACTCCAAAAACACCTTCAGCTCAAACTCTGGAGTTGTGCTGGCATCAAAGGCCAGAACACGACCCATCAGATTATGGTCTTTCCTGAAGCGCACATTAAAGGGGACGCAGCTGCTGAGAGCTACAAGTACATCCCGGACTGCTTTGGGACGGTTTGGCCAGCCTTCGACCCTGCTACGTGCCACCTCATTCAATTCAGCCAACACTTCATTGTTCCTCCACAGTGCAGGATCTATACCCACCAGAGCAGAGGTGCTAGCTCCCACAGCCTGTCTTCTACCAGCATCACTCATGATGGGGCCAGCTGAGACCGCAATAGGTGTGGCCCCAGTTCTAGAGCCTGGTAATTGGCCTAAAAGCCCATGAGGGTTTGCTACTAACCCCTGAGCTATCAAGGCATGGGATATGGTGCCATGAAGACTAGGAACTGCCCCAACAATAGCCCGACGAGTGTTTGGGCTCTGTCTGCTGCCCTCTGACAAAGCCACATCTTCAGCTCTGTGCAGGCCATTGGGGAGGCGAGAAGACACCCCATACTCACCCCTCCCCCTATCTAGACGCTCTCCATGCTGTCTCCCTGCTTCAATGGGCCCAGCCGGGCTGGGCTTGCCCTGCTGTGGACCGGGGGACCTGCCGTCTAAAACTCCGTGCGTGTTCTTCAGTTGCCTGGCAGTTTCAATGAGGAGCTCTATTCGGTCTGCCCCGTCGTAGTTGACACATCCCCGGCACACAGCCTCGCTGAACTCCCACAGCATGGCCCAGGGCATCTTGGGCAGATCGCAGAGGTAGCACCATTGCCGTCTAGAGGAAGACTGCGAGGCGGAGGACATGTTGTTTACAGGCCTTCGACCAAACTTTCTTCGGAGGCCTACACGTTACGGTCTACGTTTTCCAACAATTCTTTAATTCTCAGACACCACGCGCCACATGCCGCGCATTTTAGGATGGAAATCAAACGCAAACTAACCTCAAAACGCGGCTGTTGACGACAACATTTAAAAGTTAGCGACGTCTTCTTTCTCGATTTGTTCGTGTCGGTTTGTGTGGAAGGAAGTAAAATGTCATAAGACACCGGAAACACCTACGTGAATGACGCTCGGGGCGCTATGGGAGTTGTAGTTCTTTTCTTGGGCCGCCGTCTTTCTCGCTAACATTGCGATTAACATTTATTATAGAAACATTAGTACACGAACAACCAGGGATAAAGGCTACACATAACAGGTAACTAAGGTACGCGTTGTTATCAGTTATTAAACAGGATATTTGTGAAGTTTTGAAACTCTTATTTTATTTTATGAAGAATCGGCGTAAACGTTACCTGTAAAGTCAGAAACATTGTTTTTTTAGATAGTTGCTCGCCTAAACCGTTTGTTGTGGGAGCAAGAAAATAGGTGTTATAATATAGTCTTACATTCTTTTTATATACATGCCATGTTTCCATCCAATTGTCATGCGAATTTTAAGCTTTGAAATGTCGCAAAAAAGAAAAAACATATTTCGCAAGAAATTCCTAAATATGTGCGTTTCCATCCGCTTGTTTGGAGCGAATAAACCAGGCTACTGCAAGCATCGTTACGTCAGTAGTTGACGTTACACATGGCTTTAATAAACAAGACGTATGGGTTCCAAACCAGAAGCAAAACCAGTTGCTTGAACCTGATGGCAGGTCATCTTAGAAAAATGGAGAGAGGTCCTCAGAAATGTGTTTCAAGCGGGCAAACTGCTACCAGCCATGTCTCCGCACATTATGGGAATATCCGGTGTTATGCGAGTTTTGCATGCCTCCCGAGAATTGCACGCACCTCCAGATAATGCTTTTAAACGCTATAATATCCTTTGTGGGGTTCCTCAATGATGATAAATGATTCTAAGTATATAGTCTATTCTATGAACGTTTAGAGTCGTTCATATTTTATTACACACAGTAGAAGTAGCATTCATTGAAATTCAGCAAAAAAATGCGGTGATAAGCCCGTTTGATCAGTGTGCAGAACTCAGCAGAAACAGATGATCAGGCGAGTTACAAGTTCGAGATCTTATTCAGATGGAAGTGTTTCCATCTCCCATTTAGCGCATTTACTCTTTTTCGACAAAGGCAAAAACCACCTCAAGCGAAATTTGCAGTTTCCATCAACCTTTTCTAATGAGATATTTAAAAATGCGTATTAAAAAACGTTGATGTTTCCATCCATAGACTGCTACAGTCTACGGTTATAACGCAACAATAACTTACATCCTACTCTTCCAAAGCTGTCTGCTGCATCTCATGGCCTTTATCAGCAGGCATGTCAAAGATGACAATCTTTCATCTGCCGCCACGAGATGCGGCTGAAAGCTCCAGAAATGATCTAGTGAGTTAATACTTTATTGTCAAACTAGTATAAAGCATTAAGGTGAAAGAATGATCATTCAAGTTCTTTAACAAATTTGTTTATGTACGCGCGCCTTTTGTTGTCAACATACCACTTATTCTTTAGAAAATTGCATTACATTTTTCCCATTGTTAAGCAGTAAATATTAGATTTGGAGAAACTTCACGCTACACCACAATGAATGCATGCAGCCACTGTGCCACTGTGATAGTTAGACATTACTTCTCTCCAGTGAATGTATTTTGGATTTGCTGCTAATAACCTACAGAACCTAAAGAATTATCGGGTTTTAAATATTTTAGCACAAGTGAATACAAACCGTAATAAAAAACAATTATACAGTGTAGGTGTGTATACTGATTATATGTAATTACTAAAGATTATGCTTCACAATCACAGTGTCCATGAATGGACATGGATGTTTACCTCAAATCAAGAAAATCTGAAAAATACAATTCAAACCATCTCTGAAGACTGGTCAGCAGTATTCACATCATGACTTGTGTAATGTTCACTTTATTTAAAAACCAACAACAGAGCTCCACATTTAAATGTTATTTCAGGATTGTGAGGGGTTATTCAAATCTAGTGTTGTGAATGTACAAAATAAACAACTCATTGAAAAACCTGGTAAAGGTAAAATAAATCATACAAAATCATAGTTCAAGTGTTCTAACTCACATCAATCCTAGCTTCTGTCAGTACGGACTGGATGTTTTAATGGGACGTGGCAACAGAACTACAGAATACTATATAAACACACAAAACATTAAAAATAGTTGGAGGGGAGAATATTTAGTTGGCATGGTGTGTGGTTGAGAAACACAACTTCAGTGTATAAGGGTAAGGCCCACCTGTAAGAGAAAAGAAAGAAGAGAAAAACATACATTTTAAAAATAACATTATGAAGGCTTTCATTTGTACAATAAAGCAGGCCAGCTTTTAAAAACCCAAGCTGGTAGCTAATGTAACAAGATGAGAACCTACTAGGGTTTTTCATCTGGTAATGGTTCATCATAGCTAGGGCTTCCATGGCATCATTGATGGATTCCCACTCCAGAAGGCCAGATGAACTTCGCTCACCTTTTGTGCCACATGAGATGACCAATTAGATTTTCATAATAGACAATACTAAACTGTGTGTTGCATTAAACTAAAAGAACTGCATGTGTTAAGATCTCTCACTAATCTACTCGAAGAAGCCACTAAACAGCTGCAGCAAAGCAAAAATAGAAATATCTAAAATCACAAATGTGTTTTAACTCAAGTAAACAAACTAACAAATTCAACTACATTGAGAATTATAAAGTTTTTTCAAACATTTAATTTTACTTCACTTTCACCAACATGTTTCTTTCCCTTCCAAATTCAACAGATTTATACACATGAGAAATAAATTTAGATCCCATTCTTGAATTAACTAGTTAGCAAAGAACACCTGGAACAAACGTGATTTATTTATAGACTTTTTTTGTAAAGCACACTTCAACGAAACCAGTTTATATGACTGGCCAAGCTGTAACTCACTCTTTCCGGTGAAAAGTTTAACACTTGCGGGGCTCTTAATTCCGAGTTCATCGCAGACCTGAAGGGAAAGACCAGTTTTAGTGAAAATCTGAGGTGGTGATTTGTAGAAAAATGAAGGCTTCACAAAACGAACCCTGGTGACATTTTTTTACCTGGTTGAAGATCTCCACAGAGATGTCGGGCTGTGCGTTAAAGAAGTGTAAGACGTTGCTGGGGTGCTGGATTCGGTTCTTGGCTGCCTGCTCAGGGGAAGTGAAGCGGTTGTTGCGGGATCCATGGAAATCTTTGAAACTGCTGGTGTTGTCATCTAACTGGTAGCACTGTCCTGGCACAATAGCCTGCTGCTTGGACACACTGCCAAGGAAAGAGGGCCAGATGTCTTACATCTGTATATCTAGCTCTGCATTCTGCATCTTTTTCTTTTTGACAGTCTACTCTAATGCTCCGTAATGGTTTGGGGCCAGCTGCTCTTACCAAACGTTGAGTTTCTGTCCGAAAAGGAAGTTGTTGTTGAGGTGAGTGATTGCCCTGTCCACAGAGTAACAATCTCCCATCTCCACCATTGCGGCTCCAGGCTTACTCTTCATGAACTTAATCTAAAGAAAGAAAATATCCATCTGACTCAAACAACAGTAGGAACAGTAGGAAACTCTGCTGCAACCTCCCCCCCCCACCAGTTAACCTGTCAGTTTCTTGGTTCCCAGATGTCTTCAATTTGCCTGTGTTGTCTGACAGTCTAAAACCTTAAGATATTAAATTTACTGTCATCTATGACAAAGAAAAACAAAAAATTATTTTGCATTTGCTAAAAAAAATTTCTTGAATGATTTATTGATCATATAAATAGTTCACAAACTTTTCTTAATTGACTAATCGTCCTGCAGGAAACATTTGTAATGAGTGGTGAAAATTGTTCTCACAGTTATCACTATCAAACCAATTCACTCAATTTGACTTTTTGAAAGTAGAGGACGCAGCCATCACGTGTCTAATGACTAATGCTCCAAAAATGTTTGGTTAGCTTCACTTCACTCACCCTCTCTACATTTCCATAGAGGCAGAAGATGTTGAAGACTTTGTCAGCGTTGATCTTAGAGGGCTCAAGGCCATATACCATAAGAACTGGGGAGTCAGCGTGAGGACCGTACTCAGGGGGTGGTGGCCCATATCCAGGGCCATAGCGCTGGCTACCACGACCACGCCCAGCTATACCTGGACCCATGCGGTGAGGAGGAGGGGGACCGTAGTTGTCGTCATTGTAGCTATGATAACCTCCTTGAGGGCCTCCTGAAATTGAGAGAAAACAGAGGTACAGATACAGTAATGAAATGTGATCCATTCTTCTAAATGTCAGACCAATTTCTTTAATTGGATATTTACCATAATCAGGTGGATGGTCTCCTAAAAGAGCAGGCTGCCTCTGGCGTTTGTTGGGATTGGCATTGGGATCTAAAATTATAAAATAAAAGTTGCCTATCAAAGAGCTTCCTTGCTAAGGTATCAAAAAATAGGCCACTGTGTGCTAAGGGACAAGGTTGTGATTGACATGCAACAAAGGGTAAAAAAAAGTCTGCAGGCTCTATTTTGCTTACCTAACACGTGACATAATGGAGATTTTTTAACAGTAGAAATAGTTTTCAGACATTTAAAAGACCTCCTATATCAGCCATCCTAGTACAAACACACACACACACACACACACCCACACACACACACACACCTTGTGAATTGTTCCAATTGCCTTCACCATCAGCATCTGTGCAGGTACACATATACACATGTCAAATCCAAATTAACATTAAAAAAGTATTAATTTGGCAACACTGTATAAACACACTTCTTAACATCCCAGGCAATTACATGGAATAGAAACATTCAAGGAGAAGATCAGAGAGTAAAATGTTCATCAGTGCAATGAGCAGCACCTGCAGTCTAAGCATGTTTTATTGAAAACTATGGGAACTATACAGTTATTACAAATCAGCGTAAGACACAGGTATAACATTAGCAGTGAATAAACATCAGGGACTTTGACCAGATTACACTGTGGAAGGGAAACAAGTAGAACCCAATTGTAGACTGGCTTAAATTTATCAGCAGAAAAGTAAGCACTGACATTCTCCATAATGATCCATTTTTGTTGTAAAAAGCTCTACCACAAGCTCCATTCAACAAAACCCAGGGTGAATTCTTTGCATCGATAGCCGCCCATTTTGTAAGTGCCCCTTCCTGAAGTTTAGTAAATCAGCAATCTAGTCATAACAATTAACTAGGAAAACAGCATTTAATGTTCTCATATAAAATAGTTACGGTTCAATAAACATTAAATTCTGGTTATGAACACTGTATACTTCATTTCAGACTAAGGTAAGCAGTATATTTAGTATAAATATCAAAAAAAATCTAGTTTTCAATCATACCTGTAGACAGTGATTACTTGATCATAACATGTATTAGCCCATTAAAAAACAATAAACTGCTGTACCCATAAATGTTATGATGCATTTTCCATAAATTTCAGCTTACACTATATTTGGAAGATGCAGCCCTGCCATTATCAAAATAACCACATTATTAAGTAGTGTCATGTCATGGACAGATCCACACTACCATACTGCTAAACTCATGCAGGGCTAAAGTCACCAAACATATTTCAACTTATTTCAACCTATCTGTTTTGAATTGCTATTTTGGTTACAGTTAGCTTATGACATATCTATTTCACAATAGTTGTAAAAACATTGATTTACTATCCCAAATACAACCTTAACTGTAACCACAACATTTATCTGCAGAATATTTATGATATGCATAGACATTGCAGCTGCACAGTGATATGAACACTGGGAGATTGTGTAAATGTCATGAACAGTTCACTGAAACAGATGTGAAGTTAATCATTCTATACCAGTGGCAGCATATAATGTGTCCTTGATTGCAGACTGCTAATTGATTGTGCCATTAGAGATACACACCAGTAGGCAATAGAAGGGGCGATCACTGGGACTGGTCACCAAATGGGAACTTTAATTACAAGCGCCATTTCTACAAACTCTTCACACAAAGTGAACAGAAATAAAACTCTTAATGTATCTTTGTTCCATCATACCCTTACTTGAGCAAAGCAAATCTCTGTCATTAGTGTGTCGCCACCAGTTGTGACAACTACCTCAGAACAGTATAAAAACAAAAATCCACATCTGTAAAATAAAAATCTTCCTTCCTTTATAACTGACAATTTGGAAAATCCATATAAACTGCTAACAGAACCAAATTTTACCTAGATAGCAAAGTTAAGAAATTTCCACTTCTGAGTGGTTTCCTTGAACACCAACGTGCTTTGTACACCAACATTAAGTTTTATAATCAAACGGCCATTAATGTAGTAAATTCTCAGAATATTTTAACAATAATTTATTAATAGAAATTTGCCACGAAACATCAGAGCCACTTTTTACTCAAGTCCTACTTGCTGGTGTTACCATATATTGTAGTATTAACATGATGGCTCAACAATTTAACAGTCATGTTGTTTCAGTTTCACAACAACTTTCAACTTCTAACCATCAAGTCACATTATTCATTCATTTCTTAGTACTTACAGCACCTCACATGGAGCATGGGACACAGTGGGCAGGTAGGGGGCAGTCTTCAGCTAGGATGCTACCCGCCAACCTCTTGACTCCAGCCTCAACTCATTCTCCCTCTTCAGTCTTTTCTTCCTTCTTTCCTTTCTTGCATCCCCACCACCAGAGAGAACAAGTACATCCACAGGTCCATGCTAGGTTTGAACTTGCTGTCGGTTTGTTTTGAAAGTTGCTATTAGAGGCTCATTTCCAGCTTACCGTGCTCTGACCACAAAGCAGGACATTTGCACCGTTTGAGAGTGGGCTGTCTGTCCACAGACACACTGAGCCAAACCTGCATCACACGGGAGGCGTTAGAGGCATCACTATGGGCCAGTGCAAAAAAAGGCAAAATGTAACAACGCAGAAACAACACAAGAACAGCAAAGAGAGAAGGAGGGAAATGGGAAGGAAGGTACAGGGGGAAAAAAAACAGCAGTCCATAAATGTAGAAAGCTTTAGGAAAGGATTTAATCTGTTTGCCTCTGTGCTTGTATGCTTGATAGGTGTTTGATGCTTGTGTCTTCATAGGCCCCCCCGTGGATATTTCTTCTTGTGTAAAAATGGATGCTCACATGATGCTTGCTTATTTGGTTTATTAGCTTTCAGCCACTTGCAAAGTGAAAAGGCATCTAGTGCTTTGCAATAAGTCATCTGGAATATCTGCGTGACGATGTGCTGTCATGGCAGTTCAGCTGTGTGTTGCCGTGGATATTCAGCTCGTTGTGTTGCGATGTTGTGTTCGGCACAGGAAGGTAGAGATGGGCGATTTTAGCATCTGAGAGAGAGAGAGAGAGAATGGCCTCTTTTTGTTTACTGCCCCAGTATGTGGTGTCATCTGTTCCCTGGTCGGGCTGAGTGTGTCTGAAAACTCCTCTGTTGCTCCCTGTGGTTGTGTTATGGCAGGCACATCCCAAAGGCTAGGAGGCGGGGCCGCAACGACCACACACCTGACTCCCGCCCTCATCATCAATGTGTTGTGTCAAAAGTGGTGACTCCTCGGGGGTTTGGAGATGAGATGTGCTGCTCTGGTAAAGAGGTGGTGGTAGATGCTTAGCAATCTATCAACATCAGTCTGTGGTGGATATGCGAGGTGTCTGTTTGCGTGGCCTTGGATTATTTCTGTCCCTCAAATTGAAATGGTGGCTACTGTCCACCAGCAAAAATAAAATGGACTCCCGTGTCAGGTGGCGGAGATAGGAGTGATGATGGACTTGGAATAAGGAAGTACTGAGTTGAGGTTGTGTTCCGGTATTTGTTGCCCCACTGTGTCCGATGTATGCCACAGAGCAGATTTACATTAGTTGTGGCTGTGGGTGCTGTTATACTGTAGCTGTAGAAGCCGCTGTGTCTGCTTAGAGGTTGAGGTAAGCCTGAATGAGTTTGCACAGTGAGGACACAAGGAGTACCTCTGGGTTGTAAGGCAGCACAAACTATATGAAAACCTGTATGAAAATTGAAATGTACATGTTGTGGTCCTGGTTGTGTACAAGAGAAACAACTACATCATTTTACAGTGTTTGACAAAAAAAAAAAGACAATCACAAATGTCCTCCATATAAATAAAGTATCTGTCTGTAATCAGGTTCAAAATCATAGCCAAATTCTATTGCTGACCACACAGAATTGAAGGCAAATATGTAATATTATGAATTGGAGAATTGTCTTCTCATCACACTCCTAACACATTATATATTTGTGAATGTTCTTTTTGCCTACTTGCATTTAGCAGTAAGTGGCGGGTTAAGTTATTTTGCTGGGAGGTTTCAGGCATGAAATGATCTTCATTTCTAGATCTTGAATTTTAAACATATTGTTTTAGCATTACATCAACAATACACATATCCAACTTATGCCCACATTATCTGGTATTTGCCAAAGTGAGTCTCAAAACAATACAAATTTGATAGCTTAACAATGTAGATTTGTAATGCGTTTTACATTAAAGGTCCCATGAAATGCCGGATCTGTTGTTCCATCAATGGTTACATGTAAAACATTCCAAATAATTTAATCCATCATTATCCTGAAATTACACAAAATCTAAGTGTTTTTTTAAATAACTCATTATGTAGTCATACATGCAAAATCATCTATCCAATAAAAATGTAATCGGAAAGAGATGCCATCCAACATCAGCAGCTACCGTCTCTGCTGATTGTAATGCTGACACCACACAACATGGCTTGGCGCTTAATCCTCAACAATACAGTGACAGTGTTCATTCTGCTTGTTTGTGCTCCACATACCCTCAAACACAGGCCTTCCCGTTGTGAAGTCCAACCCTCGTGCAGAAGTACTTGTACAGTACTTCACAGCCTGTGGAAGGTTTAAGATCTCAGGAGTCATTTCACGGGACCTTTAACCAGAGATGTGCCTAGTGGTCTCACAAGTCAACTCAGCTGGCTAGTGCAATGTCTAATTTAAGCTATGATAAAATCTCCACTATGTTTGAAAGAATGCTTACAGGTGTGATAGTCTCTGTAGGATTTCTGTAGGATTAGAGTAGGCAGGGATGTGAGGTTGTGCAGCTGTGACATGCTCTATAGGGAATGTGAACCTATGTGAAGAACGGTGCACCTGCATATGCTACTGTGACAGGTGCGTTGGGCTTTTTACATGCATGAGCCTGTAATTGAGGTTGGCTGCCCTTGAGGTTGCTCCTCATGCCCTTACTTTAAGCCTGCTGTGTGGCGAGAAAATGAATGAAGACTGTGAAGGCATCACAGGAATACTGCCTCTGAACACTGAGTTGGCAGCATGGTGGAAGAAACAAGTCATCTGTGATCAAAGGCAATACTCCCGGAGGCAGAGAACCCTAACCATCCCATACAGTGGCATGAGAGGAAAAGAGGAAGAAAAAAAGGGGGAAGGAAGGGTTAGGGACTGCATGTTACCTTGGCCACTGAGGTTGGGGTTTGTATAGTCCCACGTGTCCTGGTCATTCTTGAAGACATTGAGGCGTGCTGGCTGCGGAATAGGATTGAATTACAATCAAAACTAGTGTCCTCTCACTAACATCTGATGTTAATAGACATTAACAGGCACAAAGGTTGATTAGACATTGCCATACACTTACCTTGGCATATTCAATCTTAAGAGTGCAGCAACCAGAATAGATGTCTGCCCCATTCAGAGAGGCTTTGGCCCTCTGGGCACTTTGGACCGAATCAAATGTGGCAACAAGTTAAGGTGAGGTCTGATTATATTTCTGTTTGCGCAAGTATAACTAAAACATCAACATACTGTAAAATGACAGTGTATCCAAATGTAAAGGAACATGGCCAATAAAAAAAAAAGGCATGGTGTCAACGTGAACAAGAGACAATGGAGCTGGGACAGAGTATGTCCGTCTGGAAATGCATGTCAACTGGACCATTCTTGAGATGATGCCTGCTCCATCAACACGCTGCAACACGTCATTAAAAAGGATATTCGACCATGGCCTGAACACCATTCTTTCTGAAGATGACGATCCTCTGTACAGGACCACAGTTGTTACAAATGGTGTAGAGCACATCCTGTAGAGGCACACAGATAAGCTCATATAATACTCCTGATGTAGTAAGCTCACTTTATGCAATAGCACACATATCACGTGGCCAAACAGAAAAATTATACTGCTTTGCTGATTGTTAATTTTAAATTGTGAAATTTTTGCTTCTATACAAAAAAAAAAAAGTCAGTGACAAAGTGGAAAGGAAAATTCAAAGTAGTTGTGAAAAGTATATATTACGAAGAAAAATGAAATGAAAAGAAGCTGATTATTTGTATTCTAAAAGCATGCTGATGCAGAAGAATAGGTCTGTATATAAGTGCAGAGGAGATAGAAGGGATACTGTTTGATGGATGTACTGGCTGAAGTTTCTCTAATCAAAGTAGTTTTTCCACACCTTGTAAAAAACAATTAAATCCATCCATAATATTTCAAGAAGCCAGTTTCAATCACAACAGGGTCAAAAGTAAAGAAATCTAATGATTGATTCTGTCTGAATTTGTATCCAGTTCAACTCACTACTGAATAAATTATGATGTGACACTAACTGCACGCAAGTTTAGTTTTTATAATCACGTTACCGTGGTGATAGGATAGATGGGGTTTATGATCGTGAGCAGCAGCACATTGTTGACGCTCCGGGTGTCATCTGAGTCTCCTGGCCGGGAGATCTTTTGGCTAGTGGAGTAATTGATGAAGGCAGGGTGGCCTGCAATGTAAACCTGGTTCTCTGCTGCATATGTAACAGCATTGCAGGAGCCATTCATGTCCTCATACTCCACCAGGGCCTGGCGCTTCTTGGGCATCATAACCACATAACTGTAAATAAGTATTTCAAGAAGAAAATTACAGGACCCGTAGGCTGGATTACTGAACCAAGTTTCATTAAAAGCATGAGTCAAATGTTTGAAGTCATTGTCAACTTGGTTGAACTTATTATGCTGATTCGCCTATAACTAGCTAAATTTAAACCAGCATTATGGCAAGGGTTCCCAGTACTTTTAAAGAGTGCTGCCTCCCAATTCAGATACTTCCGTTAGTACACATACATGTACACTATGTACTTACTTGCATAGTAAATGAATTTCAACAGGGTAGTGTTGTCTTAAATCAAACACGGTGGTTGTGCACTTACCGGAAATGACTATCACAACATTTGACCACTTCTTTTTAATGGAGAAATGCAGAGCTTTATTGCCAACATTTGACCACAATTGTCACCCGCAAAATACGTGCCAGCTTGTTTGCTCAGTTGACTTCAATTAAATTATATTAAAAATTAACACTTTTACTTGATTGTGTGTGCAATCGCAACCGCTGCAGCTTCTTCGGCCCCTATTGTCACCAGTTTGAAAATTGGTTGGTGTTGCCTCCCTTTCCGCTACAAAGCCGAGATGGCGACCCTTGAGGATGACAAGTGTGGAGGGTTGTGGCTGGCGAAAAGCCTAGCATCTAGGCTCAACACCAAGATAGTTTACAAAGGATTTGGAAAACTAACCCAGAGTGCTTTTTCTCTGATGTGGTAAAGGTCCCATATTTTGTATTCTGAACACAGGTCTAGGTGTTTTTTAAATACTGTGTGTTTATACAGTGTTCCTGTGGGGTGTGATGATACACTGAACACACGAGAGGAGACACAATACTGGTGTCACGAGTACAAAACAAGATGATATATTAACACTAATTTATAGAAAATAATGAATGCTGAAATATATCATTTGGGAGGTCTGGGGACCCCAGAAAAGTTTGAGCATTAAACATTTAATTTCCTGCATTCTGGTGAAAATTTCTGCACCAATTTTTTGAAATAATTTATAGTGGAAATGTTTTTTATTTATGTAAAAGGGAAACAAAAAATTCAGGTTGAAGTTGTTAAAGTTATTAACTGGTGCTGCACATTTTGGGGTCATTTTATAATTAGTAGCTTGTTTTTTTTTTTTAGCTAAGTGCAAATTAACTTTTTTCCAAGCATTTTCATTTGTTATTTAAACATTTCTGGTTGCAAGTTATTCAGAACATTTTCAACAAAAGCTTTCAAAAAGTGGTCGGGGCAAAATCATCCATTTCAAAAGTTGTACAAACACCACCGATATGTTTTTATCCTGTTTACGTTAGCCTACCGTACATCTAGCCTACTGTGCTGCCTCTGGTCTCCATAAATGAACAATTAGCTTAGCTGATATTATTGGTTAATAACAGTGGCCAAAGTTATAAATGTAAAAACATTACTGTATCTGACAGGACAGTTAATATTGTAAGCTAGCTTACTTATGCCTTACATCAGGCTTGCTGTCCGACGGACAGTTTGCTCGGAAGTTCAGCAGTAACTTCCTCACATGTTCAGCTGTCAGACAGTGTAGCGGACTTGAAAAACAGACCCGTCCTACTCTGTCCCCGATTGTCAGGTTTAGCCATTAGGAGAGAAAGAGACGATTGGTAAGGCATATGCAAAGCTCATATAACCTGTAGATATAACCTACCTACCCCCCCCCCCCCAAAAAATTGTATTTCTCATCAGATCTGCACAAATCACAGGTGACCCATTTTGGTTTCAAAACGGCATATTTCGCAAAAAGGTGAGGAGTTTGCATGCCTGACTGTGAAAGTATCAAAACAATCAATGGAGAAATGCACACAGCCCGTGTTCAGCAACTGTGCCTTAAAACGAGCCGTCGGGACTTCTGTTTGGTTGTGATGTCACAACTATACAGTCTCCTCCCTCAGCCACGCACCAATCACAGCCCTCTCTGACCCACCATTCAACGTTTTTTGTTGTCATTTTAACTTTATTAACAACATAAAACCAAGCAATCATTCTGTCGCTGAGCTAGAGCTGGACGTTAAATATTTCCCTCTAATGTCCTCCAGCTGCTCTCTCAACTCTCGTTTTATGGAGTTTGCTCATGGACAGATAGCTTTACTTGTTGCTAAAGTAAATGCTACCTACTGCTAACTGTAGCGGTCATTATTAGTCGACGCAGTCCAGACTGCGAGCTCGGCGCACTGGTGCTCCCAAGCTAATGTACTAGAGTAATAAAGTATTTCTGATAGAGGTGTAAACACTAACACAACCTTGGTCTTCGATGCTCCCAGCCCAGTTAGGGTCAGCTAACAGGATGACTAGCTGCACGGCAGCTACAGTTAGCACTAGTTAGTAAAGAAACTAGGGTTGAGCGATCGTCTACATCATTTAGTCAGTACTGCTCTGCTACGAGCAGTTGGAAAATATTTACATAAAATCTACATAAAATCTGTTCCAGTTTCACAAAAATCTGTGAATAAAGTAATAAAGTTGTGTTTTTTACTGTTATCAGTGAGAACTGCCCCCAGAAACACTATACTCCAGCAGCATCTATTGGTTTTCCAATCCAATTCTCGTGTCATTTGTGGTCTGACAAACAGTAAATTCATCAAATTCAGTGCCCCGGAATCAGCCGGTTTTCAGCTTCATCAGCCATGGCCACTGACTGGGGCCGATCAGTGTCATATATCCAATCCTGTGCCAGCCGAATTTACACAATTTACATGCAGTACGGTGTTTCACGTCATGTGTCAATGATACAGACATGTAGTCAGCGTGGAATTTCTTCACCGTGAGAAAATAAGACAAAAAGCTTGCGATTTGAAATACTTGTATGGCCAAAATAAGCTGTCCCCACAGACTTTATTTGGGCTGACCGTTAAAACACAGAGAGACATTATCTGGTATTACGTTACACGCGGACACAGTGGATATTTTAAAGCAACAATGAACACACCTGTTGGTGCAGGTGCTATTCAGTACCACATCGGTTTCGATCATTTTGATAAGCTACTTCAGTAACAACAAACATCCTCCACAGGCGGTTCACCTGCTGCTGAAAATGGAATCACAGGTGGAAAAATCCAAAATGCCAGTTGTGTTTTTTGGGTGACTTTATAAAAACACACTGCTGTTGAAAAAAGTCAACAGAGTAGACACATAGCATTAATAAAGGAAAAGCAAGGTGAGCAGCGGTTAAAGCGGTTTGTGAGTAAACACTAAATTAAGGTAGAGAAGGAAAATAGTGAGATAAGAAAGCACCAACTAGAAATAGGATAATGAGTTCTATCAGATATGTTTAAATAAAATATATAAATATACTCTCATCCACACTAGTGTTGTCACGATACTGGACATTCTAACTTTGATACATTACCTCGAAAAATATCGATATTCTATACTATCTTCAATACCACGGGGGAAAATTGACACAACATTGATTAAATAACTATAAATATACAATTATCAACTTATCTTAGTAAGTTAAAGTTAATAGTACTGGGTGTCAGGCAGAACAGCATAAGTTAATTTAGCTTAGTTTTAAGATTTATAAATTTCTGTTGGGCAAACAGCAGGACAACTATCTTATCAACAACAGTTTACTGGGCCATCTTGTTTATATACTTTAGTGATTTTGAAAGGGAGGACGTCTCCAACTTCTCATGTGTCAGTCCTGCAGAGGCTTTGCTCTTTTGTTTGCAATGCTCTGGACCGTATGGGCTTGCTTGTATCCTTTGCTAGCATCCAATCACAAATGACTACTCACAGCACAGTAGGGCCAGACTTGTCAAACCTCTGGCAGGAAAAAAACGCTATTCAAACGAAGAGAATGAGACGAGAAGAAAGCGTTGTGAGTGACAGGAGGCGGGGCTGTGTGGGCACTGCAGCGGTGTGTGTTTGAAAATATTCAGAATCGATATGTATCAAAAACAAACAAATAAAGATATTTTTGACAACACTAAACCCCACGACACTTTTTGAGTCCTGATACCGATACAGTGTAAATAGTTAATAAGTTAATAATAAGCTATATTCTTCAGTGTGAGGAAGAGACTGGGAGCCATTCTTTTATTTGTAAGTTAACATCAGGCTTGACTTAACCATTACTTCTTAACTTTGGAAAACAAAACGGTTGGTTGTGTTCTGTTTTGCAGTGCTACCACCACCCCTCAAAACATGTGCTTTTGTAGAACTTGTTGGAACTAGCAAGCATAAAATATTTCCAAACTTGCTCTCCTAGCAAAATGTTCAGACCTACCGGTGCCCTGCGGACGCATCGCGTAGTACGTGCGTAACTGAACTGAATAGATCGGCTCCCTTGTTACAGATATCCTTTCAAGCTATTGAAGTCAGTATCAGGCCAATATTTGATATCAGTATCGGATAGGTGCATCTCTATGGGGAAACACTGTTTTCTGTTGGAACCTAATAAAGAAAAGTTACTGTCAATTCCATTTTAGAAATATATATAGTCTTAGAAAGAAAGAAAATAGGAAAGTCAGACTTTTAAAGAATCGGAATCCACCAAGAAAATACATTTTGGTGGATACATTTTAGAGTCACAACCCCTGCAAAATGACACATTTCACTATAAGAATTAGATTTATTTGGTCTGATAACATTTTGAAAGTCTAGAAAAGCCACACAAGTAAATCATCTGCGTCACTGAGCAGCTTTCATAGGAATTAACGGATTCATGCATCCAAAGCTGTATCCAGCTTTTTTAATACGTCCATGGTTTTAGCGCTGCGCTAGCTAGTTGCTCGGCAGACTTCCGGAAGTTGGCCAATCAGAACAAGTTTTTACGGAGATGGGGCCTTAAATATGAAGTGTGCAGACAAGAGGGTAAATAGAGGTGCTGCAGCAATGGACAATATGAGAAAAATAATGGAGTTTTTAAACATTAAAGCACATGCACATTTTCTAGTAGACATCCATAATTAAAGTATGAACCTGTAAATTAGCATAATGTGGGACCTTTAAGTCCGACACTTGCTTGACAAGATGACAGTGGATCAGGACTGTGTCTGTGAGTACCTTCACGAGGTTATTATGAATGTTCACACATCAGGGCCCATGAAACCTGCAGCATGAGAATAACTGAAGAATACAGAATATACTGACAGCACGTTAGACACACACCGTCTTAGCTGTCTGTTAGTACCTGATGGCCCCAAACTCCTGCAGGGCCTCCACCAGGTCAGCCTCCATGATACCGTCCACCAAGCCCCTGATGTGCACCACTGGGGAGGGTAGCGGTTTATGAGGGTCATCGTAGCTCTCCTGAAAACCAAGCACACAATGATGCTTGTGGGGTCAGAAAATATGTCCACCGCTGCTGGAAAAGGGATGGAGCAGCAGACCGGAAGAGATGAGTAACTTAACGATAGCGTCAAACGGCAGCCCCAGTCAGTGAGTCTTATAAAATAAAAAACCGTTATAGCTTTGGAGATTAGCGCCAGTAACCCTAACTAACGTTCACATAGACGTTAAACACTGGCATAACAACGGCCAGTTAGTTGTGTTAATTTTCATGTTTTTATCATTACATAAAAAGGCAGTTATATGTCGTTGAGTGGCTATTTAACGTTAACTGTAAGTTAAGCCTTATAACGTTAACGTTACCGTTGTTCTAGCTAACGTTAACCCTAAACCTGACCAAAGTCGCGTTGACGTGAAATGGTTTGCTTCAGATAGCTACTTAGCGTCTCCTCTCTTAGAAAAGCAAAACCTAACACATGTTAGCATAGTAAAACTTCATCTACCAAGGCAAGCAGGAAACCCTCACCGTTGTCATTCCTCCGTCCTCAGTTTTCTGTCGTTTCGTTGCTCTGCCGCCTTCTCCGTAGTATCGGCCCGCAGCAGCAGCCATGTTGTCCTGTCCCCTGTGCCGGACTACTGCTGCATTCATGTTGTGTGGGAAAAACGGATTGTTTATACAGCTGAAAGAAATGATTCAGTTTAGTTAGGTGTTTGAAGCTGTAAACACGTCCTGATTTAAACGTCCAGGAGTTGTTCTTAAAATCACTTTTTTCCTGTAGTTTGGACAAATATTCAAACAATTATACATTTTCTACACATAAATGTCTATCCTCCAAATAAAACGTTGTGGTCACGGACAGGGCTCTGGTCACAGCAACCTTGTGACAACAACCAGTGCGATTTATTTAGATCAGGGTTCTCAAATGTTTTATCTCTCATGAAGGGTGATGAATAGATAGATTCCCTAAAGAAGTACATCGTGTGCCCTCATAACATAGAATGCAGCGGCAAAGCGTCAGACGTTACTATTGGTCACTTTACCTTGTCAATCATTATTTGTGTCCTCTGATGGGGTTAAGGGTTAAACTAAAAACGTCTTTGGTTAAACCTTTTACTGATAGGAATTTTGGCCCTTGAATGGAGCTGGATCTTTACAGGATCTGGATCTACATTAAAATATTCATAGTCATATTAATGGTTAAAAAGTGGGTTATGTTAAGAATAACTATCATAGTTCTATAACAAAAATAACACCCTAATTATAGTATTGTTATAAGTAATCAAACAACTCTATACAGATACAGTATATTTCAATCATTGGTATGATATAATATAAAACAAAAATATTTCTGTTCAAAAGTGTACTTTGTTAATTTTCATGCATTTTTTTTCTGCGAGGGGCAGGGCTCTCCGAGGGAGCTGGCTCCTATATACACTGAGAATTTACTGACAAACACATCACTAAAACATTTTGATTAGTCCTAGCACAGAGAACACTGCTAACCCGTGGCAAACCTGTCACTCATAAAATTAAACACTAACCTTAACTGCACTCCTTTCACTTGACTCAATCCTTCCCAACCAGAACCATGATAGAGTTTACATAAGCTTAGATGTTTTCCCAATATGCTCATATGTCTTTTTCCCTACTGTATTATATTACAATTATTATATACAAAATAATCTTTTAAAGGTCTATCTCTCTAGGGATCCTTTCCCCTATGTTTCCAGACAATAAGAACAATCTAAGCCTGTCAGTGGCAAAAACAAGCTCTTCATTGGACGTATTTTGACTAGGATTGATAAATGTAGTGGTGAGATTTGAGGGATAGGACAGAGTAAGGAGAGTTCGTCTAACAAAAAATATTACAGGACAAGTTTGAGAAGTGAAGTATGTGAGAGTTTTGGGAGATGGAATCTTGCCTATATGGTGCAACTTGTGCAGATGGAGAAGGTAAATAAAATGAGGGGTGTTTGGAAAGTATCTGAGGTACTAAGAGTGGGGGAGCAGAGGGTCAGTGAGTGCAAGGGTGTAATTTCTGGATGACCTCTTATAGTTAGTATGAACTGACTGGTGGAGAACTTGAGGATGTCGAATAGTTAGAAGTGCCAAAAGAATGACAATTCCAAGCTGAGAAATAGACCAAGACTGAGACCATTTTGATATGTCATGAGCACGTGCCAACAGTGTTTGTGCAATTACTCTACAAATGTCCCTCACTGCAGGTTCAGACATTGGATTACCATATCAGGTAGTGATTTGATCACTGTCTTACATGCATGATTGGTGTTATTGTGTAGCTATGGTCTTCCTCCACAAAAATGACATCTATATCTCAGACATCTGTTTTGGGGCCATGTTACTTTTTCCATGTTAACACACTTAATGAGATTTGATGGAAGTAGGCTAACTGATTTTTATCCTTTTAAGAATACTGAAGCTGCTATCCACATGTTTTCTTGGATACACAATCCTAAAATATCTTCTATAACATGAGACAGAATTTAAGAGCATATATGGATTTAATTCAATGTGCTCCTAATCAGAACAAATGCTCCCAATGACAAACATTGTGGTATTACTCTTCAAATCCAGACAATCTGTCTTCTTCTGCACTAATGAGGAAGTAATACAGTGCTTGAACAACCAGTGTGGGTGATGGATCCAATGAAGACACACTCAGTTAAAATGTCAATGTAATAATGACAACTTACAATAAATTACAATGTATTTTTGTTCATATCAGCTCAAATACATAAAATTACAAAGACATTATATTACACCATTGATAAATAAACAGATACAATTTCAGTGGTGAATGAACCATCGCTTTCACAGTCACACTCAATGGCAGATACTAGGTAGCCTACTTTTTTTTCATTCCACAGCTTATCAGAAATTCATTGCCTTTTTAAGTCTTTGTCAGTTATACATTTCTCTATTGGATCCATATAGTGCATTTTTGATTATTACTATTATCAATACTTATAGTGAGATCAAATTCAGTAGATGCATTAAATTACACTCAACAAAGCCTTTCGTCACATAACTTAACAGAGAACACACAATGTATCAGTGAGAGATATTACACAACAGCAGCTTATCTCCCAAACTGTAGATTGTGACCAAACTGTGCTCATTTTTCTATACCACGGCCGCAGAAGACACTTGGTTCTGATTGGCTGGCAGTCCAATTCAAAATTGTACACCAAGACAACTTAAACACTTTAACAGACAACAGTTTAACTATTGTTCTAAATCTCTGCGCAAAAACTGAAGGTAACCATAGCAACATTACTTTTGCTTTGAGCTACCTTAACAATAAACTCTAACTTGTCAAAAAGACCTAATTATGGGTTAATGCTCACTGATAACAAACAAACTTTAAAAATGGATGACAGTTAGAACACATCTTCCACTTTGCCCGTGACAAGTGGCCATTGTATAAGCGTGGTGATACACCCAGGTGTCCTGATGTTCAAAAAATAATGGATTTGACAACAAAAAGCGTAGTGTTCTTCAACCATTATTTTCATGTATCAGGGCAGCTTTTCATGTTTTATCACTTAACATTGCTCATCTGCCGTCATTGATTTTCTTATTTATTTACTAGGTTAGGCTGTCTAAACTGACCCAGCCTCTATAAGCGTGAGGTGAAAAAAGACCAAACTTGAAATCCAGGTAATCAGTCATCAGGCATCAAGCAAAATCCAGTGCCTTCACTGAGTACATGTTGACCATTTGCTCTCCTTTATCAAATACAGTCACTACATGTTATTTAGTCTACTCAAGTGAAAATAAATCAGTACTGTCACAATCATTTATACTGGCTGGAACTGTCCTGCAGTGGGTATGACGTACAGATTTGCATGTGCAAGTCTGTAGTGTGTATACATTTATTTTTACGGACCATGGCAGCAGTTGTCAAGTGATGATAGATCTTCTCAGTGGTAGTTACCCTAACAGTACTGTAAAGGTGAATGTCCCGGTCTAGTGTGTTTGTTATTGTGCAGTCATTACTCTCCCCAGCTGTGCTCTCTCAGAAGCCTTGTATATGGCAATAGGCCTCTAAGCTAGAGAAGAGGACGTAGAGGAACCAGAGTCCAAAGAAAAGCAGTGAAGTGAGAACTCTGGGGATCCTCGGGCCGCCAAGCTCGCCGCCTATGGACGGCCTCCGGCGTAGCATCAACACTCCCATAGTGAAGAAGGCAAAAATGGTGAAGAGTGTGACGGAGAAGGCCAGCGAGCCGGGGTCCACACGGAAGACTTTACCTTTGACTTCCCAATATACAGCAGCCACGGACCAGGCCACCCCAATGCCCAAAAACACATTGACTGCATTGCTTCCTGTCACATTTCCCACACATGCATCTGCATACTGGTCCTGAGTGGCAGCCACTTTACTGGCAAAAGTATCTGGAAAAAATAGTGAAGTTAGAAAATAAATTGTTCAGTAGTTTAAATGACACAACACATGCCAGTGCTTTTTATCCCAGCTACAACTTCTGGAAGAAATTGAACTGAGTTAAACTTTATCATTAGTGTATGTGTCTCCCAGTTGGGATTTAATGTATAGTGCAAAAACTCACTAAATCAAACTCACTAATCACATACCAGGAAGTGAAGTCCCCAGTGCTACAAAGACCACCGCAGTGACAGTGTCTTTCAGGCCGATGGTGCAGCCAAAATGGGAAGCAAGGTCTCCAATAATGGCTGTTAAGAAACCAATGACAGAGATTGACACTAGGAAGCAAGCCCAGCCATTCCAGTACTCGGTGGGTGGGATGCAAGCAAACAGAATCTTCCAGAAAATGCACAATATGTGCATAAAATAGTCGAAGCAGTTCGGCATTCGCTGCTCCTGTCCCTCCTCCTCATCTCCATCACCTGTTTAAAGAAGACACAGTGAAGATAAATCAAACAAATGATGCAGTCACACTTTGAGCCAATCAGGATGGTGTAACCAGGTGCAGTCATGTTATCATTTGTCCTGGCTTTATTGTGTAAATCAACTGGTTTTGAGGCTCATATCCTTTGATTGCTATTGTGTAGTATGTATCTTTAACTTTCACTCATAATTCTCTAGTAGCCTCGCTCTGTGTCTTCAAACCTGTTTTTTAGGGTGGATGGGTTTAGTGCCTGTAGGCTAGCAAGTGACTGACAGGTCAAGGGTCATGTGAATTATGTTTTATACTTTATCGATTTTTCTAATGTGGAAAAACTTTTTCTTTATGGCTCATGTAATTGTAGCTTTAGAACGATTAGCAAGCACATCAGCATATATTTTAACATTTTGCACACAGCCCAGATACAAAAACAGAGCATTTACATTTACATAACCCACGTTAAACCCCCCATTTTTGGTATCATTGTACACAGCCAGGCAAGCTGTTTCAACTATTTATGCTAAGCTAAGCCAACCAGCTGTTGGCTGGTCTACACAAATCTACATGAATTTAAAAAAAAAGAGTTTAAGATAGAGAACCAAATTTTGGAACTGATAATGAAAGCTGAGAAGTGAACGAACTTGTGGACTTGTGCACACCCATGGTCTATCTTAAATGCAGTGGTCAGATATTAAGTTCTGACAAAATATCATCCACACTCAACACTAAAAAAACAGGAACAAGCACGCAGAGGCTCCAGAAATTTACTTTTACACAACTATGACTGATAACTTTTTAAAATGGCTTTCTTAGATTCTGCACAAAATGTTTGACTAAAAAAACAATTAATATAAGAAGTACATAAAACCAACATAAGAACCACTCACCTGCGCTGACGGTGACTGCTTCAATGAACTGCTCTCTCCACGAGTGTGTGCCAATCACTAAAGCCAGATTTGTGTCCTTCAGGAGTTTGTCCACTGTTTTCTGTTACAGCACATTAAATAGGTCAGTAATGAGGTCATAGTTCATGTTAATATACACAGAACAGATGGGTTCACACTTCACTTCTACAGGATGTTTTTCTCAAAATTACATAAAAGTGTTGTGTTTGCAGGATTAACAGCAGCAAAACAAAGTGTTGTTATGAGATGGAAACTGTAGGATCTTAATTATCTATTCAAGCTGAGTGCATAATATTGTAAGTTAAGTCTTTAAAAAAACTTGTTCTTTTCTGCTGTCAAGGGGTATAGGAGTAGGTGGGTTGAGGCTTTTCTTGGAGGTTGCAAAGACCTAAGACAGAGATGATACATCTCGTCTGAGTTTTGTTTCTTCTTTTCTGTTTGCAGACATTCATTTATGGAGTCTAAGTTCCTTGTGTTAAATTCCTGTACCCTCACCAAAGTTGGTTTGTTTCATAGGATAGTTGATACAGATTAGGCACAGTGTCATACGCATGACAAATATGAATATGACACATATTAATAGTATACCCACAGAACCTCTGGCTTCACTTTTTTGCTGCAGAATTTATATAAAATGTACAATACAATATAGAATAGACCCAAACATTTCACACATTGCCTCAGTGCATCTCAATTCAAAATGCATGTAATGCATGAGAAAAGTTAAGAATGGAGAAAAAGCAGATGTGAATATACAATATTTTTGTAATAAGATGATAATGAGAGTTTAATGAGAAAATTAGATGAAGAAGGTCAAATCAACACCATCACACACAGCATGCTGGTAGAAGCTGTACCTGGTCTAGTACTCCATTGGGAGTCTGATGTAGAGAGTGCATGGTGGTTAATGAAGTAAAACACAAATATTTTTTAAATAACACAGATTTTTATCTGCAACAACCCTAACCCCTGGCTACGTGCTTACATTCGTTAAAGCTTTTAAAGGAAATACCACTCAAATTAAAAATTTAAAAATTATATATTTTAAGTTAACTTGTGTGCCACCCAAATGCCAATTTAGACAACTATTGTTACTCCTGCATAATGCAGATAGCATATTTTAGTTAAAATTTGCCTTTAGGCTGCATATTTTTACTCACATTTTCTTTTAAAAAACGATGATTATAACAAAAAAGCTCTGGTTCAGGTTTCCTAATAAACTTCTAAAATAATAATAATAATAATCTAAAATATACATGTCTGACAGTTGGTTTACTGCTTGTGTAAAGCCTTCCATCAGCCACTCACACACCTTAAACTCACAGGACTCCTCTATGATGACCTCTAGCCTGCTGTGCTCTCCTAGAATGGGTTTGCCCATCTCAGAGATCCTCCGGGCTTCTTCCTCCTCAGGGGTGGGGTTGCCTGTCAGGGAGCACTGACATTTAATTACCGTGTCTATAACTTATTGTGTCATGTACAAAACACATACACATCATAAACCTCATCTAAGGGTACAGGCCTAAAGCAAAAAGAAAAGACAGTCCACACTCTGTACACACTTTCAAAGTAGAACATTTTTAAAGGTGACGTGTGTAGTATTTAGAGAGAATCATGCTTCCATAATTTCATGGATTTCCTGTTCAAACAGGATGTTGGGGTTTTTGCCCTGAGATGAGTATCCCAGGCAGCTTTTTTACATAGACTGAATCATGGTCTTAACTTTAACCTTACCCATCTATAACTCAAAGCATGTGATTGGCAGAGCTTGTTGGGGGTAGTACACAGCTAACACTGCCTGGGAGTTCTGTTCAGGAAGAAAGCCCATAATCCCAATAGACCCAGATAAGGGGAGTGATCATCTAAAAGTGTAAACCAGTAGGATGTTAGAGAGAGTTTTACTTGACAGCAGGAGCAGAGTTGACAGGAGGAGCACAGTTGTTAAGAGACATACATCCATATTATTGGTTGTGATTCTAATATTGCTTCCTAGTAAATAATGATCTAAGCCCTGATAACCAGCAGGAGCCAACAGCGGTAAAGTGGACTTACTCCAACTGCCTGTGGTCTTGTGGACCTGACCCCTGCCATCGCTGCTGATGGCAACTAAGCCCCATCCTCAGCTTTTTTCCTGGCCCCACCCCCAGTAGCTGTATACTCTGCACTCAGAAGTGGTACTGTACTGGCTCCAGCATGCACCAAATATAGTAGGCCCCACCTTTAGCAGTTGACCCTGTCCCTAGTATCAGCAGTAGGTCCCGCAGTGACAGGTCCCGCAGCAGCAGGGCTCAACGTTAAACTTTTTTGCAACTGGCCCCACTGGGCCAGTGGGTTTGAAACTTACTGGTCCCGAGACAATTTTTACTGTCCCTCCCTCCAAAAGTTTATCAGTTATGTTATTCTGTTAATATGTTCAATCAATTATTAAATACATCCTAATACAACTAAAATGTGATCACAGTTCAAATTATAAAAATTAAAAAGGTAACAGTTTACAATTTACAAGAGCTGCAAAACAACTGCAGGCTATATAGTTGCTAATGGGATTGTTTTGTTTTCGTTTTTTTTAACACTAGTGTTTTTGCACTGGCCCGATCGGCTAGTTCAAAAGTGTTGACGTTACTTTTTACTGGCCCCGAGCAATCGGCCCTTCATTATTGTCGAGCCCTGCAGCAGGCATCAGTTTCTGACAATGGAAGGTAATGAAAGTGAAAATTTAATGAAAGCACAATGCCAAGGATAGGAAAGTAACAAAATACTTTTTGCTACAGGAAGGAATTTCCAAGAGATCCACTGATCTTATTACTGATTTGATGATTTAAAATCTAATTTATTTTTAGAAACACATTAACTTTACTGCTGATGGGGTGAGACTAAGGGCTCAAATTGTCTCATTTGTGGCCTAGGGAGATTTGCAATTTCACAATAATATGTTGTATTAAAAAATGCTTCACATTGCACCTTTAACACCCACACATACAACCAAACTACCTTACCCTGGTTTAACAGCAGTGCTGTGAAGAAAGACAGACAATGATTCAATACAATATAATAACACTATTTTCAAGGCCTAATACAATGAGCAGTTCAGCATGCACAGTGTACCTTCACTTTTGTATTCATTTTCACTCTTACCTAACAAAATTAATTAATATACATTACAAACTAGTGTAATTGATTCATTGGACCTCCAATAACAAGAACATATCCAATTCCTGCAGCATGCTTTTGAAGCATCAGGGTTACAGGGAACAGGCAACTAAAGGCTACGAGGATATATTGGCTGCACCTGTGGTATAGTGAAACAGAGACAGCAGTGAATGGCAGCATGTAATCTTCAGTTACTGGCTCTGACGCAGGTGCACACCATTCAGCCGCTTGTGTTGCTGTTGTTATTGTTTTGATACTTGATCTTGGATATTGCTGCCTTCTACTTGGAGTGTACTATTCTATGATAGTGTAAACTAATGATTTTCCTTTATCATACTGCATTGCATCATTACTGAAAACACAAGTAACTTAGACATTAAGGATGACATTTAAAATGCTAAAACACTTGCCAGAAATTCCTCGCTTCAGCCATTTAGGATCCTCCAGCACAATGAAGAAGTTTTCCTGCTTCTCATACTCCTCCACATTTATAATGTGCACTTGTAAGATCTGACTGGATATATGCAAGCATGCACGCAATCGCACGCACACACACACACACACACACACACACACTTTGTTTCAGAAGAATTAAGTACTATTAAATATAATGAACAATAAAGTACATAAATATGACATTATCTTGAACATTTGTTCTACCATCTATTCAGTGACCTGAATAATGAATCAAAATAGAGCTTTAAATAATTCAGGCTTAACATAGTGTGCTCTTGCTCCTCAATGAGTCAAATACAGCTAAAACTAACTTACTGGCCCCAAGACAATTTTTACTGTCCCTCCCTCCAAAAGTTGTAATTTATCAGTGTTACAACAAAACCAAAGATTTATAAGTGTTATGTTATTCAATTCAATTCAAATCAGCTTTATTGGCATGAATGTATAACAACAATATTGCCAAAGCATCTACATAAGAACAATCATCCCCATAGCAATTATTTCACATTTGGGCATTTCTCCCAGTAAATAGGGGAGTTTCTGTGTGTCTGATATGAATTCGAATTTGGGGCATATTTGGGAAATGTTTGCAAAGTGTTTTTGTCTCAGTGTTTTATATTTAGGGCATGAGGTTAGAAAGTGCAGCTCTGTCTCTACCTGTCCTGTGTCACACTGGGGGCAGAGTCTCTCCTCTTGTGGTAGCCATGTGTCTGTGGCGACCCTTTTCTATGGCCAGGCTGTGTTCACCCAGTGTGGATGTTGTCAACATTTTTCTAAGTGAATTCTCTTTTTAGGGTCAGATAACATTGGAATTTACTTTGTGTTTTGGTTGTTTCTTTCCAGTAATCAATGTATTTTTCTTTCTGCTTATTGATAATTTGGTTTGGTCTGCTTGAGTTGGTGTTACTGTCCTGAAGCTGTTGGGGACTTGTTGCTGCAGAGAGCCTCAGGATCAGCTGGCTGAGGGGACTCTTCTCTGGTTTCAGCTCCTGGTATGTTAGGGCTTTGTGATGATATGTCTGGGGGTTAACTGATTTTAAGTGATTGTAAAATTTAAGTGATCTTTTCTGTATTTTTAGTAGGAGGGGGTAGTGGCCGAGCTCTGCTCTGAACAGGTTATTTGGTGTTTTTCTCTGCACCTGCAGGATGCTCTTACAGAACTAATAATAATACTAATACTAATAATCAAATTCATTATTTAGTTTTGGCCCCCAAATTTCGATTCAATTGGAATATATATTTTAATGTTTCTTTTTATTGCATAGAAAGCTCTCCTTGCTTTGTCCCTCAGATATTTCACAGCCATGTTGAAGTTCCCTGTGTATGTAATGTTGAGGCCAAGTTAAGTGTAGTTTTTTGTATATTGTAATTTAGTGGTGTCTAAATAGAAATTGTGTGTAACCTGACTTCTGCATTGTTTCTGAAAGATCATTATCTTAGTCTTTGCTGTGTTTACTGTCAGGGCCCAGGTCTGACACAATCTCTGCAGGAGATTAAGGTGCTGCTGCAAACCTCCTTTAGTAGGTGAGAGCAACACTAAGTCATCTGCATACAGCAGACCTCTGATCTCTGTGTCGTTCAGGGTGAGGCCAGGTGCCGTGGAACTCTCTAATTGGTTTGCTAATTCATTGATATACTGTATAGATTGAAGAGAATTGGACTGAGATTGCATCCCTGCCTCACTCCCCGGCCCTGGGAGAAGAACGTTGTTTGTTTGTTTCCAATCTTTATGGCACATTCACTTTTTGTGTACATGTTCTTAATCAAATCATATGTTTTTCCTCCAATGCCACTTTCAAGTAGCCTATAGAAAAGGCCCTCGTGACAGATGGAATCAAGGGCTTTTTGGAAGTCAACAAAACAGGCATATACCTTTCTTTTCTTAATGTTTAATTCTTGATCAATTACAGTCTGGAGGGTAAATATATGGTCCGTTGTGTGGCAATCTGGTAAAAAAACAATTTGGCATTTATGCAGAATATTGTGGTCATCTGTTAACATGTTCAATCGATTATTAAATACATCCTAATACAACTAAAATGTAATCACAGTTCAAATTATAAAAATTAAAAAGGTAATAGTTTACAATTTACAAGAGCTGCAAAACAACTGCAGGCTATATAGTTTCTAATGGGATTTTATTGTTTTTGTTTTTGCACTGGCCCGATCGGCTAGTTCAAAAGTCCCGACATTACTTTATACTTTATACTGGCCCCGAGCAATCGGGCCACCGTTATTGAGCCCTGCAGCAGGCATCACTTTCTGACAATGGAAGGTAATGAAAGTGAAAATGTAATGAAAGCACAATGCCAGGGATAGGAAAGTAACAAAATACTTTTTGCTACAGGAAGGAATTTCCAGGAGATCCACTGATCTCAAGGAACCAATTTTTTTTGTAATATAATTTATTTTCAGAAACACATTAACTTTACTGCTGATGGTGTGAGACTAAGCTGTCTATTACGGTATACCGTAACAGACAGCTGCCTCAGAAGGCATAACCTTCGAGTGAAGGCATCTCTCGGTTTGGTTTCGAACAGCCTTCTAGGGCAGCACCAGGGCTGGACTGATAATCTGGCATACCGGGCAAATGCCCAGTGGGCCAACGCACTTTCGGGGCCGGTGTAGCGTAAATTATGGATTATATATATGGATTATAAAAAATGGGCCAACGACCAGCCCAAACAGCATGGACAACGGCCCATTGGTTCATTTTCTATACTGACACTGGGCCGATCCAATCACATCTCTTACTAGCCCCCACCCCCTCTGCTCTCGGTTTCTTGTGTTAGGCCCTCCCTAAAAGAATCTTCAGACGGCTGCTGCCAAATGCGCGAAAACAACCAATATGTTGCTACCGAGGCTGCTGTAGCTTTAACATCAGCTGCAGGCACTTGAAGGAGTAAAAGAGAGCTGTGGCCCCTGCCAAGCAGAGGAGGCGACGTGTGTTTAGCGAGTGACAAAGTGACAGGGAGGGAGGGAGCAGGGAGGGAGGGTCATTTACACTGGGGAGGCTGGGGACATGTAGGCTACCCACCACTTTTTCAAAGCATTTGTTAAAAATGTTCTGAAAAATAGCTTGCACCAAGAAATGTTAACTAACAAATAAAAATGCTATGAAAAAGGTTTATTTGCACAATAAGCCTGCACTGCAATGTAAATATAGTAAAAAAGTAACTTGAGCTAAAAACAATAATATAAGCTACTGATTCCTGCATCATATTCTATTATATTTTTAGATTCTGAATTGTCACCTGCCACCTGAATTTTGTGCTTCCTGGTGCATAAAATTTCCCCTGAATACAGGAAATTAAGTGTTTAATGCTCAAAATCTTCTGGGGGAGGACCCCAGAACCCCTCTCAACTATTTCATCAATACATTTTTTTTCCTAAATAGTAGGCCTATTAAAATATATTCTTGTCTTATCATAGCCCCAATCTTGTGCAATGTTGCGTCTCATGGGCTAAGTGTTTTGTCACACCCCTAATCTGAGCCTTTAAATGGAAGGATGGTGTATTGGTGAGGGGTGTCCGACCGATTGTGGTGGGCCACCTGGGCCAAAAATGCCAGGGACGAATTTTTATCCCAGTCCAGCCCTGGGCAGCACTTACGGCAACATGTGACGTCAGCATGCCGTCTTGCGTCACTTCTGCCTGTCGCTAGACGCTTGCCTCAGCTAACTAGCTATTGAAAAGGCAAATGGCTAAAAGACACCTCAGAAATCATACTGAACAAACTGGCTGTTGGTTACAGCCACAGGCTAACATGATAGTTCAGTGTTTAGTTCTCGCTTTTCAAAAATCGAAGCGAGAAAACTACTAAAAGCTATTAAAAATATATATTTGTGTACGAATTCGGCTTGTTATCCTTAAAAATAATTTGTTTGAGGGTTCTTGATAACGTTGAAGAGTAGGAAAATGCAAGAGTTGCAATGTCTGGCACTGTCTTCTTTCTGGAAAAGAATAGATTAATGTCTTAAGGAAATGTATCCATCAAAATCTGTGGCTCCTAAAGTCTTATTTGCCAGTCATTGCCTATGGTTGCTGACTGTGCCTCACCTGGTCTGTTCATTGGTGAATTCCAGCTCCCCTCTGCTCTCCTCGTAGTCCACCCCAGCCTTGCCGCTGCCATCCTCTGTATGGTACGGCACAGCAACCGTGCCCCTGGAGCCCGAGCTCCTCACCACTGTCACCGTCAGCGTGCCTGTGCTCTCACTCACCCGCAATACTCGTTGGCCAAAGGTGAAGATGCCAGCATGGTCATCGTCCAAGATAGTGATAGTGGCAACCGTTGGCTCCACTAGTCTACCCTTGGGGGGAGTTCCTGTCCCTTCATTTCCACTTTCTTCTAACCTCAGGTTCCGAAGACACACAAAGAAATGCTCATCCTCCTCAAAGATGTCATCATCCAAGATGCCCACCTGGAGAGCACAGAGTATTGTATGGTCACTCTCCCTATGGATGCATAAGGTCATACCAGCGAAGAGAACACTCCTATTTGTTTGAAATAATTTTAAAACTCTGGGTAATTTACCACACTAAGGGTAGAGCTTAGTGTAAAGAACTTGTAAACTTGTAAACTAAGCATTTTTGGCTTGTTTAGACAGTAGACAATGAAGATAAACAGTAAATACAGGGAGTGAAATATAACATGACTGAACTTGAACTGAAATTCTCTAATTGACATTGATTTACGTGAACTAAGATGACTAACTTTCACAGTCCCCTTTTCTCCTTGCTCACCTTAATCTCTTTGCGGGTCTCCCCTGGCTTAAACACCAGGGTTCCCTTACTGAATTCATAATCTGCCCCAGCATTGGCGGAGCCATTTTCTGTACAGTAGTCCACACAGAAAGTGTTCTGGCCTGTGCCCCCCTCAAGTATCACCCAGAGACTCGCAGAGCCACAGTTCTCTGTGCACTGGTACTGGGCAGTTTCAAAACAAATGTGCGAGCATGTGGCCTTGTCAGCCTCCTGGTCTCCTGAGCGACGTGAGTGTTCAGCTGCATGTTTCTTTAATATGTTGCCGGCGCCAATCATCATGCGTGTCGCCTGAACACGGTAGAAGGCACGGCTCTTCTTCTGGTGAACCAGAGCAGAGTAGTTAGCCATGTCAATCAGCTGATCCAGGTCTTTGTCTGGGTGTTTCTCCTTCAGGTCTTTCAGGATGCGGACCACCTATCCAAGAGAGGAAACCGGTTGTAAAGTAACACAACGTATTTATAGAGATGTACGTTTAGCCAAATGTTCTGTAAAAAAGGCTCGCCACAGCAGCAGTTTTAAGTTGTGACCACACAGGCTGGGTATGCAGTGGGGTCCTGCAGAGGGTTTGGTGGGATTCAACAGCAGAATGCAAATACATCTGAGTTTATAATGACAGTATTGGTGTTTCTTGGGACAAAACTTTTATTGAGTGTGATTTTCAGCGTAATGCAGGGATCTTTATCAAGGAAATCTTGGAAACTTCAACTACTCAGCCTCCTACTGATTAACTTCCTGCTGTGAAGACTCTGATGGATTGAGGATTGAATCCTACTAGCCTCGGGAAACATGATATTCCCCTTAAATTCTCATTTATTAGCTTTGAAATTAGAAAACATTAGATCCCCCAATGGTCCTGACAGGATAGAAGATGTCCCCCTGCAAGTAGCTTCCCTAATTTCCTCCTGCCTTAAAATACTACAAAAACATTATTTAACAATTAATTTGATACCTTTTTAAGAAATAAAACAAATCCAAATCTGAGTTAAATTTACATGGTACAATGTGTAAGAATTCAGACTCACTCCGCCTGTTGAATTCATATTCCAAAAAAAGGGGGCAGCATATCAGGTCACAGCTGCTTAACTGCTGTTAATAGCTGTTCAGCTAACAATGCTGTCCTATTAGCTCACTGCGTCCGGAACAGACACCAGAGCCAGAACTGGGCAAGTGTGTAACCCATCCGGGCTCAGCAGCCTTCCAGTGATCACTGCCGGATTAGGACGAAACACAGCTCTCGAGACTGACGGAGGCAGAATACAGAGCGCCGGCAATTTACACCAGCCACGACCAGGACTCTGACTCTGGACAATGAAGAAACGGTAGGTTTGGGTAGGGACAGGAGAGGTGTCAAAAGAAAGAAGCGCAAAAGGGAGTTTGGGCATCAGACCCCTCAGCGACAGCATGCAACCAAACCAGAGTTGGTGATTGTTGGAACATTGGAAAGCCAAACCACAAGGGTTTTATAGAGTTTCATTTTGTTTCTGTCATTTGAATTAAGTGTGTTTTATGATGAGATAACGAGGCAATTAGTTAGGTGAAAGACAGTACCAGTGTATTTTTCAGTTTAATAAGTAAAATAGGTGTAAGCGTTATTTCCTTTCTTGAGATTTTGTGAGTTTATTTGGTTTATTAGACTAAAGAAGCATGGACAGTTTGTATGTTGCCCGCACACATCTCCAAGCTGACACTGAAGGGGAGGCCTCATGATTGTGGGTTTCAGTTTTGAACCTGTTTTATGTTAAAGGAGGCCTCTTAATGTGTCTTGTATATACTTTCTGCCTTTGTGTGTTTTCCTGTTTGTCTGCCTGTCCTGATTAGTTTCACCTGTGTCTAGTCACCCTCCCCTCACTTATGTATTTAGTCTGTGTTCCCATTACTCATTGCGAGTTTGTTTTTCACCCTGGGTCAGGCGTTCCTGCCCTTCCTAATATTTTGTTCTCTGTTGTTGTTTTTTTGATTGCTTTTCCTGGACCTGTTTTTTTCTGGATTTTGATTCTTGCCTGCTCCCTTGTTTTCCTTCAATTGGAATCCCTCACCAGACTGTAAGCCTTTTTGTACCTGCTGACTTTGACATTAAATCGTTGTTATTGCACCTGTTCTGCTGCCAGTGTCTGCACCTGGGTCCAATCCACCGTGTTCCAGCTAGCCCTCTTGCACAACTGTGACAGTACGTACTGGACAGTCATGGAACCAGCAGATTATATTTGATTAACTTAATGAGCTGCTTTCTGACCTCTTGTGCAACAAGGATATTTGGAGGAAGGACCTTAGCAATGAATAAAGAAAAGCAGCTCTGTCTTTGGCTCTAAGGAAAGTCTCCTCAAAGCCTTTAGTAAGGAACTCGATACCTGTGTGGGTCATGGACTTCCTCAACACCTCTGACTCTCAATTTGCCTCCCTGCCTGTTAGCCTTCAGCCTGCTCCTAAGCCTGTTCATAGGCCAGCGAGCATGATTGCCAGCCAGCTAGCTTCCAACATGCAGCCTTGGCTGGATGTAGTCCCACTAGCATCCAGCCATTTGCCCAGTCTGATAGCAACCAGCCTTCACCTCAGCCTGCGCTTGAGTCAGTTAGGGTCTGGTTTGTAAGCCTGAAGTCCTACTGTCCTCAGTCGCCAAGCCAGCTGCCCACCTGCCTCGGAGACTTGCTTGTAAAGGCTCCTGACGCCATTGGCAGACTCAGCTGCCCAGCGCCACAGAGTCTCTGCTGCCCAGCGCCTTGATCTTTTCACTGCCCAGTGCTGCAGAGCTGCCACCAGCCTTGTCAGGTCTCCAGCTGGTGGCCAGGCCGACTCCTGCTTATAGTTCCCAGTCGGCAGCTAGGCCAATTCATGCTCATTCCCGGTCAACTACCGGGCTCAACTTCTGCTCCCGGTCTGTAGTCGGCAGCCAAGACGATTCTTGCTCGTGGTTCCCAGTCAGCAGCTAGGCCGACTGCTGCTCCTTATTTCCAGTTGTTAGCCAGGCCTGATTCCTTCTCCTAGTCCCTAGTCGACGGCCTGACCGACACCTGTTACTGCTGAGCTGCAGCAATCTTCAGTGTCTGTGCTGCAGCCTTCTCCTGTACCTGTGCAGCACCAATCTGATGTTCCTGTGCAGCAGCAATCCACTGAGCCTCAGCTGCAGCAGTCACCTCTTTTAGAGCTGCGGTAATGCCCAGTTCCTGTGTGGATTTCCCTGTCGCCAGCCTCCTGCTCAGATCTCCAGATACTGGCCTCCGGTCCCGAACTCCAGCCACCAGACTCTGGACCTTATCTCCAGCCACATCATCGGCCTCCAGAGGGGTTCTGTCTTCACTGCTGTTCTCCAGTCCAATCTCCAGAGGGCTACCGCCTTCGTTGCCAACGTCAAGAGGTGTATGACCTATGCTGTCAGACATGGTTTTAGGTTTTAGTTTTTCCTGTTTTATGTTGTCTTTCCTCATGTGTCTTGTGTAATTTTACTTTCTGCCTTGTGTTTTTCCGCCTGTTTTATTGTCTCCAGTGCCCGGATTAGTTTCTTCTGTATCAAGTTATCCTCCCCTCCTTTGTGTATTTAGTCTGTGTGTTCCCTTCTCAGTGCTAATTCACAAGTCACAAGTAAGTCTCAAGGCTTAGCACTCAAGTCCCAAGTCAAGACCGGTAGAGACAGGCAAGTCCGAGTCCTGAACTTTGAGTTTCAAGTCCTAAACAATAATGAGCTCATCACCAAATTTAATACCATTTCATATTTTAAGAAAAGTTAATACCTTAAAAATGAAACAAATTGCTTACTAACCTGTACAGAAAAAAGGCAGACAACAACAAATGTCATATAATTTCATGAAACAAATGAAGTGTTGATGTAGGGCTGCTCAATTATAGCAAAAATCATAAATCACAATTATTTTGGTCAATATTGAAGTCATGATTATTTAACACAATTACTCATTGACTTAGGAAATAGAATTTATTTATTGACCTTCAAATAGCCCATGAAATAGGAAATAGTTGGCTTATTAGGGGTGGGGGAAAAAATATCGTGTAGTATCATGATATTTGCCATTGCAATACTGTATCGATACACGGACGCCAAGTATCGATATTTTAGTATATAAATTGCAGATGGGAGTTTTAACTTTTTGGTACTAGAATAATAAAATCTATTGCTTTTAGTCCACTAAAAAACTTAACAGGACCATATAGAGGACTGAAAAAGTGATATGAACAAACAGAGAAATGTATTTTTTTAGATAAACAGATGCTGACAAAGTTTGACTTTAGGGACCTAATTGGAAGTTGGAAAAAGGTAATAAATTGCAAAATATCTCAATATATTTAAAATCACAATAAAATCTAATGACAGATAACGTGATAATATCGTATGGTGGGGCCTCTGGTGATTCCCACCCCTATGGCTTATACGACATTATTAACTTTAAACAGCATCTAGAGTGTAAAAGGATGACAGAAGCACAATGTTTTTCCCAAGTTGACTGCTTTGAGGGGTGGATGGGCCACTGAGGGGGCTGTGTGTGTGTGTGTGTGTGTGTGTGTGTGTGTGTGTGTGTGCATGTGCGTACATGGATTGGAGCGGAGCAGGTGACAGGTGAACTGCTAGAGTTGACATCGACGCGTTACATAACATAACACTGAAATACAACCGTGATGTTCTGTCGGGAGATGCAGTTGTGAAAACTATAAATCATTATGACGTTAGAATACACAGACCGGGTAAAGCAACACTGAACACAGCTGGTTTAGTATAAAAATAATATCCATACATCCATTAACTATTCCCACAAATTCCATAGGCTTAAGCTAATAATGGTGACTAGTAAGGTATAGCAGTTATAACCCCCGCTCATGTTGGCTCCAGCCAAATTAAACAGTACAGCCTGGCTGAGAGTGAATTTGGGCTTTTAGGGTTTATATAACATCATTTCTATTTGGGCTTGGGGAGTCAGTCAAAAGGCTAAAGTCCAAGTGAAGTCACGAGTCATTGGGGTTAAAGTCAAAGTCGAGTTGCAAGTCTATTTTGAGTTTGTAAAGTCGAGTCTAAAATCATCATATCTGTCACTCGAGTCTGACTCAAGTCCACACCTCTGGTCTTTATCACTGTGTCAAGCGTTCCTGTTCTTCCTAGTGTATTGTTGTCTGTTTATTTTTGGATTTATTTTCCTGGACATTTCCTGTTCCATTTTCCTCTCTGTAGGATTTCTTTACCTTCGTTTGGACTGCTGCACCACGTAAGCTTTTTGTACCTGTTTACTCTGATATTAAATCATTGTAACTGCACCTGTTCTGCCTCCAGTGTTTGCATCTGTGTCCAATCACTTGTTTTTTTGCTACCCCACTTGCACGACTGTGACAGTCTTACAGTTTACAAGCACACTATCGTCTCTCAAGGCACCAGTGGTATAAGAACATACAGGAGCTCGTTAGCATGCTAACTTCAGTAAATATCTCTGCAATACAAACCCATATTACTGGTTGACAGAGTGGGTGTGTGAGGGGAATGAAAACTTTACTATAAAATGTTTTCTTATAATATAATTGTGGGCAATCCCCACACCAGACGTCTTTGACATGATGTCAGAACTGTTAGTTCACATTCTGTTGATTTGGTTAGTTAATTTTTTGATTTAAACAAAGATTCTGGGCCTGTCTTACACATTGTACCTTTAAGGAGCTCTAATTACTTAATACAAAATAGACCCCAAACCTGACATTTCAGGTAAAAAAAAACTACAGGCTACAACAACATTTACTACTTTGACACTTATCTTACCTCATCTTTGTTCTGGTGTAGATCATTGCCTGTCTGCACAGAGACTGTCACACTGGAGTTTCCAGGGCACGAACTGCCGTCTGACAACTTTCCATCCATGATCATGTCAATGCCTTTGGGCTCCAGGTCACCTTCCATTTCCACCACAATGCCATGCCTCTTGTCAGCACGGTAACGCTTGTGCATGTATTTGTAGAAGAGTAGGCGGCGGTCAGCAATCCAAGCCAAGATCACACACACCGGAAAATAAAGCAGCGTCACTGCGGCCTCCCACACCTGGGAAAACAGGCAATATGAGCATTACATGATTTACACACTTGATTTATTAGAAAATAAATGTATATACAGTCATCGTAAACATACCTCTACAATCCCAGGTGAGATGACAGCCAGTATGAGGTAGAGCCAAATGTAGGCAAAAATACTCCAGAAAGCCGTAATAAAAAACACTCGAAGGTGTTTGATCTTGCGGGCCTCTCCGTCAGGGATCACCCACACACAGATACCAATTATTACAAGCATATTGAAGGCAGCGCTGCCCACTATGGTGCCCGGGCCAAGCTCCCCTGCATGAAAGTTGTGCCCACACACCTGTCAACATTTAAGGGACCAAAAAAGACAACGTCACAAATAACAAAATCAAAGACCTGGACTAGGACTGAATTGAAGACCCATTTAACAACCAATATATTGTAAAAGAATAACAAATAATATAAGAATATAAGAATTGCCCTATTTTTGAGTGGGGATACACAAATATTAAATATCCTGAACATATAACTAGAAAAAGAAATCCCAAGAAATAACCATGAGAGTCAGCATGGAGGAGATGTTAAATGGATGTAAAATGCCTTCCGTACCTCAATAACAGAAAGCAGGATCTCAGGTGCAGAGGAGCCCAGGGCCATGAGCGTGAGGTTGGACACAGTTTCATTCCATATTCTCACTGTCGTTACTGTTGTTTCACCATTGGGTTTGGTGATGGTCACCTCTTTCTCCTATCGGGACAGAAGTATGTGAAAATTACCGGTATACTCCAGTAAGATTGGATATATAGTACATTGCTTACTTTGATTTTTTTTATGTCAGTTCTAGAGCAAGCAACTCTTGCTAACCAGCAACCACTGTGGGATAATGGCACATTGAATTTCCCAAGATTGTGTCACAATCTAGGAGGGTGGGACCAAATGCGACCAAAGCACTCATCATTACTGACGAAGTAAGAGTGTAGCTACAAAGTTGTGTATTAAATTTCTTGTCAAAGTGAAGATCAATAATACCTGAGAGGTGATGACTTCTATGGATGCCATGAAGCGATCTGCAATGATGGACACACCCAGGAAGATGTACATAAGACAGAGGAAGTAGATGACAGCCCTTCCTGCCTGCTCCCCCAGTGGAGGGTTCAGTGGTAACCACACCGGCAGCAGGATACCGGGTTTACACACCACAATGCCTGTACATGTGCGCTTGCCAGACCCTGTAGTGTTACCAGAGGACTGAGGCTGCTCGGGGCCAGACTCTCGCTCTACAACCTGAGGCCTGAAGGAAGTGCAGGGGTGGGCCAGGAGGAGAAATGAGAGGTGGAGGAGGAAGAGGAGTGTCGAAAAGTGAACGTGGAGGGGTGCCATGATATCCCTGAGTCAGGTTGGGGCTGGGGGTCACTTGGGGAGACACTGGGTCAGAGGACTCGCCTGGAGGAACAGAAGAAGGCACACAGTTCTAAGAAAGAGATACAACAAAGAGTAACAGATGTTTCTGTCTAAAGAATCTTTTCATTTTATTTGAGTTGAGGCCATGTGAGTAGCATGACTGTATCAACAGCAAGGTCTGTCAGTCTGTCTGTTAGTTCATCACTTTGATCCAGACTGAAATACAGTATCTCACAAAAGTGAGTCCACTCCTCACATTTTTGTAAATATCTGATTATATCTTTTCATGTGACAACACTGAAGAAATGACACTTTGCTACAGTGTAAAGTAGTTAGTGTACAGCTTGTATAACAGTGTAAATTTGCTGTCCCCTCAAAATAACACATCACACAGCCATTAATGTCTAAACCGCTGGCAATAAAAGTGAGTACACCAAGTGAAAATGTCCAAATTGGGCCAAATTAACCATTTTCCCTTCCCGGTGTCATGTAACTCGTTAGAGTTACAAAGTCTCAGGTGTGAACGGGGAGCAGATGTGTTAAATTTGGTGTTGCTCACACTCCTTCATACTGGTTACTGCAAGTTTAACATGGCACCTCATGGCAAAGAACTCTGAGGATCTGAAAAATAGAATTGTTGCTCTACATAAAAATGGTCTAGGCCAGTGGTCGGCAATAGTTGGTCCGCAGGCCAGAACCGGCCCGCCAGCAATAATATCTGGCCCGTGGCCAGACAGCTTTGATAGCAGAAAAATAAAAAATAAATAAATTGATAGCGGCTGGTGCTGAAATAGATCCAAGTCATGACAGATACAGTTACTCACACAATCACTTCCTCTTAAGTGATTGTGCCTCCAAAAAAGCGCGAGAATGTTTTTTGCCGCAAGTTTATTGAGAGCTTTTACTTTGGAGAGTTCATTCAAAAGAGACTGGCTTGCTTGCCACACCCCTGAATTTCCTCAGCGAAAAGAAAATAAGAATAAATTTTCCAACATGATAACAACCCCAAACACACCTCCAAGACGACCACTGCCTTGCTAAAGAAGCTGAGGGTAAAGGGTTTCTTCCCTTTCCCGTAGTCTTGTGCTTTCTCGTCCCTCTCCTCTCTCCTCCTATCACTTCCTGCAGGTTTTCTGGCTCTGGTGCTGTGGAGTCTGGATCTGTGGCTGTGAGTCACCTGCTGCCCCCGTGTTCCTGCTCGACACCCTCTGCTACAACTATTGTTACTAGTCCTATTATTATTATTGTTATTATAATCATTAACATTACAATTATTATCATTAACACTACTATAAATATCTGTACCATTTTTCATTTAGTCTATAGCAACATCACCTTTACTGTCTGTACCTTTGTGTGTATATTGTGTAGGCTGCCTCCCTCCCCTCTCTCTCTCCTTCCATCCCTCTCTCTGTTCCACTCTTGCCCTCTCTCTCTCTCTCTCTCTCCTTCACCCCCAACTGGTCGAGGCAGATGGCCGCCCACCCTGAGCCATGGTTCTTATGCCTCTGTCGCTTAGTGCTTGCTCTTGGTGGGAACTGTTGGGTTTCTGTAAATATCATCACTGAGTACAGTCTAGACCTGCTCTTTTATGAAAAGCACTGTTTTTGTGATTTGGTGCTATATAAATAAAATTGAATTGAATTAAAGGTGATGGACTGGCCAAGCATGTGTCCAGACCTAAACCCTATTGAGCATCTGTGGGGAATCCTCAAATGAAAGGTGGAGGAGCGCAAGGTCTCTAACATCCACCAGCTCCGTGATGTCGTAACGGAAGAGTGGAAGAGGACTCCAGTGGCAACCTGTGAACTCCATGCCCAAGAGGGTTAAGGCAGTGCTGGAAAATAATGGTGGCCACACAAAATATTGACACTTTGGGCCCAATTTGGACATTTTCACTTAGGGGTGTACTCACTTTTATTGCCAGCGGTTTAGACATTAATGGCTGTGTGATGTGTTATTTTGAGGGGACAGCAAATTTACACTGTTATACAAGCTGTACACTCACTACTTTACATTATAGCAAAGTGTCATTTCTTCTGTGTTGTCACGTGAAAAGATATAATCAAATATTTACCAAAATGTGAGGGATGCACTCACTTTTGTGAGATACTGTATCTGTACAGGATGGATTGCCATGAAATTTTGTACAGACAGTCATGGACACCAGAGGTTGATGCTACTGACTTTGGTGATACTTGCTTTTTCCTCAAACTGGACATGGAGGTTGACATTTGGGCTTGACATTTTGGTGAAATGTTTCAACAACTAGTGAATGGATTGCAATGGAATCCTCTGACTTTTCATCTAGCGCCATCAGCTTGTTAGCTGGGTCTTTTTCAGAATGTTATATTAATAAAATTAAAATGTATAATATAAAAAAAAACACTGACATACAGTAAGCAAAAAGTAATTACACAACATAACATGTAAGGGTTTCAAACAGTTTGAAGAAAGCTACTGTAGAAGTGCCATACCTACAAGACCCATTTTAGTAAAGCCTTTCTAGATCCAACACTGACCTAAAGGGACCTCTTTTTAAACTTGCACCACCTCAGCTTTTTTTAAAATAAAAAATACACCAAAATTGTAACTAAAACTACTAAAAGCACTATCACTTCATCCTAAAATTAAAACCTGAACCTCCTACAAGTTCCCGCGATGGACTGGCGACCTGTCCAGGGTGTACCCCGCCTTTCACCCGATGTCAGCTGGGATTGGCTCCAGCCCCCTGCGGCCCTGTACGCAGGATGAGCGGTTGACGATCGATGGATGGATGGATGGATGGATGGACCTCCTACAAGTTTCCCCTCAGTTTTGTGAGTAATTTTGGTATAAATGTTCCCCTTCCTGCATGGTTCTATTACAAACCTATGTAATACCCAGCAGATGATGAACAGCCATTAACTGATTAATGCACGCACCCATGCAGTCTGTTTCCAGGATGTCTTTTGGGACTGTGCTGCAGTTAGCAATAATGCAGATTGAGTCTGAGAGTATGTCTATGTGTGTGTGTGTGTGTGTCTGTCCGTCCCGGAAACACCAACTGTAGCGGGAACTACCAAAGAAACAATTTTGAGTTCCTAGTCAGCTGTTTATAAATCTGTCTGTGGACAGATTTTGGCAACGCAATCACATCACAGCCGTGCAAGAGTCAGTCTCAACTTTACAGGTGTGTCAATCCAAAGTAAACTGCACCCGTGCACTTTTTTCTATTTTTATTTTATTTATTTTTTTAACTGTTATGCAACAACAGGTGGAAGGAGAAGTGGCTGGGCATGCGAAGAGCAGGCGACAGGGAAAAGAGTGTACTGGAGAGAGTGTAGTTGAAGCAGTAAGCAGGGAAACAGGGATCTCAGGAAGACACAGGAAGATGCAGGGTGCTAGTGTGTGTGCCATAGCATGATGATAAGGATGAATGATGATTAATTCAATTAATGATAATGATAATAAGAGTGAGACCGTCAGCTACTGCTGCATGGTGCTTAAATTATTAGGCTATAGGTTCCATTGATAAAGACAGGTGAAACGGCTGTATAGTAGGTTACATTTGATACTTGTATACTTGTTTATGAAATAATTTGAAATTATACTTTGGCTTCTAGTTGAGCTTTTTCTTTGACAATAACTTGTACTTCTACAGGAGTATTATTATAGTCTACTCCACAGCCACGTCTGATCATCAGAAAGTCATTTAAGAGCGAGTCAGTACACTGGTCTACTTGTCCATGCCAAAATGAAGTTTTGAAGTGTTTCGGGAGAATAGTACATTACATATATAGGGAACCACAAGGATGGTATAATTGTGGAGGACCGTTCTGGACCAAAAATGCCAAGGCCACGTTTTTGTCCCAGTCCAGCCCTGCATCACAGCATATCAAAATGACCTCTGAAATGACTAAGCGCTAATTTATGGCTCAGACTGTGTTTTTTCTACCTGCAGCACTGTCAACAAAAGTCATGCAAATGACTGTTACTTTATATCTGCTGATGTTGACATGATACCTTAAGATAAAAGAGAGAAATTAATTTGGTAAATATCCTAATGAACAAAGTAATGTCCATATACTGACACAATTTAACTCATCAATTATTGCTATTATTTACATACTTTCTATATTACCTGAATCATTACCACTGAGGCTAACCTTAATATGTTACCGTCCTCACATTCATCAATGGCAAGCTGTGTTAGTAAACCTTGTGTGCTACCATAATTGACTGTGTTTATTGACCATTACAGCTCTAATGATCATTGACTTGATGTTACCAACCACTGTACTGCTTTCAAACACACGACTTAATGACATTATTCCCGGTCAAAAACAGCATTTTATTTATTTTTTGTACATAATTTCATACAGTGTTTTGACTTTGAAAAAGTAATTACTAACCGCGTCCAAGACACTAATTGTGTTTAAATTACCTGAACAAAGCATGTGTTGATGCTTAAAAAGAAACTATCATCATCTTACTTTTGATATGTGTTATTTTGGAGTGTTTTAACAGGTGTTTTCTTAATAATGTTGAAGCACAGACATATGTGGAGCAGACACAAAGTGTACAAGTGTAGTAGGCAGTATGGGCGCGAACTACAGAAGGCTGGTTGAAAGCTTTCAGTCAGTTCAGTGCTCCTCCAGGGCCCGCTGCCTTCACTCTCCCTGCACAGGTGACACTGCACTGCAGTTGAAACAGATACTGGGGTGCTGCATCTTTGATGCAGCCTGAGCTCTGCCAGCTCATTATGGAGTTGTGATTCAGAAACACAGCCCAGAGGGCCCGCCGCATCGCATTTCACTTTCCAAGGCCTGCTATGGTTACCACGACCTCAGACAGAGGGCCACCTTACACCAGTGGGTGCTGGAAGAGGGTAGGTTTACCAAAAATAACTTCCTCAACGTTTATATTTAGACAACAAACCTTCTGTCAAATCATTTCTAATATGATGTCTCATTTAAATATTATAATATTGTTGGATTGTGATGAGAGCACCAGTCTTATTTTTACCATAACAGCCAACAATTTCATATAACACCAGCAATATGCAGATATAAACACACCACCTGATCAAAAAGTATAACTGTTATCCAAATGCTTTAAAAGTTATATAACGTAGACAGGAAAAAGACTTCCTAACATATTGTATTATATATTTTCAAGAGTCTTTAGTCTTCCACGTGTGCAACATGCTAAGATCCAAATACAGATTTGTTCCATATAGTAAGTGGTACATTTTCCTTACAGATGATCTGTACATTACAACAGAGCCACAGAGGCAATATATGAGTGCTAGCTAATCAAGAAGCTGGCTGGAAGAGCAGAATGCATTATTGATCAATGCATTCCCCTAAATATAGAAAGATATCTCTTCCTTTCACGTCACGTACAAGCAGCTCTATAAACACCATTTAGAAGAGCAGCTTGGTGAATTTATCAGCCAGACATAAAGGGAGTGCTTCTGAGTCTTTCCAGTTGATAGACTGAGTAAATGGATAGATAAATGGGCAGATTACTGCCACTCCCTGCCCTCACATAATGGATCAGAGCTATCCCCTGCAGTGATACTGATGCAAGTAAACTCTTTTTGATTTTGTTTCACTGCGCACACTAATTTAATTTTAACTGTTGCTTCAAAAAAGATGAAAAAACTTGAAAATGTTCATGTTAAAAAGTGATGGTAGACAACAACAAAAGCACAAACAAATCACACACACTCTATTCTTACAAGCCTTTCTAATGCCTGGGGAAAGGGGGTCGTGAGGTGTTGACAGGTCTGCGGTCTCCTTGTCCTCCTAGCGCACAGGAACAGTGAGCTGGGTGACAGCTCATCGCGCTCACTCTTACTGCCTCTGACATGGCCACCATCTGTCACCACCACTGATAAGTGATTGCCTGGGGTTATCTTACACTGATAGGAGTTCCAGCGAAAAAGGGAGTTAGCACCTTTAACAGTTTAATATTTCCTGCCTGTGCCCTGACAGTGGGGTACTGTCAGATAAGGGATGCTCCTTTTGACAAGCAGAGCATTCAGGTGTGAGGGTGAGGCAGAGATACATGATTAAAGTATCAATAATGTACTCTTATCTTAACTGAAACAAAGCACTGTTCCAGGTATAACTTAGTGACAATCATTTCTGGGGGGATCTCCAGTGTCTTCTTCACTACTGGTTTTTCCACTTTAGTGCCAACGAACCAGTGGATGAAATCCTTTTCTAATGGTTTTGAGCCTAACTGTCAGACTGAGAGCTAGTGACCCGATAGGCAGACACACTGTTGTTGCCTCTAGTAGTTTACTTGTTCACCAATGGGTCATCAATTACAGTAGAGCAGCTAACAGGCACTCTGCTGTGTATATTTGCATGAGAGATGTTACCATCACCTAAAAAACGAGTGGAATCTGGACGTGAGCCATCTTGTGATTTAATACACCTGCTTTCAGATTTAGTTTCATTTGTAAAAATACATAAACTAATTAGCATACATTGATCCAATTTGACATTTGCATTCAGAAGCAGGGACCTGAAACTTGTCTGTGTAAACACACACACCCTTTCTCAATCCCCAACCCATCACCGTCAGAAAGAAACTGCAATGACCATGCAGCTTGGACATTAAAGCTTAAATTCTCTTTACATCCTGACAGCAATCAGGATGTCACAGGACCGTAATAAGTATGGCCTACCTGCCGTCAACCTACCTGCCTACTTGCACTCACTCTGCCAGTGCACTCATGTGAACATGTATTTTTGGGGAGGGGCTTTGAAGGGAGGCCGATTTTTTCAGGCTGGATACTTGCAAAATCTAACCATCTCTTACCTATTTCTCCAAAGTTGCCTTACTTAGCTTTGACCTCTATGCAGATAGACAAACATCATCTTTTCAGGATAATAGTTCTGTGCACAGGTAAACCAATAACGAACCATGTATAGATTTTACAGACAACCAATCAGGGCCGGTGTTTGTACTTGTGTGTAGTTATAATTCAGCTGGTGCAAATCCTTTCTCTCTAGAATATCAATAATATTATACAAATGAACAGTATTTAAACATACATTAATTGATTGTTTTTTGGCCACTAGGGGGCACCGCAACAAGCGATGAACACAAAACCGCATGATTACACACATCCAGCAGAAACAGAGCAACATTAGGAATCTTTTGGAGTTGTATTTCTGGCCATCTAGTGAATGTAAGTTTTTTAAACTTAGTTTTGGTCTTCATAAACTAAAACAGCTGTTAAGAGCTCCTCGATGTTTACCAGCAAGTCGCTTTATCTGTCTCCCTTCAGTCCTGAGCAGGTAGTGTACAGTGGGTTTATAGAGCGTTTTCACTGAAAACAGCTGCCTGCTGCTACTGGAAACCAGGTTTATGAAAGCGGCTATCATTGTTTGTTCAGAAACAGTTTGTTATGCCTTTGTTTTTATGTATCGAAAGTGTTCAATGTTGATGAAAGTGTTTGGATGGTCAGACCAAAGGACTTCAGGCAGGCTCTTACACTATTTTAAAAGCATAAGAGACCAATCTCAATTTGTAACAAATCCAAAAGATTGCAGTCTTGTGGATTGCAGCTCCAAGCCATTTCCCCTACAGAGGATTCAGTCTTGGATTTGAGCAACGCAGTTTAAAACACATCCCTTACAGCACAATAATGTCTGTTCAAGTTACACAGAAATCAAAGCAGTTAGACAGTCTCTCTGTTAGCAGTTAAAGTAAAGAAAGGAAAGAGATCCATGTCTTTAATAAGTAACACGCGGCTTTGGCTTGCTGCTATGGGCCTGTAAATGAACCCAATGAGTGTAAGTGTAAGATAATCCACACAGGCCACACAGACAGACTGAGCCAAACCACTAATGTGGCATTAGAGATATATTGTAAACAAACATGGTTTTGTTTACATTTAGCATTTCCCAGTTTTTACCGCCTAACGCTGGATTGTGCTAACATTATGTTATGTAGCATAGATAAACTCAAAATGTGTCCTGGGGGATGCACTGTGCCAAAGTTTGACATAATAACTGTATATAAGTTGGAGGAAGATCAATCTATTTTTTTTACAGTTAGGATTTTACTATATACCTGATTGTTTAATTAAATACGAATATCTATCACTTACTGATTTTGTGTCATTGCAATTTTAAAATTTAAAAGTGCTTCTCAAACCTAAAAAAACAAAACATTATGTATAATTACATTATTTTATTATTATTATCTATTATTTTATGTGTGTCTAAACAAGAAGCTGAAGGTAGTTAATATCATTACATCAGAGTTTTATATACAGAAACATTTAAAGGTGGTTTCCGTAATTCTGGAAAAATCCAATACCATGGCAATACCATGAAATAGAGTGAGCAACAACACAGCAAGTAATGTACGTTAGTTAATTAATGCAACTTATGTTAGCTAAGTTTTGCGTTAGCAAACTGTTGCTATAGTTGCTGCTGCGAAACTAAAGCTAACATGCATAGAGGACCAGGTGCTTTCCCACAGTCAGCACACCAGCTCCAGACAGCCGTATTCACTTTGTTTGTTTCTCATTTAGAGCCAGGGCTGTGTACACACACCAGATTTTTTTTCAGCACACACAGAACGGACACCTGAGCGTGAGGAGACCTATCTTTAATCTTGGTCCTGAAAAGACATCATAAGCAGACCTGGGTCTGTTAAAGAATAATCTAGTTAGGTTGTGTTGATTTCATGAAATTTTCCACAGAGTACCATCTCTGCAAATGTTTAAACAAGTTGTCACACTCGTATGTTAGTCACTGTATACAGGACCGAATATAAGAATGCACTTAAATGTTGACGGACAAAAGAGTCAGCAAGGTGTGCACAACAGATTACACTTTAAACAACTGGATCCACAAAAGAACCTCTGAGTCATGTTTTCACTTTTCATGACTATGTTATAAATAACATCAAAACGCACAAAAGGAGTTGGATTATTAACTATAGTCACTGATCAGTGTATCTATCTAGTTATCTTTGGGCATCCTGTCCCCTTTACACCTTCCTACTGTGGCTATCAAAACGTTATTCTTTGATTTACCCAGGTTGCTTTCTGAGCCATAATTCCAATGGAACATACACGGAATACGTAACATTGCTGGCTTCATCTGTGCCTTAATTTAATTTAAATATAGGTTACTTTTTTGTTTGTTACTTACGGCTTCATTCAGACATGACAGGGCATTTACAGAAAGAGCTGTGTGCTCACGTGATATGGGCACCTGGAGCCAGAGTTTTCTCCCAGGCTGCATCGAGAAAGGATTTTGAAACCATTGTGAGCGTGGAGCGTGGATGATGACAACCACATCTTGGTTAAAGCCATAGACTGAGAAGTAGCCTCATTTTCCCATTATTTCTAATGGAGCCGGACTTCTTTTTGCAACCATAAGAGTCGCCTCCTGCTGGATTTCAATAGAATGCAGGTTTCAGGGACTTCCGAGTAGGCTTCATATTGTAGACCGGAAGGTTCCTGCTTGGTTAAAGCTGACTATGGTCTGTAAGGTCTAAAAGAGTAGATGTGAATTTGATTTACCGCAGATTATGGTGCAGTGTGTAATAGAGGCACCTTAACTTTGCTCACATTTTAGAACTTGTCTGTGACTTCTAGTTTTAACTTGCATTAAGTCTACATATTACCTGGCTCAATCAGTACCCCAATGGAATTAATTAGTTTTTGAGAAGTCCATGGAGACACAGCAGGGGAAAGATAACCCAAGTGGTGCGCAGTCTCTGTTCCCCCTGTGTCCACTGGGTCAAAATTACCATCAATCTGGACAACAGCAGGGCAAGCTCGGCTGAGCACAAGGTTTAGTTTACAGCACGGCGGGCATGCTGCCACGCTGTTCAGTTGCTCAAGTATGGTGATCTTCTTTCAGTCAGCACAGTTCAGCGCCATTTCTCTGGCCTGTTTATGTACAGTCCAATGGTGAATTTTCAGTGTCTACTACAGTGAGCAGGTAAGAATCACTACAGCGCTCTTGCATATAATTTTACCTGATGAAGGCCTGAGGACTGAAACATCAAGAATAAAATGAGTACAAGTGATCAACAGTGTGCCGGCTTTTTTGGGTTATCTTTGTACAATGATCTTAAAATAATTTGTAATCAAATTTTACTTTGCCTTTTGGTAACAGGTCTTACTACACTATCCAACAGGAAGAAATATGCCACACTGTCCTGTGATGTCAAGAACACAAAAATGAGACTGACAGTATTCAGGAGGATTTTCTGTGGATAAATGAACACTCCCTTCTTATGAACTGTTAGTATTGCCATAATGTAAAGCTCACATTGAACAAAATAATCAGTAAGTCAATGAGTCCATCAAAATTATCCCATTCCAAAGTTCATTCTTTGCAATAACTCCCAAAGACTACAAACGGTTGTCTCTACCTTGATAATAATGTGGCTTTTGTACAGATTTATATGTTTGTTTGTTTATCGAGAAAATCCTCTCTTTATAAGGCACTTTAAAGCCCACAAAGTGGCCCATACGCTTACATGCAATCTCATTTTTGGACACTCCACATTAAGTATAATACGGATAAAGTCTTCTTTCATGGTTTATACAATGTCTGTCTATTTGCAATGCATATTTGCAGCATTGGCCAAGATGGCCTCATACACAAGGTATTATAGGTATTTAGGTCTTCCCTATAATACATCTCCCTGGCCACTAAATCAGGTACATCTATACAATCTAATGCAATCCAGTTCAACAGCTCTGCCACATGCTATACCTTGGTGTTAATACAGTTTATATTAGCTATATGTTATGTTTATATACACTGCTCCAAAAAATAAAGGGAACACTTAAACAACACAATGCAACTCCAAGTCAATCACACTCCTGTGAAATCAAACTGTCCACTTAGGAAGCAACACTGATTGACAATCAATTTCACATGCTGTTGTGCAAATGGAATAGACAACAGGTGGAAATTATAAGCAATTAGCAAGACACCCCCAATAAAGGAGTGGTTCTGCAGGTGGTGACCACAGACCACTTCTCAGTTCCTATGCTTCCTGGCTGATGTTTTGGTCACTTTTGAATGCTGGCGGTGCTTTCACTCTAGTGGTAGCATGAAACAGAGTCTACAACCCACACAAGTGGCTCAGGTAGTGCAGCTCATCCAGGATGGCACATCAATGCGAGCTGTGGCAAGAAGGTTTGCTGTGTCTGTCAGCGTAGTGTCCAGAGCATGGAGGCGCTACCAGGAGACAGGCCAGTACATCAGGAGACGTGGAGGAGGCCGTAGGAGGGCAACAACCCAGCAGCAGGACCGCTACCTCCGCCTTTGTGGAAGGAGGAGCAGGAGGAGCACTGCCAGAGCCCTGCAAAATGACCTCCAGCAGGCCACAAATGTGCATGTGTCTGCTCAAACGGTCAGAAACAGACTCCATGAGGGTGGTATGAGCCCGACGTCCACAGGTGGGGGTTGTGCTTACAGCCCAACACCGTGCAGGATGTTTGGCATTTGCTAGAGAACATCAAGATTGGCAAATTCACCTCTGGCGCCCTGTGCTCTTGACGTGACAGAGTCTGGAGACGCCGTGGAGAACGTTCTGCTGCCTGCAACATCCTCCAGCATGACCGGTTTGGCGGTGGGTCAGTAATGGTGTAGGGTGGCATTTCTTTGGGGGGCCGCACAGCCCTCCATGTGCTCGCCAGAGGTAGCCTGACTGCCATTAGGAACAGAGATGAGATCCTCAGACCCCTGGTGAGACCATATGCTGGTGCAGTTGGCCCTGGGTTCCTCCTAATGCAAGACCTCATGTGGCTGGAGTGTGTCAGCAGTTCCTGCAAGAGGAAGGCATTGATGCTATGGACCGGCCCGCCCGTTCCCCAGACCTGAATCCAATTGAGCACATCTGGGACATCATGTCTCGCTCCATCCACCAACGCCACGTTGCACCACAGACTGTCCAGGAGTTGGCGGATGCTTTAGTCCAGGTCTGGGAGGAGATCCCTCAGGAGACCATCCGCCACCTCATCAGGAGCATGGCCAGGCGTTGTAGGGAGGTCATACAGGCACGTGGAGGCCACACACACTACTGAGCCTCATTTTGACTTGTTTTAAGGACATTACATAAGTTTGATACATAA